>NC_045595.1:32946804-33254304 GCF_009762305.2 Zalophus californianus | reverse complement strand
GGAAGAAAATGCTCTAAGGGGACAAGATAACCTTAATGACCCTGCAAAAATTGTAACTGCTTTGCCGTGCATCTTTTACTTTTACTTGGGTTATAGAAGATTGCTATACACCATTTTTACCATCTGATAAAAGTGGTATGCCCTTGACAGAATGCCTTTTTGCAAAGCATTGCTGATTAAAACTTACATGAGATCATGTTTCTTCCTAGATAGGTCTCCATTTTGAGAGCAAATCTATATACTATACAATATTTGCAAGTCAGCCACCTTCTTTGCTTTTATGGTCCTCTGACTGTCTCTTTCTCTCTTTTTTTTTCATCTTACACCTTTGTCACCATCCTTTGTCTTGTGTGCTGATTTTAAAGGTTTGTTTCCCCTCCTCTTTCTGATGTTCTGGGAGAAAAAATATGTGTAATAGTTCTCCAGTGATGAGGAACAAAAGAAATTGTCAGGCTCAGTGGTAGTGTTCTACAGAAATTTGGGATGATTTGGATTGGTGTGTTGTGTTGTGTTGTGTTGTGTGTCTACATGAGTGTGTTTCATGTTACCTGAGAACTGTCATCCAAAGAAACTACCGTTGTCAAGGGTGAAGTGACTGATCATTGACTCACCTGTACTGAACAAAGTTAAAGGTCACCAGAGATTCTTGAGGGACACTGTCAGGATCTGGGATTTTACCCTTCTTACAAGCTAATACATTGGCCTGTGACCATTTTGTGTGTGCTGGCAAAAATCATGTGAATCTTGGGTCGGGGGTAAAGGACTTACAGCACGGCTTGTAGCATAAGCATTATGTTTGTGTCAGTTCTCTAAGGTCCCCAAATCCCAAGGGGTCAATTTCAAGGGGCCCACGTGGATACTCTGCATACTGGCGTTCCATCGAAGTCAAGGAACCCTGAGCTTGGGGAACCTGCCTGTTTTATGGTAAACCTCTTTGCCCTGGAGAGAGACATGATATTAACCCTCCAGATTGCTCCCTGCGAACACAACCCTGAGTGATGGCTGGGGGAAAGAGTGGGCAGGGCTTAAAATGATTTATAAGGCCAAGCGGGGCTCAGGGCCCATGGTGGATTGCACTCCCAAGAATCACCCAGTATACTTTCCTAGATGATATTAATAGTAACACTGGCTGCCATTTACTGAACATCCCTGCATGCCAAGCATGATACACATGCTTTGCATGGGTTAATTTGCAACAAGCCAGTGTAGTAGCATGCCTGTTTCCGGATAGAGAACCTAAGAAGACTTAAAAAATGTAAACAAACTTGCCTGGTTTGACCAGTGCCCTAAAGAAAGACTATTTTGTTTGCTCTCTCTTTTTTAAAAGTTTTTATTTAAATTCCAGTTAGTTAACATACACTGTAATATTAGTTTCAGGTGCACGATATAGTAGTTCAACACTTCCATACATCACCAGGTGCTCCTTAGGACAAGTGCACTCCTTCATCCCCATCACCGATGTCAGCCATTCCCCGCCCACCTCCCGTCTGCTAACCATCAGTTCTCTATCATTAATAGTCGGCTTCTTGGGTTTGCCCCCCCCCTTTTGAGACTCTGCTTTTTTTTCTGTTTTAGCCCCACGTGTCATCGTGTCTCTTTCATGGCTTTTATAACAATGTCATTTTATTTAAATGTTTTTTCCTGTGTCTCCACCACTAGAATGAAAGCTCTTTTTTTTTTTTTTTTTAAGATTTTGTTTATCTATTTGACAGAGAGAGACACAGCGAGAGAGGGAACACAAGCAGGGGGAGTGGGAGAGGGAGAAGCAGGCTTCTCGCTGAGCAGGGAGCCTGATGCGGGGCTCCATCCCAGGACCCCGGGATCATGACCTGAGCCGAAGGCAGACGCTTAACCGACTGAGCCACCCAGGTGCCCGAATGAAAGCTCTTTAAAGCCAAGGTGTTGTCACCTTTGTTTTCCTGGCAGCTAGAGTAGTGCCTGGTGGTATGTGGTAGGCATGAGGTCCACATTCCAGGACTGTGTCTGTTTTGCACCTCAAAGTTTTCTCAGTGTTTAGCAAAGCATCCGTGAGCTAATAGGTACCTAAAATATATTTGTTGAGTGAATATATAAATAAGTGAATGGATTTGCTCAGCTGCTGAGTAATGGGACCCGGACTTGACCCGAGGTCTGTCTGACTCTGAGGCCTTGTATTTAACTATTAATTGTTATCTTTCATCATTGTTGGTGGAATCAGCCCAATGCTCAAAAATCCTTGGGGCTTAGGATTCTCTATGGCTTGTTTCAGTAGTTCCCACAAGGTAGATCCTCAGTATTATTTTGGAAGTCAGTTAGAAAGGAAAATTTCATTTATTTTCTTTTTTTTTTTTAAATCTCCCTTGCATCCTAGTAGGGAGAAAACAATGGGAGAAAGCAATGAGTGTCTCTCAGAATCAGAAAAAAACATTTTTTACTTAAATACAAGCCTCTCCTTCCAGCATCCCCTGTGGGTGACAGCATAGAGGGTTTGACCAAGAATGTTGAGTTTCTTCCCAGGCTCGTTTCCATGGTGATGGTTACAGCTTTGGTAGCGTTGGGGTGACTGGGAGAGGAAGCAGAAGACAGGGTGACGCTGCATCAAAACATTATCAAAATCCTTGTGACCACATACAAGAGGGTTTTCAGTCAATGACCGTGGACAGAAACTTGCTCATAAGCCAGAGGAATGGGTCCTGAAAAGCTATTTTTGTCTGCAGAACTTCTCTCATTCTTGCATTTTTGAGTGATTTGCCTCTATTCGGGGTCAAGTGTCCGTAGGGTTATTTGTCTCATTCTGACTTTCCTGAATGTACATTTAGGTGGAGAGCTTACCATTAGGTGAACAGTGTTCACCTGCTAAGGGTCCCAGAGATATCCCAAAGCATTTATGGACAACATTTGCAGAAATAGGCCAGAAAGAATTCCATCGAGCACCTATTTATAGAGTGCTGTTCAGGTAATCTGTGGCTACATAACAAACCGTCCCTCCACATAGTGTTTTAAATTTTATTATTATCTCATATTTAGAGGCTTTTCTGGCTAGTGGTCTATGATGTGGTTGCAGTTCAGATGGTAGCTGCCACTGGATCCATCCTGCAGGATTCTTAACTCACACGGCTGGCACGGGATGCTGCTGGTGAGCTCGGCCCTCCACGGGGTCTATCGGCCAGAACGCATGCTCATGTCTCTCCACACGGCCTGATTTTCTCTCTGCATTGTGGCTAAGGTCCAAGAATGGGTATCCAGGAGACAGGAACCAGAAGTCTCTAAGCCCTCAGCCTGAAAACCAGCACAGCCTCACTTCTGCCATATTCTGGGGGTTGTATTGTCCAAAAGCCCCCAATAAAAGGGGTGGGGTGCGACATAGACCCTACCTTTCAGTGGAAGGAGTGTGAACGAATTTTCACGTTGTGTTTTGAAACCACCACAACTGCCAACTGTACCCTCTTTCTGTCCTCATAGAGTGTGTGGCCTGGGAGATCTAAAATCACATCATCAAGGGTAAATTGCCGTGTGACAAGGGCAATGAAGGAGATATGCTCTGAGAGTCTAAATACGGAGATTATATTAGTTTGCTTGCACTGCCATGACAAAACACCATAGCCTGGGGTGCTTAAACAACACAAATTTATTTTCTCACAGTTCTGAAGGCTAGCGGTCCGAGATCAAGGTACCAGCAGATTTGGTTTCTTCGGAGACCTCTCCTTGGCTTGCAGGTGACTGCTTTCTTGGTTTATGTCATCACATGGTCTGTGCTCTGTGCATGCATTTCTGTATCCCAATCCTTTCGTTTTATAAGGACACCAGTCGTATTGGATTATGGGCTACCCGAATGACCTCATTTTACCTTAGTTGCCTCCTAATCCAGTCACATTCTGAGGTACTGGGGATTAGGACTTCAACGTAGGAATTTTGGAGGGACACAAGCTCATACTAGGGATAGGAATATTTAAAGTATTTTTTATAGAGCTTTTTGTCGGTAGAAATACCTTCCTATGGATATAAACTCAAATTGCCGAGTTTTCAATTATTTGGGATAGTCTCTATTTTTAGGGCTTGCCATCAATTTTGTTTTACATTTAAATAAGATGTTTTCAAGTAAAACCTCCAAAGTAAAGTATATTCAAAGAAGCCTAGCTCCCAACCTCATTTCCTCCGGAAGTCATATTCAGATTGATCCTGACTACACACTCATAAAGAATCTCTTCTGTCCCATGACCATGACATGATGGGGTTTATAGTAATTGTTTCTCCCCTGCAAGACTGCAGGTTCCACGAAGGCAGGGACTTGTCTTCTTCAATTTCTAGTGTTGTTCCTGAAACCTAACAGCATGACAAGAATATTATTGGCATTTGGTGAATATCTGTTGAATGACTGTGGTGCTGGAGTTCAGGGTATAGATTGGAATCAGTCATTTGAAAATCATCTACGTAGAGGTCATGAACATGAACATGTATTACAGCAGCTGTCTCATGTGATTCTGGAGGCTGAGAACTCGCATGATCTGTTGTCTGCAAGTTGGAGAACCAGGAATCAGATGGCATAATGCAGTCTGAGTCCAAAGATCTGAGAACTCGGGCAGCCCCAGGTGTAAGTCCCAGAGTCCGAAGGCCCAAGAACCAGAACGATGGATGCCTGAGGGCAAGAGAAGATGGACAGCCCAGCTCAGGAGGAGAGAAAGGGAATTTGCCCTTCTGCTTTTTTTGTTCTATTCAGGCTCTCAATAGATTGGATGATGCCCACCCACATTGGCGAGGGCACATCTTTTTTACTCAGTCTACTGAATCAAATACTAAGTTTCTGTACAAACACCCTCGTTGACACACCCAGAAATAATGTTTTCCCAGCTATCTGAGCATCCCTTAGCCCCCCAGTGAAGTTGACACATCAAATTAATCATCACACCATAGTTAGGGGATAGAGCAAGGAGAGTGAGCAAAGAGAAAAAGCAACAGTTAGAGAGATGGCAGGGGGGTAGGATTCAAAGATGGTCTGTGTCTGTGGACGTCCAGGAGGAACGTAGTCATGATGGAGCCATTAGTCAGGAAGTGTATAGTTCTGATTGGCCTGATTGGCAATTAGAAGACATGGGTTCAAGTTTTCCTGCTACACTTGATTCATTATGTGACCTTGGGTAACCTAGCCTCTCTAAAAATCAGTTGCTTCTTAAGTGAAATGAGAGTGATTGTATCTATTTGCATTGTCTGCCTCATAGGGTATGGAGGCTTCAAAAGAGGGTAATAGTGTTGAGACATTCTAGAAACTACCAGGTACTCTAAAAATGTAAGGGGGAAAATGATACTCAAAATAAAGGATCTTCTGAGGCATCTGTCTGGCTCAGTCAGTAGAGCATGCAACTCTTGATCTCGAGGTTTTAAGTTCAAGCCCCATGTTGGGTGTAGAGATTACTTAAAAATAAAATCTTAAGTTTAGAAGATCCCCCCCCTTTTTTTTTTACCTGCTGTAAGCCTTCATCTTTTCAGTTATGCCTTACATGTGTTCTTCCTGTAACATTTTGCTTTTTTAAACCAACCCTCAAAAGGCTTATGAAATCTTGGGGAATGACTTCTTAGCATACCTTCTTTAATGACAAAGTGATTTAGAAAAGAGAACTTTGAAAAGGCAAAACTTAGGCTTTCATGTGCCACAGTTTATTATTTTCTCATCAAGGAGGCTTTGTGGAGTAGCTTTGATCATAAGGTCACTGGTTTTGGACACAATTATTCCTCATAGCTTAAAGCACACCAGATACTTCTAGGCAAGAGTGTATCAAGTGTGCCCTGATTTATACCAGTTACAGTTAGTGTTTGAATTAATACAGAAGATGTAATGCCATAAGTAAATTAGAGCTTTTCATATTCTTTTCATATTGCTTGTCAAAAGCATGTGGTGAATTTTTAACCTGTTACATGCAACATCTGAAATGAACACCACTCTTATTTGTTGATTGAAGCAGCAAAATTGGGCATCATTGTGCTCAAACACATAGCTGATGGTTACAATATCGAAAGGAGCCTATTACATCTGGTCTTGCTAATAGTGGATATTGGCAAAGAAATACGCTAAGACTGCTGTTTTCCCCAAACTCATCTATGGTGTTTCTAAAGGAGGGTTAAATGTTTTGTCCTCCAATCTTTTTTTTTTTTTCCAGTAGCTCTTAAGGTTGGAAAGAGACCTCAGAAGCAGGAATAGAGGTGGATGAATCAACTCGCTTTTAAAGACAGAGACTTGGCAAAAGACACAGCTTCAAGGTTGAGTTTTCTTAAAACTTTTGAGGACTTTGTAATCCAGTGTGCTAAGCATTGGACTGGAAACAAAGAGATAGAAGGTTTTCATTTTTGGCATGTCACTAACCACCTCTGCCTCAGAGATTGGTTTAAGAAACGTGGCAGGCTGCATATTCTTTTTCTCATCCCTTTTCATACTTGGAAAAAATGGAGAGATAGTGATGTGAATGCACAGCACATTTCTCTCGCACAAAAAGGACAGAGACCTTTTATGTATAATATGTATATTACATGTCTATCTCCACCTATCTTTATTTGAAAATGACTGACTAGCTTTAAACTTAATTTCTGTCTTGCCAAAGCTGAGGGGTGTGTGTGTGTGTGTGTGTGTGTGTGTCTGTCTTTCATCTTCTGGGGTCTACTTAAATTAAAACAATTTGTTAACTCTTATGAAACAGAAGATTTTCCTCTCTAAGGCCACAGATCCCATAGAGCTTGGACAGACAGGGCAAGTGGGTTGGAAATTATTCTACCCGTCTTGTGCTGGATTTACCCTCCGTCCTCACTCCTCATATTCTTCAGATACTTTAGTTAGCATTCAGTGGGGAAGAAGAAACTCTAAAGGAAGGGCTAGTTGAAATGAATGGCAAGGTCTCTTTGGAAGCTGCCAGAAGGATGGGAATGCTGTTTTCTGGCTATTTCTCCTGCTTGCTTTCTCTTCTTTCTCTCTTTTCTTTTATTTCTTCTTTTCCTTCTTCTCTACTCCCATCCTTCTACTCTTCTTCCCTTCCCTTCCTCTTCTCTGAACTTATCTTCCTTCTATTTTTTTCCTCTTCTCTGCATTACCAATAACCCACTTGCCAACCTCATTGTTTGCTTAAGCCCTAATTAGAGGAAGTAATTGAACACTTCTTCACAAATTTATTTTTAAGAAGATAAAGCTTTTCTGAATTAATGAGGAACTGGCATCTCTTAGCCAGGCTCCTTTCACTCCATGTATGAGAAGACTCTTTCCTCTATCCGTGAACACCCGTGCTTCCTCCTCTGACCACATTATCTCTCTTTCCATGGGGACAGAGAGCTCTGCCCAGATTCCTCACTTTGACTTGCAAGTGGCCAGATGATACTTATTCCAGCGAAAGCTGACCTTCTTCCTCTTCGGATCCTCACTATCTTCATCTGCTTTTTTTTTTAATTTCCATATTTAAGTGGGATTGATTTTTTTTTTTTAAGAGAGGAAAAACCAGGATAAGTCTCATCTGTCAGTGGTTGACGCCATCTTGAACCTCAGGTTGGAGAATGGTTGTGGGAACAGCACTGGTTTTGTCAAACTGGTTCTAAAGATTATTTACATTTAGGGTTGACATTTTGATAAATAGGCCGTATGTAAAACGTGTCCAATTCTGTACTCTTTGATGATGAAATACTTTTTTATATGTGTCCATTGATGCTTTGTGAAATGGTGCTTAATTTTTTGTACCTATTGGTTTCTCTATTTTTCACACAATCACAAGCCCCGGGTTGGATTGGCATTACCACAACTTTGCGTTTTTACAGGCCTCCTCGTTGTCAATATCTTATTGACTTGATTTCCTCTGGTTCAGCTATTGATGTAGTTTTAAAGGCTTTGCTGAGAAAGGAACTTGAGAGGGAAATTTGAAATCCATGGCTAGCAAAATATCTTTTATCTTTGTGGCTTGAATAACTCTGTTCTCCAGGGATGCCTTTGCCATCTTGATTGCTTATTTTATTTACAAAGTGCTTCCATGTGGCGCAGCATCAGCCCTGAAGCATATGAGTAATGAAATATTTAATTTGGAAGTATGAGATGGAAGGTTCTGTTTGAAACTTATGCCTTAGGAGCCCTGCCAGTCAGCAGTGAAGAAAAGTTTCCTATGTCTAAGGTTTGGTCATACTTTGGGGATAGACGTTCCTGCACCATCTACAGTAACTACAGCAAACACATTTCATGTTTGATCGATGAGCTGTCAACTCCTCAAATCCTTTGCCAAGTCTTCAGTTTATCCTGCTGCCATGCTGAGACAGTGGTTCACTTGGAATGATGAATGGAACCCCCAGGTGGTTTTGGTATGGAAGATTTTTTTGTTTTTTTTTGGTCGGGGGTGGGGGGGACAGCCCCTTGGAAATTTTTGTTTATGCCTAGTGAAGATGGAATTAGAGGACTGGATTTAAGGCAGATCCTGAAGCAGGGCCTTCAGTATCTTCCTGTTGAAATGAAAATAAAATGCAAAACTCATTATCATGGTCACTAGGGCCCTGTGGTACTTGGCCCCTTCCTGCTTTCTCTGTTCCATCAGCTGCTGCTTTCTCCACCCACCCATTCATTATACTGGAATCAACAGAAAGGCAATGGAGCTGTCTGACCTACTTTTTCTCAGGATCTGTGCATTTCCATTTCCTCCTAGAATCTCCCCGTTCTCCTCCCATGCCTCAATCCTCATCTTTCCATGTAAAGCTATACCAGGTTTCTTCCTCATACCCCAAGCTTCCCTTGCCCCTCATCACTTGGCAGATCCTGCTGTAATGCTGTCTCTTTCCCAGCTTGTGGAAACTGGGGACCTTGGCTCATATTTGACGGCTTCTCCATTTGTAGCACTGCGCTTGGCACCTAAGAGGTGCTCAGCACACAATTTTTTAATCAGCAAATGGAGCCTGGATAATTACGTGGAAGACAGAGGCTTTGGTATGGCTCCTTATTCTTTCTGGAACAGTTGCTAAATAGTCCAGTGAGGCTTTAAAAAATGCTGCTTAGATTTTGCTCGTTCATGTCAACAGTTGCCATGGTTTGCTATTTTAGAGTATTAAAAAAAAACCACATAAATTTTGGTCCTTTTAGACAGAGCCATCAATTTGATAAAGATTATATTGTTTTAAATCCCATCTGCAAAGCAAGGTGGGATGTAAGCTTGCCTCTGTACCATCTACTAATGGTTTCCTTGGCAAGACGTAGCAAAAGTGCTAATATTTTCATTACATCTACTGGAAAAAAATTTGACTGGAGAACTCAGTTTGGACCTCTTGAACTGTTAAATAGAAAACCCTGAAAGGCGTATTGTTATAAACACAGAGTTTGTAGTTTGAGAGAAGAATTTGTTAGCTCGTGGGCTCAGGATAAGGTTTTATGCTAAAACTACAATTCATACACAGAAATATAGTACAGATAAGGAAATAATCTCTCTACCACAAGAATTTCCCTTTGTTAATCAATAAGAACATCAATGCTAACCTCCTATCAGATCCTGTATTGAGAGGACAGATAGTCGCAAATCTATACGTTAGCCCTGTCTGAAGAAGAAACGTGAACGTTCATTCCACATTAATGAGCTCAAAGTTCAGTAGTCATTTGATTTTGAAATCCCCTTTTCCCATGCAAGTAGTATTTAGAATGGGATGAGTTAAGATCTAATCATCGAGGGAGTGTGAAGATGTTTCAATTCTATTATGATTTAGCTTGGGAGCATGATTCAAAGGCATACATTGGAGGTTCTGTGATTGAGTGTGATAGTCATAGGCTGATCCCCATGTGAATGAAAAAGCATCATCATCAGAGTTTGGTTTGTTTAGACTGACTTTGTACGTTGCACAATTGTGATTTTTAAAAAGTGAGCTAAAATTCACATAACAAAATTAATCATTTGAATCCAATTCAGTGTATACACACAATTGCATTTTAAGGGACTAGTAGGTGCCATTAGTATTGCTCATCTTAGGGGCTTACCAAGACCCTTCTCCCTTAAGTTAGAATTTTGGTAAATTCCAAAAGCACCTCCTCACTGGCCTTGGCATGCCACTGAATGCTAACCACTTGGTGACATTTCATGGGGCAGAAAAAAATATTCAGTTAACACATTCTAAAAAAATTAGGTTATTTAAAATAACACTTTATTATCCAAATGTAAGCTTAGAAATCATCTCTTCACATAGACCTTGATAAGAACATAGCTTAACTTAATACCATGAGAATGAGAGTTTTTATAAAATCTCCTGAAAGTCTCTGCATCGGTGTCCTACCCAGTATTTGTGAGAAAGTAATATGAGATGAATTGTGGCTGATCCTTAACCTCAGCAGAGGTCTCCGAAAATTCAGCCAGGCAGAGCCATTTTTAATTGACTGGGGATTTGGGAAGGCCACATGGAGTTTGTGCAATATTAGAAAGCCATGTTTTGAGTCTAAGAGGAAAAGAAGAAGGATTGGGAAAAGCAGGTAAATATGAGAAATAGCCCACAGTGCACATCTGCAGAATGGAATGAGATGGGGTCTAGGGCACAGCTCACCTGGAGGAGACATATTTAGCTCACCATATAGGTACCTTTCTACAAAGTGTTAACACCAATGCTCCTTGTACCATTAGAAAGTGGATCTCTACCTAGTAGTGCATTGCAATGCACAGGAATTCCCAGGATCAGATTAAGGTGACTGTTGAAAAAAGTAAACTGACCTAGAATAGCATTCCTAAATTTAAAAACCACATAAGCCTCATTGACTCTTTTGTCAAACATGCAAATTCTTGGTGCCAAGTTAGATAAGGAAAAAAAAAGTCCAATTCAAAATAATTTGTCTGGACAAAGATAATTAGAACCAGAGAAGATCAAGGGCAGGAGAAACTTGACAAGTGTTGATGTCCAAAACATCCTGAGGAAGCGTGTGGAAATGAGGCAATGTAGGATAGCCTGTCTGGTTGGAGCCTCCCACAGAGAAGGATGGATGGGTGTCCCAGGGCAGGTGGGGCTGAGTTGATACCTGGGGCTGGTGCTTGTTTGGGAACAACAGTGTCTAAGAAAATGGGAAAGAGTTGAAGCTTGCAAACAAACTGCAAATGAAGTGTGTCTCCTAAGGGCAGCACAACTCTCTCTGTTCAGAGATGGGGCTAACTAAGCCTATTTGTGTTGGTGAACTAAAACATAAAAGAAATGAGGCAGGAACGCATAGCCAGCTGGACTTGGACAGTGTTGCTTGAGAAGTGGTATTTTCCTTTGAGGATGATGACAAGAAAACAGTGCATCGGCGACCCCCTTCCTTCTTCTACCCCTCCTCATCCTCTGTGCTGGAAGACCTTTCATTAACTGAGACTCAGACAAAGCAAAGCAAGCTATTAAGAGCTGTTTAGATGGTACCAACTTACCCCAAAACTCAGCGAATTGTAGTCAGTTGAATGTCTTGAAACAACTCTAAGCCCATCATTGTCTATGAAATCTGCAGCTAACACTGAAATTAACAATTCCCAGGTTTTAATGGGAGGAAGCATTTTACTGACAGTCTTCACTACCATGTCTGCTCTTGAACTCGTTTCCCTCAGGTGCATTTACCCAAGCAAATCAGTACAGTCACACCCTCCCTTCCACCCTCCTACAGGCATTCCCATCAATGAGGGGGAAAGACTGTGTATATTCTTTGGTGTCATGGAAACCTGAAATCAACCTATCACTTCCTATCAGTATGACCTTAGGCAAGTTTTGCATGTTTTGAGTTTGAGAGGACTGCAAGATATCCAAGTAGCAGTGTCCAAGGGGTGGTTGGCTATATGGGGGCAGGGGGCGGCGGTGGTGCTCAGGAGAAAAGTCCAGCCTGGAAGACTCATCGGCATCGAGATATTAATTGCAGCCTTGGGTTTGGATAGAATCGCCTAAGGGCATTGCGTCTTCTGGTTTCCTGGTCCTACAACATGTACTGCCGCAAAGACTGAAAGCCAGCCCCGCTCTGCCCGAACTGTAGGTAGAAGCCCATCCAGTCTTGAGGCTTGAGGCAGATGGCCAAATGTGGTGTGGAGCTCCTGAACTTGGGTGGGCTGCCTCTCCTAGGCCCCTCCTCTCAGTGTCTCTGCTCCAGATTCTGCTCGGAAGTATTCTAGGAAGGCAAGTGCCTTCCATCGTTGTTACAAGTGGGGAAGCCCTGCAGTTCAGGGATCTAAGGAAGAAGGTTTCTCCACCGTATGCAGAGCCCAAGCTTTGAAGAATGGAAGTACAAAAGGGAGGGGCTTATTTATTCATTTCTTTGACAAGCATGCATTAAAGACCAAGGCTTTAGAGAGCTCCTCTGTGCCAGTACAAACAAGGTCCCTGCTTTTAAGGAATTGAGATTCTGGAAGAGATGGATAAATAAAATAATTATAGGTGAAGTACTCTGCTAGCAGATGATTGGGTGATCTTGAGCTAGGGAATGCCTCTCAGAGGAGATGGCATTTAAGCTGATTCCTGAAGAATGCAAAGGGGATAGATGGAGGGGAACCAAGAGCCATGAAAGAATAAGCGAAAAGGCCACGCAGGTGATTCTCGGAAGTGAGAGGAACATCGTGGCTGAGATGTCTCCTGGGGTAGCCTGTACATGGCTCCGTGGCAAATTACAGCAGTGACCCAGAAGGCTATGGTGGCATTGGGCTTTCCTTGGTTTCCATTATATCCTCATTTCAAAGGCACTAAGTTCAACTGTGAAAACCCTTTCTGTCTAATGAGCGCGTCCAAGAGATGGTTTGGGGCGTGCGCGCGCGCGCCTTTGTGTGTGTGTGTGTGTGTGTGTGTGTGTGTGTGTGTGTGTGTGTGTGTGTGTGTGTGTGTGTGTGTGTGTGTGTGTGTGTGTGTGTGTGTGTGTGTGTGTGTTGATTTTTAAAGAGGTAGGGTGGCAAGAGTAGGCCTGTAACTGGGCTGAGGGCTTTTAAACTGACACTTAAAAAAAATATTTGTATACATCAAAAACTAATGATATAATGTATGGTGATTAACATAACCTATTAAAAAAAAATGACTTGTATACAAATTCTTCTTGCTGTTTGCATTTAGTGCTGCCATTGGCAGAGACCAGTGGTGAACATATGTACCGAATACCGATCAGAAACTTCCCTCAGATTTGTCATCTCCACTATGGTAAATGTTCCATTCAGAGCACCCAGCCAAGAGGCCTATCAGAGCTCTGTTGTTTCTGCTTGGATTTCCCAAGGGCCACATCCTGGGGAGAGGGGGCAAAAAAAGGGACAGGCTTGGGGAATATATGCAGGCATTGTGTGGGCTCTGCATGCGATTTGCATAGTGCTTGATAAGCTGAAATCTGGTCTTAGAAAATGTTCAAATTAAAATTTTATCATGGCTACCAGTGCAGACATTTCTTAATATTTTCCCCCTTTTTATGGAATTCTTTTGCTCATATTGACTGTGATTCACATATGTTTTTGTTAGAAAGTTACAGCTGTGATTCAGAGCCTCGATGAAGGAGAAAGGGGAAAATCTGGGTCCACCAGAGACCATTTCTTGGTAAATGAAGTTTGTGTTCAAGGCCTTCCTAGGCATATCTTTCTCAGTCTTATAGTAAACGTGCCTTTATTTGGGGCCTGTCTTAGAAGCTCAAGGGAACCGTATGTGTGATAGGGAAAAAAAGAAAAAGTAAGGCTTGCATTGAAAGCTACTTGGATTCAGTTCAGGCTTTATTCTTATGAATTGTGCAATTTTAGATAGGTTACTTTGTCTATCGGGACCTCAGTTTCTTCTAACTGGGGATAGACCTAAACTTCCTAGGGCTATTGTAAAAGTGAAACAATATGTATGTAACACTTAGCTCAAACCCAGCAATTAATATCACTAACTTGTTTATATAAGCTGTCCTCGAGCCATATTGTGGGCATAGTTTTTGTCTCCAAAATTTGGTAATGAGAGAGCCTGGGTGCATTAAGAGGGGGCTGTTGACTTAGTGATTTGGGGACCCCAGCCCTCCGAGTTCTCTAGACTTGGGGAGCGACCGAGTGCTCCCGTGTTCTGAAGAGCTATTAAATGCATCTTATAAGTACTCACATTTGCACTTAATAGTTAATTAACACATGCATCGACTTCATTAGAAGCCATTAAAGAAACAGCTTCAGGTAAAGACATTTTGTGAAATTTCTAGATGCAGGGCTGTTACACATTTACGTTTTTCTATCCTTCGAGGGTTTCTTATAGGACATTTTATTGTCATTTTTTAATTTGCAGATTCCTGCTGATGATCAGAACTGCTCCCTGAAACCCTCACAACATTAGGATGAAATTAGATGTGGTTGTTCAGTTTAATATATAAGTAGTCCAGGGCAGCCCTGAAATGAAATACAAACCTTGATTTTATTTTATTTTATTTTTTAAATTTTTTTTTAAATTTATTTATTTGACAGGGAAAGAGAGACAGCGAGAGAGGGAACACAAGCAGGGGGAGTGGAAGAGGGAGAAGCAGGCTTCCTCCTGAGCAGAGAGCCCGTTGCAGGGCTTGATCCCAGGACCCTGGGATCATGACCTGAGCCGAAGGCAGACGCTTAACAACTGAGCCACCCAGGTGCCCCCAAACCTTGATTTTAAAAAATGTAGTTAGGGGCACCTGGTTGGCTCAGTCGGTTAGGTGTCTGACTCTTGAGCTCAGTTCAGATCTTGATTGCAGGGTTGTGAGTTCAAGTCCCACATTGGGCTCCATGCTGGGTGTGGAGCCTACTTAAAAAAAAAAAAGAAATACACACACACACACACACACACACACACACACACATATCTATTTGAAATGTTAGATTCATTACAACTGCTAGCCAAAATGACAATTTCATTAGGATGATAGGGTAAGATTTGCTGTTTTTTTATTTATTTTTATTTTTTAGAGAGAGAGAGAGCATGAGGGGTGGAAAGGAGCAGAGGGAGAGGGAGAGAGAGAGAGAGAGAAATTTAAGCAGGCTCTATGCCCAGCGTGGAGCCAGATGTGGGGCTCAGTCTCACAACCCTGAGGTCATGACCTGAGCCGAAATCAAGAGTGGGAGGCTAAACTGACTGAGCCACCTAGGCACCCCAAGATTTGCTGTTCATTGTTTAAGGGCTTTCTCACCAACCAAAAAGATTCGTGTTTTTAACTTGTAAGCCAAAAGAGTAAAATCGTGCCTAGTTAAATTTCTAAAATTTCATGTCTTCTTTCAGGGTAGTAGTTCTCAAACTCGAGTGAGCATCAGTCCTTTGGAGGGCTTGTAAAAACACAGATTGTGGGTCCCCACCTTCAAAGTTTTTGATTCAGGGGGTCTACGGTAGCACCCAAGAATTTGTATGTCTAGCAAGTACCTGTGGGGTTCTGGTGCTGAGTCCATGGATCACATGATGAGAACCACTGCTTTAGGGAAAACTTGTAAAGGGCTATGCAGGAGAATTCTTTCCCTGTCCTGTTTCTTTATTACATGTGTTTCATGGTGAGATACATCGCTGTTTGCTGAGAATCCAAATGTGTATTTCTGTTTGGCTTTTCACCCGAGTTGTTTCAAATTGGGAGGTTGGGTTTATGTTACCAGGCAGGAGGGTAGCAAGATAGGAGGCTCATATAGACATGTTTTAATGGGTAGATAAGTTGTTCTTTAGATGAAAATAAGCCTTCATCATTTAAATTACCCCTGGAAATTCATTCACTCATTCATTCAACACATTTTATTGGGGACTCCTTATGTACAAAGTGTTGTTCTAAGTGGATGCTCCATAAATAAAGAGGATAAAATTCTTCCCCTAACAGGATTTGAGGGGCCAAAACCAGGCTACCCCAAGATGGGCCACTTTGGCCTGAAGATGATTTTTGAGTTGGAAGAGCAATCAACCCGGGGCGCCTGCGTGGCTCAGTTGGCTAAGCATCTGCCTTTGACTCAGGTCATGATCCCAGGGTCCTGGGATCAAGCCCTGCATCGGGCTCCCTGCCTAGTGGGGAGTCTGCTTCTCCCCCTCCCTCTGCTCGCCTGCTTGTGCTCGCTCTCTCGTTCACTCTCTATCTCAAATAAATAAATGAAATCTTAAAAAAAAAAAAAATCACCCCAGCAAATTTAGGAAAAACTTTTTTTTTTTAGCTGTTTTATTTTCTGTATTCATTAAACATTTAACTACCAAACAAAACACATGGATCCCAAGCACCCAAGGGCCAGTACAGGCAAAACATTAGGCCCTAGTAATAAAGTAGCAACCACTGCAGGAATCAGTGCCCTCGTGGGGTGCCTAGGATGGGACATGCAGTTGGGTTTAGCCCCCTTTTTCCTGCTGCGTCTTAGCAAAAAAGGGAGGCACAATGCGCTGCATGGTCCGAATCACCAGGGAAACCTGGTCAAGACAGGAGGTGATGGACATTTGGAGTTGGCCAGGGTCCTCAGCAGTCAATCGGACAGTCAGGACGTTGCCGTTCACACTGACCTCCTGCCGGACTGGCCCTCAGAGTTCAGCATTTGGAGTCAGGAACCGGGGGGCAATCTCCGCCTCCGCAGGCGATGGGAGAGGTATAGTGAGGGTGAACTGGAGCGGTTGGCCCCCAGGACCCCCAGCCACGGGTGCTGCATCTCCATCAGGCCCTGGTGCGTCAGGGCCTGCTCCATCTGGGGCACGCCAGCAGAAGCGGCGCCTGCCTCTCCCTCAGTGCTGGGACTTCCGGGGTTGCCCAGGCCTTCGGGGTCGCTGGGGTCACCGGGGTCACGGGGACCACCTGGGCCACCAGAGACTCCAGGCTCACGGGGTTCACCAGGACCACCTGGCGCACCCACCACAACGCCCACAGCACCTGTGCCTTCGTGTCCAGCCCTCACGGCGCGCCCACCGTCCGCCTCAGACCCCATCTTGAATCCTCCCGCCCTCCTCGCGAGGCGCAGAAGGACAAAGCACTTCCTTACAAAACTTCCCCCCTCCGTGTGCATTGCAACTTGGAATACCCTAGGAAAAACTTTTTGCTTCCCCCATCAAGTGCCTAAAAGAATTTTGGTTAGAGAAGCTGCTTCGGAAGAGAGCAATCATCATAGATAATGACATGAGGATATCAACTAGTTATGGTAGACAGGGAGGCACCCAGCGAGGCCTTACCAATCAAAGTCCTTTCTTTGGCTCATTGTTTCTGAGTAGCCCAGCAAACATTTGTTTATGAAACATTTACTCTTTTTTGCATCTGCCTATAAATTCCTTCCTCTGATGTCCCAGACTCCACCACTCCTGTCCTTAGTTCAGAATGTCACGTGTACCTCATTTTGCCTGTCTGGAATTTCCGTGTCTGTGTTGTCTGTGTGAATTGCTTGAAGGTATGCTATTAAATTTGTTTTTTTCCTGTTAATCTGTTTAATGCTAATTTGATTCTTTGTCCAGCCAGAAGAACCTTGAAGGGACAGGATGATCCTCCCCCCTGCTCCTCCCCACAACAGGATTTAGTTAAAGGATGGGACATGGTAAGGGGTGAAGCGAGGAAATGGACAATAAGTAAAGTTGGCCCTTGAACAGCAGAGGCTTGAACTGTGTGGGTCCACTTATACTTACTGTTTTCAATGAATTTGATACAGTATTGTAAATATATTTTCCCTTCCTTATGATTTTCTTAATAACATTTTCTTTTCTCTAACTTACTTTATTTAAGAATATAGCATATTATACATACAGCATACCAAATGTATGTTAGTCAACTGTTTATGTTATTGGTAAGGCTTTTGGTCAACGGTAGGCAGTTAATAAAGTTTTAGAGGAGTCAAAGTTAATCTGTGGATTTTTTTTTTTTAAGATTTTATTCATTTATTTGAGAGAGAGAGAGAGCATGCGTGTGCGCAAGCAGGGCGAGCAGCCGAGGGAGAAGCAGACTCCCCGCCAAGCAGGGAGCCCGACACGGGACTTGATCCCAGAACTCTGGGACCATGAACTGAGCCAAAGGCAGACACTTAGCCCACTGAGCCACCCAGGCGCCCCTAATCCATGAATTTTTGACTGCACATTTGGGTCGGTGCTTCTAAACCCTATGTTGTTCAAGGGTTCATTGTACATGTCAAGTGGAAATGTTATAAAGAAGAATAAAGCTGGGTGAAATTACAGGATGGGATGAAGGAGGGCTATTTTACATAGTACGAGCAAGGAAGGGCACCTAGATAAAGTGAAAGCTGAACCTGTAGGAAGTAAGGGATCTGTGCTTGAGGGCATTTGGTGCAGGAAGGTATTTCTGATGGAGGAAAATGCTTCTGTGACAGGGAGGCAGGAGGGTCCCTGCTGTATTTGGAAAACAGCCAGGGGGACAGTGCAGTTGAAACCCATTGGATAAAAAGAGGAGGTGGATGGTGAATGGCCACTTGATTTTATTACAGGTGAGAAGGGGTGTCGTTGTAGGGCTTTGAGAAGTGCAGTGATGGGACTTGCCTTGCCTTCAGAAGGAGGAACAATCTGATTGCTCGAATAGAGTGGAAACAGGGAAAGCGTCCTAGGTCATGTAGGATGAGCAAAGGGTGAGTCAAACCTGCATATATGTGTTGCCACACTCATGGCAGACCTCATAAATCAATTACAGAGCCCCTTCCCAGTGGTCTGAATGTTGACTGGGATGAATTCCCAACACAAGTGTGCAGCCAGAACTGAGGTGGTAGATGGTGCAGATCTCTTTCTGTCAGTCCCAACAGTTCATATGTCACCTGGCCTTCCAGGGCCTTATCTGTCCTTACAAGAGGGCTGGGTATCTGCTCCAGATTCATTCAGTCATCAACAATATATATTGTGCATTGTGAGGCAAACGGTAAAAGTCCATAAGTAAATGAACTTGATAGTTTCAGATCATAAGGGCTGTGAAGAAAAATGACGCGATTGAGACCTGGAAAATGAGGGGTTGGCCATTTCAGTAACAGGGGCAGGGCATTCCAAGCAGGGGGACGGCAGGTATAAGGTCCCTGCAGGAAGACAGACTGCAGGGAGTGTGTCCAGGGCCCATTTCCTGTCTTGTCTTAGTTCACACGCATCTTTACAAGTCCATGCAGAGTGGGGGCTCTGCAGTGCTCTCTCTAGGACACCACTGGCAAATCTCCGCATTGCTTGATGGGGGTGATGCCGGAATTAGTACTGGGTTTTCCCTTAACACTCTCCCACCCTACATAACTCTCTTCTTCTGTACTCATTCCATCTTGTCTTCCTTTCCCTAAGGCAGTTGTCTCTCATCCACCTGTTTTCATTTCACCTGTTACCTTTTTGACTTTTTTTAAAAGATTTTATTTATTTATTTGAAAGAGAGAGAATGAGAGAGAGAGAGCACATGAGATGGGGGAGGGTCCGAGGGAGAAGCAGACTCCCCGCCGAGCAGGGAGCCTGATGCGGGACTCGATCCCGGGACTCCAGGATCACGACCCGAGCCGAAGGCAGTCGCCCAACCGACTGAGCCACCCAGGCGCCCTCACCTGTTACCTTTTTGAAGAGGATTATTTAGGGGAATATATTATGAGCACGGATTTCACATGGCATTTATGTATTAATAAGCTTATTAGTTTGGGGAACTTCTTCCTTCCCTCTTTCACTCCATAGTTTTTTTTTTTTGTAATAAATGTCCATCTAATTTGCCAGATTTCTCTTTGAGCACAGGCAGCCTTCTATACAACAGAAATTTCTCATTTGGAACCCTGATATAGTGGTTGCTAGAATATACACACATAAGAAAAAAATCGCTCCATAGGAAAAATAAAACATACAGGAAACCAATTATTTTATCTGTTCAGAGAGTTATCCGGCCGCAGGAGTGAGTAGTAATTGCAGTCTTTTGTCATGGAAGTCTTTGGTTGTAAATAATAGATTTTCTGCTTTTGCCTACACTTGTTTTATTGCCCATTAGAGGGCCTTGCTTTGAGCAGTGCAGCTGAGGGTTAGTCCCAGGAGCTGGTGTTAGGGTACCATGTCAGGGCAGCTGTATATGTAGCGGCGGAGTTTCCAGATGGGGGTGAGCAAGAGCAGAAGGCTCAGCCGGCATCAACAGTCGATGCTGTCAACATCTGTGTTGATCCAGGGACTTGACAGTGAGTCCTTTCTGCTCTCCTGCCCCTGAGGATGGTTCAGCAAGCTTTGGTTTACGTGTCTGTAAAATGAGTTGATTGAACCTACCTTTCGCTTTGAGGATGAACCCAGGGTAGTGGTGATGAGAGCAGTTGCCACGTTGAGCATTTACTACCTGCCAGGCATTTTCTGGAAGCGCTGTACACATACCCTTTCAGTAAATCCTCACTGTAGCTGGTGAGGTAGACACTGCTGGCCTTGAGGAAACCGTGACATGGGAAGGTGGTCTGCTCAAGAACACACAGTATGTGTTGATATCAAGGGAATGACTGCAGTTGCTGTCGTTCAAATTAAAAAGAAATCAAGATCGTTTGAATATATTACAGAGTATAGGAGATCAGATTCTTAATATCTCTTGTTTTCTGTTTGCTTAGTTTTCTGGTTTCATTTCACAGCACTAATTATATCTTTATTGTTTTTCTGATGATAAAAAAAATTGTTAAACAATTTTTTAACCCATTTTCCCCTCCTGTAGATGCTCTGAATAGGAACATCCTGTCAAAACACAGTATCTGTTGGTCTTCTTGGATCAGGTCTTCCTTGGGCCCTCCAGGAAGATTCCCCTTGATTTCCCTTTGATGACAGGGAGTCAACATTTCAAATAACTCAACAAATCCTCCAGAAATTATGATGGGAATTCCCCCACCTTTCTTCTCATTTTTAGTGTCTTCAGAATCTTACTTGGCTTTCTTGAAAACATGGCCAATCCGTGTGCTATTTTTTATGTTCCAGGTGCCTAAGGTCCATGTCTTAGCTCTGTATTTAAGGGTTGCCTGATCTTAGGCAAGTCTCAACGTTTTAGGTTCTTAGCCCCCATATCTACAAAATGAGCCCGATGATGATGATGATGATGATGATGATGGAGATGATGATACTTATCTTATAGGGTTATATGGATTATATAAAACTATGTTGCTGAAGTCAAGACCACTGTAGGTTTTAATTTTTTCTCTCAAATAATGTACTGCATTTTCTATGTGTTCTACTTTTCCCTCAATATCTAGTTTTCTTCACAGGGTTCCTACCCTCACCTCAGTCTCCATTCTTTCCATCCTTCCATCTGTCCCAATAGTCCATCCATCCACCCATCTATCAACCTTTCCTTCCTTCCTTCCTTCCTTCCTTCCTTCCTTCCTTCCATCTACTCATCCTTCTTCCCATCTACCTATTTTCCCTTCCATCCATCTACCTATCTCTCCACTATCCATCCACCCTTCCTTCCCTCCCTCCCTCCCCTTAACCAAATGCCCCTTTGAAGTGTGGGCCCAAAACAGTGAACAAAAACAGACACAGTCTTTGCCTTCATAGAGATTACTTTTTTTCCCACTTGACCTCCTTATACCTAGTATTTTAAATAAAATTTTCATCCTATAGGTTCAGGGATCAGAATATGGGGATACTGGCCCATTTGATGCTTTTCCAAGCAGCTGGATTGAAGAGGGAGCTATTTGCCATGGCTCCAACTGAAAGTGCTGAGCTGGTTGTTTGGTTAGCAGGTTGAAGAGAGATGGGAATATTGTTCGAAGAATAACAAACTCAAAAAATATATTAGAAGAGGGAAGATAGAAAAAAATAGAGACCACAGGCATGCCTATTGACAGAGGGCATTTAAAGTAAAGATAGGAGGGGTGCCTGGGTGGCTCAGTTGGTTAAGTATCTGACTCTTGATTTCGCCTCAGGTCATGATCTCAGGGTCCTGGGATTGGCCCTTGTGGGGCTCCGCTCTCAGTGGGGAGTCTGCTCAGGATTCTCTCTCTCCCCCTCTGCCCCTTCCCACTGTGCACATGCTCTCTCTCTCAAATAAATAAATCTTTTAAAAAAGTAAATAAAATAAATATAGGATAAGAAAATAGTGCGTACTTTTATGAGATAAAAAGCAGTGAATGTTACAACAAAAATGTGAAGATCGTTAGGTGCAAGAAAATCAGGGAGCTGGTTTAGAATATTATCAACATTAGGCTGGGGTGCCAAGAAGTAAGATATGCTTGTCACCAGTTACAATGTCATGGCCATGTAGATGTTAATCTAAATCATGATCATCTCTAAATATGTTTATTTTATTTTGTCTATTTTCTGTCTCCTCTCCCCAACCCCCAACTTTTCTCCTTACTACTCTAAGTACAGCTGTGTCCCCAGTGTCTAGAACAGTGCCCTGAACACATACTTTTGGATAAATGAACCACAACTTAACCTGCAAGCAAATTGAGAAATGGATGATCCTACAGTTTGTGAGAACCTGGTGTTATTTAGTGGTTTTGGCAACACAGAATCACAGGATTGTCCTATGAGAAAATAACCATGAACAGTTTCCAGATTACGGTCTCTGTAGATGTAGGAGTTTCTCATAAGTATGTCCAAATTGATTGGGAGGAGAGAGAAATGCTAAGCTGATGTGACTCGGCCCCACACCCAGCTTCAGCTGGAGTGGCTCTGCTTCTATCTGATTTATGTAGCTTCTACTTAAGATCTGATTTGAAAAATGGTTTCCTCTACTAAAAAGTTGCATGTTAGATTAGGAGATTCTTCAAATGCAGCACTGCCATGACTGTCCCCTATTTTGGTCACTGATCTGACCCCTTTCAGGCATTCTCTGTGTTAGAGCCAGAATGATCTTCCAAGTGTAAGCTTGACCATCATGTCACTCCCTCTACTTTAAACACGGTATATTCTCATCAATAATAAAACAGTATCTTTATTAAGCATTACTAAATCTGAGCACCATTTAAGCATCTTGTGTGTATTAACCCATTTGATCCACTGTTTTGGTTAGAGACAATGTAATCAATCCCCATTTCATTGATGAGAGAACCAAGGCTTAGAGGCATTAAAAAAACTTACCCAAGTGACACACTAGTAATTCATCTTCAAATAAAAACAAAACAGGGATCTTAAGAGGTCTTAAACTTTTGTGCCTGGACCCTTCATACAGTCTGATAAAACCTATGGAAACTTCTCAGAATATTATTTTTTTAAAGATTTTATTGATTTATTTGAGAGAGAGAGAGAGCATGCACAAGCAGGGGGAACCACAGAGGAAGAGGGAGAAGCAGGCTCCCCGCTAAGCAGGGAGCCTGATGTGGGGCTTGATCCCAGGATGCTGGGTTCATGACCTGAGCCGAAGACCAATGCTTAACAACTGAGCCACCCAGGCGCTTCTCAGAATACTATTTTTAGCTGCATAAAATACCACAACAAAGGAAACAATTACATTTAAATGTAGTTAGCAAAATATTTTTCATATGTGCTACATGCATCATAGAAGTAATATATGAACTTCTTTAAATGTAACAAAGTACAATAACTTTATAATTTCAAAGTAGTAATGACACAGATAAATTTCATGGTGTCTGCAAAAACCCTTACATGATAGGAAAATACTTCTAATTTCGATTGATGAAAAAGTTGCAGATATTACTATAATACTACCAAGATTTGTTGCCAAGTTTCATAATAGATGGTAATGCTGAGTTTTAGTTAAAGGTTAATGAAAATCAGAATGTAATTTTTTCCATCCAGGTTCTCAGACCCTGGGAATATGATTATAATAATAACTCCTCCCTAATCTTGAACAATGTGGCTTGGCCTGTTATTATCTACCAGCCACATATCTCCTGCTGCACCTCTTTCTGCTCGCAGCCATGCTGCTTGCCGTTGGTCCCTCATATTCTCCACAGGGCCTTTGCACATCCTGGTTTTTCTGCTTAGAATGTATGTCCCATCCCCTCTCACTTTGTTATATCCGCTCCTTCCCATCTCAGTTCCGGTACCACTTTCCTGGGGAAGGAAGACCTTCTTGGTCTTCTCTACCAGGTCACTCTCTTCTGTTACAGCTCCTTTTGTTGGATCACACTGCACCAAGTCAGTTACAGGTCTGGGTTTATTTGTGTGATTACTTGATTGAGGTCTGGTTCTCCAAATAGAGTTTAAGCTTTATTTTTTTTTAAGATTTATTTATTTTAGGGAGAGAGAGGGAGTGTGGGAGCAGGGGGAGGGGCAGAGGAAGAGGGAGAGAGAGAATCCCAGGCAGATTCCCTGCTAAGTACAAAATCCCACTTGGGGCTCGATCTTACGACCCTGAGATCATGACCTGAGCCAAAACCAAGAGTTGGATGCCTAACCTATTGAGCCGCCCAGGTGCCCCTAGAGTTTAAGCTTTATAAATGTATTAGTTTGTTAGGGCTGTCATAACAAAGTATCACAGAGTAGGTGGCTTAACCAACAGAAATTTATTTTCTCACAATTCTGGAGACTAGAAGTTCAAGGTCAAGGTATCAGCAAGGTTGGTTTCTTCTGAGGCTTCATTCCTTGGCTTGTAGATGGCTGTCTTCTGTCTGTGTCTCCACATGGTCTTGCGTCTGTGAATATCTGAATTTTAATTTTCTTTTCTTATAAGGAAGGACACCAGGTGTATTGGAGTAGGGCTCACCGTGGTGACCTGATTTTAACTTAATTACTTCTTTAAAGACCCTATCTCCAAATACAGTCACATTCTGAGGTCCAGGGGTTGAGGATTTCAGCATATGAATTTGCAGGGCTGGATGTGGGAACACAATTCAGCCAGTGACCTGAGAGAGAGAAAGAGTCTGATTTTGCTCGCTACTTTTCTCCCCATCAGCTAACATGGCACTCAGCCCAGAGTAGGCCATCAGTAAATATCTATTAAATAAATGAATTTGCGTAAAGTATGAATGAATGATACCATACTTTGTTGACCATCAAAACATTTAAAACATGCATTTGCATCACCTGTTCTGACATTGAGCTTATTCTTTGAGTTCCATTTTTTGCTGTTTCTAAGTTGGCATATGTGATCTAGGAATGCCCAGATCACATTAAAAAAAAATTCTTCTCTGCCTATACTTGTCTACTTGATTCAGCTCAACTAATGTTAGGGTCATGTGATTAACTCACAAATACAGAATTTTAAATTTCAGCTCTGGAGTCGTTAGCTGTAGACTCCAACCTGAATTTTATTCTGTTCAGAAATGTAGCACTTGGACTCTGATGATTAAATCAAATACTCTTTGGTCCTTTTATAAAGCAGAGTTTTAGCTTCTACCAGAAAGTAATTAAGTTGGAATTGGTTTAGGCACCTGTTTTCTGGAGTGATTTCAGTTACGCACACTTTTTTCTTTTTGCTCACACGTAAGCACCAATGGCCACAACAGTCCCCAAAACAAAATTAATAACTGTAACACAGCGCTGACAGTATAATTTCTGGAAGTGTATTATCATGTGATATGCTGAGAGAGGGGGATTTACACTCTTGTTAGGTTTTGAAAATCAGGATTCTTACATTTTACCCATCCAGCAGCAAATTAGCAAGAGCAGGAATAGCGATGGAGCTGATAGGTCCTTGAGTGCAGTGATTTCCTAGTGAAATGTTACTGGCTATTGCTAAAAAGAAATAAAATTATAAGAATAAAAGAAAGTTAAGAGGTCAGAGAACACTGGGATTCAGGTTTCTGAAATGCATAACTTCACAGCGCCCTTAATATGCTAATAGACACCCTGACTTTACAAGTAGGGAAGATAGTATGCAGACCTGCACCCACGTTTGCCCCCAAACCCTTTTTTTCTGAAGGGACTGGTGTCCTGAGAAACACTCTTTGAGAATGGTCTTTCTAGACGGTCTAAAGTTAGCAGACACATTTTGCTGCTTTGGTAAGGGGGGGTATACTTAATCAGCATTTCATCTCTTCCCGTACAGGAATTCCTAGTATTGTATCGTGGGTTTTCATAGGCGTCCTCACAAAGATCAATTTTTAACATAGACCATTATCATGGTTAAAGTTTTATAGATCTGGCCTGAAGTCTTGTTTTGTTTTGTTTTGTTTTCTAAACTCAGCAATTAAAAGAAAACAAAACGTGAAGCATTTGTATTTTTTGTTGCAAGTGTCAGAAAGCCAACTCCAACTGCCTTTGGCAAAAAAAAAAAAAAAGGAAAGCGTCTGGAGAGGGGTTTACCAAGAATGTGTATCGCAATTCAGTGCCTCTCTGTCAGCTAGATTTTCTTTTTCTCGCCAGTCATTTGATTCTTGAGGAAGATCTTTGCCTGTGTGAGCAAATGGACTCCAGTAGGACTACTCACTTAGCATTAGCAGTGGAAATTGAACTTCTCTTTGCCATTCTTCCAACGAAGTTCCAGATTTAAATCTCATTGGCTTGGTTTGGGTCCTGTGACTCCCTCCCTCCCACCCCCTCTTACTCCTGAGGTAGACAAAGCTGGATAGCATGCTTCTCTTATACCAAGGGGTAGGGTCAACCCAATGGAAATCACATGAACCAAGCCAAGGAAGAGACATGGGATATGCATTCCTAGAAGAAAATGGAAGTACTGTGGCCCAAAGAAGCAGGTATGCCTGGCATATAAAAATAATGGGTATGCCATTTCACCTGCCTTTAGCTTGTTGGCTTGTGAAAACCTCTTTTAGAGTGAGAAAGATTTCAGTTAATTGAGCTTCTAGTTAGTGAAGCTGCAACTGATTATGTTTGTTAGATAATCAGTGCTGATGGAGTAAACAAATGGAAGAGATGCCCCCAAAATAAAATCAACAGCTCCTGACAGTTGAGTCAAGGTGGGAAGCGAGTAAGAAGTGGGATTCACAGATGGCTTTACACATTTCAAATTCTGTGACTAGCCAGTGACATTTCCTTGTCTGTGAGCTTGTCCACCGGGGGACTATCTGTCTTTCATCTTGGGGTCACCAGGGCCTGGCACATAGTTAATTCTCAATGATTTTTTTCATTGTTGAAGAACTAAGAGGTCGGGTTGGTTTCCTTTTGTGTCTGTGTGTGTGTGGTGGGGGGGTGTCATTAACTGAAATAACAGAGCAAAAGGGAAAAAGTGGGTGGAGGAGAAGACACTTGGTCTGATTTTGAAAGTAAAATCCTCACTTGAGCTGCTGGTGGGACAGTTTGGCAGTTGGAAACATGGAACCTTTGACCGTATCCTGCGACCATCCAATCTTGTTTTTACTTCAGTTCAAAACAAAAGTTTCTCGATAAAAGCGTAGACATATCTCCCTAGGAGAGAGAGCCCTAGCTGTGGACTCCTTTATCAAGTAATAAGACTGTTCAGAAGAAGGGTTTATGGATTATTTGTTTTTCCCTTAAAGGCATTGATGTCTGGATTTCAGAGGGAATATGTTTCCAAATGTTTACATTTGTGAGTGGCAAATTGCACTTGATGCCACATTTTAGTGACATAACACCACATTGCCTCAACAAGGACAATTTGGGGCACAAAAAATCGGTCAAGAAAAATCACATTTGTTTTCTTGGGTAGTCAGCTGCAAGTCAACTGTTTTTCTAGGGCCAGGGCTCACTGTAGAAACACCTGACGACAAACAGAGCAGGTAGTATGTAACTGATTTCTTACGCAGGACTTCTCAACTCAGTGACTCCCTGTCTTATAATAAATATTTTTAGTGTTCCCTTTATTATCCTAAAATGAAGTTAATGGATAATACATCCTTTAATATATCCAATTCTTTAAGTCCTGTAGTGACCTAACTATAGAAAATAAAAATCAAAGGGAAGCATTTATAATAAATGATGTTTATTGCGGTACATGTAATATATGCGTTGGTGCAAGTTCACCAGAGCCCTTCTTCTCTTGGGAGTCTTGTTAAAATGCAGATTCTGATTGACAGGTCTGGTGAGAGACCTGAGATTCTGCATTTCTAGCAAACTCCCCAGTGAGGCCAGTACCACTGGTCTGAGACCCCACTTTGAATAGCAGGGCTCCAGAGGGCATAAGGAAGTATCAGGTGCTTGTCCTTACACATGGAATCCCTGTGAATGCTTCAGCTCTAAAACCCCCTGCTACAGATGCATCGAATGGGCTCCTGAAAACTAGAAGCAGCACTGCTGTGGGTGGGGTACAGTTTTCTGAAATGGTTAATGATCCTTAGTAAAGTTCCCACCAAAGCAAAGCAGCATTTTCTTCTCATTCTGTACAATTTTGCATACAGTCTATATTAAAACTGTAAAAAAAAAAAATGCTTTGCATTTATGTAAACCAAAGGAAGGTGCTAGGCTCAGATGCTTGGCATTCCATTTACTGACCACTGGGGCAGTCCTAAGTTACATGTGCCGTAATACACAACTTTGAGACACCTTGCCCACCCCACCCCAGTTTTGCCCTTCAGTTGCTGTGACAGATCCCTTTGTCTCTGTATTCAGAAAACAGCCCCACAGATATCCAAGATGACCGCTGGGAGGAGGTACCATCCGTCGAGAACTTCTGAACCCAAAGACCAACAAATGGGACTAGGTCACAGGGAGGTTCTTGGATGTGCTGTGACTATCTATAGTTTTTTTTTTTTTTTTTATGTTGTGTTAGTCACCATACATTACATCAGTGGTTTTCGATGTAGTGTTCCATGATTCACTGTTTGCGTATAACACCGAGTGCTCCATGCAATACGTGCCCTTCTTAATACCCATCACCGGGCTATCTATAGTTTCTTTATGCAAACTGTCCTACAAGCCGGGGAAATAGTCCTAGTCATTGCACACCACGTGACAGCCGCGTGGCACATTCTTTTTGGAGGTGTTTTCTCTGCTGTTCACTTTGTTACCCTAGTAATTGGGGAAAAAGTTGCTAGGGCCATATTTGCAGCTGACAGATTTGTTTTGTACTGTGTCGCAAGAGGGTGTTAAATGCAGGCCGGGGAAGAATCTGAAGCAAATGGAGAGAATTTTGGGGAAAAAAAATATAAGTGAGTCTAACTTCCTACTGTTAAAAAAAACAAAACACAAAAATTCAACGGAGTAAATTTAAAGATCGAATTGGTTTTATTCAGTGATTCATGAATCAGGCAGCATCCCATCTACAGGAAAGGGAAGGTTTTTAAAGACAGAGAGGGAGCGGGAAAAGGAAGTTTATTAGCAAAGAGTGGATTGTGTCAGGCTTAGGTAACCTCCCTATGGGGGATGGAAGGGTTACCATCAGGGATGACCTCACTGTGCTGATCAGGGAAGTCCAGGTTGACTGGTTAAAGGTTCCGTTCCTGGGAGAGGTTGAAACTGCCGTTGTTCGCTATGAAGTCTGGGTTTGCTGACGTGAGGCTGCGTGCACATGACTCCATTGGGTCTCTTGCTTCTTTTTAACACTAGTAACCAGAGGCTGAATTGTTTTTCCAGCTGTTTCTACCTCTCCCAGTGGTCCTATATTTCGAGTGTCAGTCCGGTTGGCCTTCTCCTGACACCAGAAAGTGAGAGAGCTGTTAATGCAGGACTGTGTAATCCCCCGATGGTCTGCATTTTGCATCTTATAGTTCTACTGAAAGCCTTCTTTCTAAAACAGAAAAGATGGGATTGGCTGAGTGAAAATATGAATCTGTAGAATGTGTTTCATTCATTGCATCACAAGAGGTGTTTCTGTTCAAGGGATTATCATTTCTAAATTCAACATCCCACCTAACATAATTTCTTAACTTAAAATATTTTAACCCACATAGAAGCTGTGTTCTTTGATATTGTGCTTGGTGAGAAATATATATTCGCTCTAGATGATTTTTTTCCCCTTTTGATATCAAGTATTTTTAATGCTACTGGTGCATAAAAACAATATATATGTTATAGACTACTTGAAAAATAAAATAAAAATATAAAAAAATAAAAAGTAAATAACTGTGCATAAAACCAGCATGTAGAAATGACAGCCACTAACAAGTATTTCCTTCACATCTTTTTTTTAAAAAGATTTTATTTATTTGAGAGAGAGAGAGTGAGAAGGGGAGGAGCGGAGGGAGAAGGACAAGCTGACTTCATGCTGAGCTTAGAGCCTGACACTGGGCCTGGGACCGTGATCTGGCCCGAAACCAAGAGTCAACCAACTGAGCCACCCAGGCGCCCCTCTAATCTTTTTTTTTTTTAATGTAGAAATACACAAGCACATGCTTACATTTTAACAGAATTAGAATAGTTCCACTAGTTTAATATGCTAGAGTTTTTACTTAATGTTATACTTAATGTTTTACTTAATGTTATAAAGTATACATTGTAACGATGTTTCCTATTTTAACACTTTTTTATTAATAGAAAATTTCTAGGTAACTGTATATTCACATGTAGTTTCACAGAATAGCACAGGAAGATCCCTTGTACACTTTACCTGGTTTCTGCTCACAGTAACATTTTGCAGAACTCTAGCATGATATTGCATCCAGGATATTGACATTGACATGGTCTACCAGTCTTATTCAGAATGCTCCACTTTTGCTTGGACTCGTTTGTGTGGCTGTATTATGCATTTACTTCTGTGGAGTTTTATCACCTGCCTAAGTCTGCATGTCCACCTCCACCGTGAAGATCCTGAACAGTTCCAGAATCACAAAATGTGCCCTTTTGTGGCCACGCCCACCTCCCTCTTGCCTCGCTGGCAGTCTGTTCTCCATTTCTAAAATTTTGTCATTTCAAAACTTTTATGTTAATGGAGTAATAAAACCTCTTAACCTTTTGGGGTTGGGATTGACTCTGGAGATTTATCCAGGTTGTTGCCAGTATCAGTGGTCTGTCCCTTTTTCATGGCTGAGTCAGGTATGTCATCACACACACACACACACACACACACACACACACACACACACACACACACACACACACACACACACACATCAGTGTGCTTTACCACTCACCCACTAAAGGGCGTCTTGAATTCAGTTTTTGGCTATTACAAATAAAGCTGCTGTGAACATTCGCAAACAGGTTTTTGGTGGTTTTCTTTCCCCTTTCTGAATAAAGATTTTCCCTTTTGGGGAGGATAAATTCACAAGAGTTTAATTGCTGGTCAAATGTTTAGTTTTATAAGAAACTGACAAACTGTTTTCCAGAGCGGCTGTACCATTTTATATTCTCACCAGCAATTTATGAGCATAATCCAGTTTTGTCATATCCTTACCAGCATATGGTGTTGTCACTATTTTCATTTTCTCTGTTCTGATAGGTGTGAAGTGATCTCACTGTTGTTTAAATTTGCTTTTTCTGAATGCAATAGTGTTGATACAAAATAATACATGCATATATAATAATAATGTTGAGCATCTTTTTTGTGCTTGCCATCTGCACATCCTCTTCAGTCAGATGTCTGTTCAGGTTTTTTGCCCATTTTTTTTTTACGATTTTATTTTTAAGTAATCTCCACACCCAATGTGGAGCTCGAACCCACAACCCCAAGATCGAGAGCTACACGCTCCTCCAACTGAGCCAGCCAGGCACCTCTCTTTTGCCTATTTCCTAATTGGATTTTTTAAAATCTTGAGGTTTGAGAGTTCTTTGTATGTTCTGGGTAGTAGTCCTTTGTTACATACGTGATTTGCAATTCTTTTCTCCCAGGCTGTAGGTTGTCTTTCTCATTCTCTCTACGTGGCCTTTCATTGAGCAGAAGTTTTTAGTTTTGACAAGGTTCAAATGATCAAGTTTTCCTTCTGTGTATCATGCCCTTGATGTCAGGCATGGTAACTCTGATAACACTAGCCCTAGCTAGCTCCTAGAGATTTTTCCTGTTTTTTTTTTTCCTTTAAAGTTTTATAGTTTTACATTTTACATTTAAGTTCATGGTCTGTTTTGAATAAGTTTTTATAAGAGGCATGACGTTTAGGTCAATATTCATTTTTTTTTCTCTTGCCTGTGGATGCCCGTTTATTCCAGCACCATTTGTTGAAATGCCTGTCCTTCCTCCATGGAATGCTTTTTGCACCTTTGTCAAAAATCAGGCACGTTTGTGAGGTCTGTTTCTGCGTTCTGTATTTTGTTCCATTGATTTCTCTGTCTCTCTGCCACTACCACACTGTCTTGATTATGGGAGCTATGTAATGAAACGTAATACTGGGTAGAGTGACCCCTCCCGCTTTATTCTTCTTTGTCAGGATTGTTTTTGCCAGGCTAGGGCTAGACTGCGTGCTACGTTGGGTCTTCTTTTCTGGTTTTGCATGCCTGTCCATGATACTCATTTTCAGCCCGGACTCATTTTCCAAGTATCCCTCCAAGAAAATATTTTGTATTACTGTTAAAAAACAAAATTCGACTGAGTAAATGTGAAGATCTAATTGGCTTTATTAAAGGATTCATGAATTGGGCAGCATCCCATCTTGCAAGTAGAGGGGAGCTCTGAGGAGCTGTACAAAATGGAAGGTTTTTATAGGAAAGAGGGTGGGGCAAGAAAGTTTTTAGCAAAAGAAAAGGATTCCCTCCCCCCACACCCCCTCCCCCTCCCCCCCCCCCCCCCCCCCCCCCCCCCCGGCTTTCCCTTAGGGGAAAGAGCAAGAGGTCTTAGCATATAGATTACTTTATCTTCTTTTGGGGATAGAGAGGCCCTGTGGGGCAGATTCATTGGATCTGAAAATTCCTGACTGAGCTATTAAGACTACATTTTGGGGCGGGCGCCTGGGTGGCTCAGTTGGTTAAGCCACTGCCTTCGGCTCAGGTCATGATCCTGGAGTCCCGGGATCAAGTCCCGCATCGGGCTCCCTGCTTGGCAGGGAGTATGCTTCTCCCTCTGACCCTCTCCCCTCTCATGTGCTCTCTCTCCCTCTCATTCTTTTTCTCAAATAAATAAATAAAATCTTAAAAGAAAAAAAAAGACTACATTTTGGGGGGACGTTGAAACTGCAATTAGATTAAGCATCAAGCCCCCGTTTGTGGACTCAGCCTAAAGCACGCCATTCCGATGGGGCTTATGGTTTTCTTTTTAACATTTACTGAGGGAACATTTTCCCTTTCCCAAGGGATTTTATCTTTCTTTTTTTTTTCCCTCTAAATTCCCTAAAAATTAAAGTTGTGGATGTGAGTGATTGTATTTATGCCCACCTAAACCTGCCAAAGTCTTAACACCTTGCCATGGACTTGTTCTCCTTCTACATCATGCACACATGTGGGCATCTACTTTTTAAATTCTTTTCATTTTGTTTGGGTTTATCTACATGATTGTGAATGGGGGTGAGGTACGGAAGTTACTCACTGGCCATCTACCGGTGTTCTCTTCAAGAGCAAGATGGCTTTGCATTGGAGTCTCCATGAACTGGAATATAAATACAAGTGCAGAGGGTCTGCCAGTGTTTATTTAAACAGAAAGTTTTTTGGAGTTATCTTCTTTGGAAAATGTTTCCAAACAATGTGACAGCAAAATGATAGTGTAAATTGTAATGTCTGTCCCAGTTGGGTATATAAATATATGAAGAGTCTTTTTCTTAAAAATGTTTGGGTTGTTCATTTACAGTGAAAACTCTATAACTCACATTCAAAAACAAGGGCAGGGTAAAATAGTCATTTTTATCTTTCAGAGTCATAGAGGTCCTTTGTTACTTTTCAGGGCTTCTGTGGGAATAGCTTGTTTGGGACAGCTGTTTCTAGATTGTGGGCTATGAGTAAGACCAAAGGCTTTGGAAAAGAGAAAGAATAAATTCAGAGACAGTGATTTAGAATTATTCTTGGGTCATAAATAATGGAACGGATGTTCTTAAGTGTCTCTAGTGGTGTTTTAGCCTGTAAGCTAAGGAGTACCTCAACTGTGTTCTCAAAGTTCCTGAGACACTTGTGCAGAATGACGAATCAAAGTTTAAGAACACAGATGCTTTGTCCCCAGCCCCACCACCGATTTTGGTTAAGCACAGCTGGACCTACAAATTTGTGAACTCCTTTCCTGAGCCCTGTCAGTGAGCCAAAATTGCTTAGAAAAACCAGTGTAGGCCAAAACCAATCCTTTATCCTTGCCAAAGTTCAAAGTTGAATATCCAATCTTTCCGCTCTATTATGAGAAAACTCATACCATAATTTCCTGGTTTGCCTGAGACAGTTCTAGTATATATGCCTGGTTGTCTCAGTATAATTATTAAAATACTCTCTTGGACCCTCAAGTTTCCCTGTTTGGATGATAAATTATATGGTAACTGTAGTCTTAGCACACTCAGAGACAAATCCAAAAGAAGGAATGAGTGACAGCACAAGGCTTTGCCTTAATGGTTGATGGAGAGCTACCCTAGGCTGCTGCTGTCCACTGGTCTGTCTTGGTCAAGAGGAGTTTGGAGTATCCAAGGGAGATACTTCAGCATTATCCTACCTGATTTCATGAGAGAATAGAAGTGTACAAGGAAGAATGTTGAGGTGTAAGGCGTTTTTCCATAGGGTGCCATTCCAGCTTTCTTACCCATATTTAGAAGGGAGAAAACTTTGGGATCAGGGTGGGAACTAGGCTTTGTCTGCCTTCATCCCACTTCATCAGGAGAAGAAAGAAGGCCAGAATGTCTCAGTCGTCTGGACCTGCCCTTGTCCTGTAACAGCCTTAACCCTGCTGTATCCCCCAAGAACCTCATTGAAACTAGGGAGATGGGAAAGATCCCACAGCCCCATGGACAAAGACAAGCAGAATGAAACACCACCTGGTTTGGAGACCTCTAACATGCCCCTCACTCTCCCAACCATTACAGTACTCTTCTTTCTGGAGGGTAGAGGAAAGGTGGGGGCAATGGAGGGTTTTCCTAAAAGCCACACCTATCTCCTGCTCTTGATCGATCGTCCTGGGGCCTGGGCATTCTTCTGCCTCTAAAGAATGTGTGCCATGATGATACATTCCCATGGCAAAAGAAGATTAGGGTAGCATCACCATTTTAAGCTATAAAATTTTTAGCAGTAGTTTTTAATCATCTAAGTAATGATACCAGCAATTTATATATCTCAAAAAATTTCATTTTAGAAGGCAATTAAATTGAGATCTTAAAATATTTCACTAGTGTGTGTTTGTTACTATGGGTTCCAGCATAAATAAGGACTCTGTGGAACATTTGACATTTTAGTTATAAATTCACGCATTTCTCATTTAATTCAAGAAGACCTATTAGAAGGTAGATCTGAACATACCTTTTTAATAAAAATGCCCCCAATTCTTCCCACTTTATAGGAAAAAAAGAAAATAATTTGTAAACCTGAACACTTGATTATTAAGTTTCCTGACATTCTTCCCACTCTTGTGGATAGTCAGTGGGGTTTGAGAACTGCAGATCAAAAATAGAGACATTACTCAGCTGTGGACCTTGAGTCACCTGTACAGGTAGGTCATGTGCAGCCATCTGCAGGAAGCTCTCTCGGTCTCATCCTGTGCTTTGGATTTGTCCTCTTTTCTTTTCTTTTTTTTTTATGTATGTATGTATGTATGTATTTTAGAGCAAGAGCGAGAGTGTGTGTGAGCAGGGGGAGGGGCAGAGGGAGAGAGAGAAAGAGAATCTCAAGCAGATTTTGCACTCAGCTGGATGTGGAGCTTGATCCCACGACCCTGACATCACGACATTAGCTGAAATCAAGAGTCAGATGCTTCACTGACTGAGCCACCCAGGTGCCCCTGTTTTCTTTTCTTTTTGATGAGTTTTCTGACTAGTCCAGGGGAGCCTTTTGTGAGGCTGTGGGAATGCTCATAAAGAAATAATAAGATTTATCAAAGAATCTCCAGGGAAACCTGAACTACAGTTTTTATCACCGTGGATGCCTGTGCAGCATTGGTCCTACGATGAAGTCATCCCTGTAAGTTAGATTTTAAGACCTGGCTCATTCTGTGTAATTTATGTATCAAACTCAGTGCAAGTGCAGAATATTTGAGACAGTTGAGTATACCACCTTCATGTTTTCGAGCTAAAGGATGTTGGCAGGTGAATGGAAACCCTTCAGTGCTGAAATGACACAGTCTAGGGAAGAACCATTTTGTTCGTCCACAGATCTGCTTAGCTGATGAGAAATTAAACAATATGAAACCTGAGCAAGGGAAACATGGACACAAAAAAAGAATTCCGTCACCACTGAGGCCATTATTCACTGTGGAAGATTGGAGGGCTCGTAATTATTCACTTGGGTGTCAATGAGGATAGAAAATAACTATCTTAGAAGTAAAAGGGACAAGTTGAGATCTTCTCAAAATTCACAGGATAAGTATGCGTGGAATTTTGCAGATTTTCAGAAGCCTTTGGAGTTTCTGGGTGGGAAAGAGATACTACACCAGTTGACAGTTTTCTTGTTCAGAGTGTTAGCACAAGAGGCTAATGAAAATCTGGAAAGCAAAGCAGCGCTGATGAGCAAAAAAGGGAAAAAAACTGAGATGGTCCTGCGCTTCCTCCAGCAGCAAGGCAAGCTGTGGGTCAGCAACAGTGTAACCAAATATGCCTCTGTTTCCTGGAGGCTTTATGAAGTCCAAGAACATAGAGTGGACATGAGGACGCATGTGGATTATCCCCTCCCTTTACTTAGGACCGAGGGACTTCTGTATGTTTCCCTTAATCCCACTATGTTGTTACTTGATCATCACTTTTATTTATTTATTTATTTTAAAGATTTTATATATTTATCAGAGCGCAGGCAGAGGGAGAGGCAGGCTCCTTTCTGAGCTAGGAGCCCTATGCGGGACTCAATCCCGGGACCCTAGGATCGTGACCTGAGCCGAAGGCAGTCGCTTAACCAACTGAGCCACCCAGGCATTCCAACACCCACTTTTATTTTGTTAGCAAGGAAGACTTTGATTTATTTTCTTGATCTACACGGTGGTTACTTAAAACACAAAAATACTCTCATTTTGCAGTATGTGTAGCTAATGTTTTTAATAGGAAGGAAACACACACAGCCAGCAATGATTGAGTTTTGAGTTTTTGTCCTCGTATGTGACACGTTCTCTGATGTTTTGTTCTGTAGTTCACGCCTTTGCAGATTTGGATTAGGCAGAGTTGGGTCACTTAGCATGTGAAGGGTTGTACCTTTTGTCGTGGGTACAAAGAATGAGAGATACAAAAGAGTAAGGGCACATGGAGAAGTGACCCCCACACTTTGACACTAACTGCAGAAATGACACTAACTGCAGAAAGCTGTCAGGTGTAGAAAGGGAAGCGGCAACACCGGTGATTCCCTTTCCTAAGTAATAAATTTGGGTCCCGTTTTGACTTTTTTTTTTCTTTTAGTAAGCTTGATACCCAACATGGGACTTGATCTCATGACCCTGAACTCGAGTCTCATGCTCTACCAACTGACTGAGCCAGGCGCCCCCCATTTTGAATTTGTTTTAAAGATTTATTTATTTATTTGAGAGAGAGAGCCAGTGGGGGGACAGGCAGAGGGAGAGGGAGAGAGAGCATCTGAAGCCAACTCCTCGCTGCACACAGAGCCCCAGTTGGAGCTAGATCCCACAGACCTGAGATCATGACCTGAGCCAAAATCAAGAGGTGGCCGCTTAACTGACTCAGCCACCCGGGTACCCCAACCCCATTTTGCATTTTTAAACTGCCTTCCTGTTTCGTCCTGACATGGTTTCTTCTCCGTTACCTTAAGCAACCTTCTTGGATCTAACATTTTCCTTCACTCTTTCTGTAATGGAGAGAAACATCTCCTTTTGTTGAAGATGCCCAAACCTTGCTCGTCTGTCATCAAACCAGATCAGGTCATTGATATGCCTGGGCCACTGCTCCCAACCCAGCTGTCCCCACAAGGTGCCCCAGTGACTGCAGAAACTTCTTAGTCTTCCTGCATCTGCCTTGCTGTTTGCCCTGGCCCCACTTTCCGGCTCTCCTTTTCAAAGTTTGTTGGACCTTGCTGGCAGATAGTAAATATCAAAAGCTTTTAAAAAAGGAAGGCAAAACAAAATAGTAAAATTTTAAAAAGTCTTGAAAGTTCCCTCTCCTCACCCTGTTTGTCCAAGGCTCAACTCTAAACATGTTGTTCATGCTTCAATAATAATAGTAAAAAACGAGTGCATTCTCCTAATTAATCTTGAAGTACTCTGAATTGTTTATCCCCTTGTTAATCATTTTCTCCCTCACAACCATGATATTTTACATTTCTAAAGGACCCTCCACGGCTCATAATACAATACCAAGTGCATGGGAGACACTGAATTAATACTTGTTTTTATTAAATTAAATACATGTGGTAGAACGCTTTTGACTAGCTCATTAGTAATGAAGTCTGGTAAGTTTCCACGTGAAGAACACACTGGGATATGTCACTCTGTATTGTCAGGTGCAGTATCGTCCCTCCAGAAAAATGCTGTTGGTTTTGTGTGAGTCATTGACAAAATTCAAAAGATGGTGTGACCATCTGTTTTCTATAGCTCCTGAGGAAAGTAGAAAAGGATTGGCCCTCAGCTGAGAATGAGGAGAAGGGCATAGATGAAAGGCATGTTCACCGATGAGGTCGTGTAGCAATTGACTAGATTATCCAGGAACTCTGCCATCTTGTTCCCCAGAGTCTTCATAAAAAGGAGCGTTGTCTTTGATGGAAGTTGTGGACATAGCCTTCCCTAGATGACCTCCCTGGGCTGGTTCTAATTCTGTGTTTTTAATTCAGGTTTTTTTCCCCCTTCCAGATTTTATATATATACACGTATATACACATATATATGTGTGTATATATATTTATTTAATTATAAAATTAAATACAAAAGAAATATGTTCATTAAAAAAATCTGAGATTTCAAAATTTATAAACAGTGGAAGCCTCTGCTGTAGTTTCTTTCCCCAGAGCTAACCACATGTAATTGTTCACCGTATGTCTCTCCATGCTTCCTACTTTAAATATAGACATAGGTACATGTATGTGTTGTGGCTTTTACAAAAATGTGACTATAGTTTCCATCCATTTCCTTTAGGGTCCATTTTCCTCTCATTATTGTGAGTGTGTAAGTCTTGTCCTTTCTAACGGTTATGTAGAATTTCTTTGTATAGATATATTATCATTGTGTAACTCCTCTCACGCAGTTTCCAAAATTCCACTATTAAATATAATGCTATAAATATCATCATGCTATACTAAAAGTGTGTCAGAAAAAGTGTTTTTCAGACCCCAGTGGATCTTTTTGTTATACTTTTCTTCACTTTTTGGTTTAAGTACTACTTGGTCCATGGTGGGCTTGGTTTTTGTTTGTTTTGTTTTTAACATGCCATTGAATTCACTGCGTTTCAGTGTTATATGTGTTCACTTGAGTTTCCCTCTGCATATTTTTACACACTCCATAACACGTGACTTTTAAAAATTGAAGTATAATTGATACATCATATCCTATGATTAGTTTCAGGTGTACAAGATGTAACTTTTATATGTGTGCTCTAAGGTGCTATTACTAAACTTTCAAGTAGTATTTATTTCTGGCACTTTAGCCCATGTTTTTAAATTGCCTTTTGTGCTTTGACAGAAATTACTTTGAAACTGATGAATTCAGTTTTCTGAATTGGTTTATTCTTACCAAGCATCTTCCATTATCCTTGAAGTTTGGAGGCCATGGGGGTTCCATTTTTCAGGCCAGTATGTTGCTGTTTTAAATTATACTGCAAACCCCAAACATATGGGGTTTTTCATCTATCGTTCAATCACACATGTCCCTGAATATCGTAATTATAATTTTATTTGGCCTCATGAATCTCACTGCCCACACAATGTGATTGAGACTGACAGTGTGGTGGAAGGTTCGTTAGGGAGATCAGAGAGCATTGGGTCAGAATGTTTCCCCCCTCTAATTTCTGATGCTTTTATGAATTATGAGATACAGCAGAGCCGGCTGCTTGAATACTTGGGTAGTGCGGTCTTAGAATATCAATGGAGCTCTCCCCCCCTCCTCCTTATTAGGAACCAGGAGCAAAAGCAAATTGGGAATGCACTTTACAGTGTCTGCAGGAAGTTTGAAGTTTATTTATTAACACTAAATGCATCTGTCAGGCTGCAGTGATGAAATTAATCCTCATTTTTAATATTTGATTTGCAAATGATTAATCGCTTGAAGCTTTTGTGGTAGTACAAATTTAGACTACTGATCTGACTGGGAAGTGTACCAGATTCTGAATTATATAGCAGGATGCGTGGTGGGCAGCCTTCAAACTGGAGGACATCTGGCGCAGGGCCGGAGCGGGAATACTGAACAGGTGAAAGGCACACTGGAATGTTCTTTTTTGTTTTCTGGGTTTTTTGGTGGTCACATTAGGGGAAAGGTCGTGTGGAAGCTTGTCTGGAAATGGCTGCTTTAGAACTGAGGAAGCTGAATTGTGTCCGTGAAAGAGAGAAAGAAGGGATTAGTCTGGTGATACACAGTCTCTTACACTTTGCCCCTTTTCCTGAAAATAGAGTTCCCGTATATAGGGTTTCTTCAGCACCTCGTGGGACTGGCAGTGTCTGTGATCATAGGGAAGAAATACAAGAACAAGTTCTTGAAAATACATTGGAAGGCTTGCATTCTTCAGTGTTTGCGAGAATGTTAACGGAAGGCCTCATGCTGATCAGGCTGTGATTGGCTTCTCTGTGCTGGTGCATTATCTTGCTGGGCTTGTCAGTGTGAAAACTCCCACAGGCTACCAAGTGGGGAGATATAAGCTACTTAACATCTTTTTTCTTCACACACACACACACACACACACACACACACACACACACATTTTGAAGAGTTTCCTTTTTTGAACAGTTTTAGGTATACAGCAAAATTAAGAGGAAGATGCAGAGTTCCTGTACCCTCCCTGTCCCCTCGTGTGCAGAGCCTCCCCCATTCTCATCATCCTCCACCAGAGTGGGACACTTGTTACAATTGATGAACCTACATTGACACGTCATTATCACCAGAGTCCATAGTTTACACGAGGGCTCACTCTTGGTGTTGTACATTCTGTGGATCTGGACAAATGTGTAATGACATACATGCATCATTGTAGTAGTATTTAGAATGTTTTCGCTGCCCTAAAAATCCTGTGTGCTCTGCCTGTTCATTCTTCCCTTCTTCACCAACCCCTGACAACCACTGATCCTTTTACTGTCTCCGTAGTTTTGCCTTTTCCAGAATGTCATATGGTTGGAATCATACAGGATGTAGCTTTTCAGATTGATTTCTTTCACTTAGTCCTACTCATTTAAGGTTCCTCAATGGTTTTTCATGGCTTGAGAGCTCATTCCGTTTTGTTTGTTTTATTTTTTGATAGCTCATTCCTTTTTACAGTGAGTGATAGTCCATTGTCTGGATGTGCCACAGGTTATTTATCCATTTACCTGCTGAAGGACATCTTGGTTGCTTCTATGATGTGGTGGTTATGAATAAAGCTGTTATAAACATCTGTGTGTAGAGTTTTTGTGTGGACATAACTTTTCAACTCCTTTAGGTAAGTACCAAGGAGTGTGATTGCTGGATACTATAGAAACAGTATGTTTAGTTTTGCAAGAGACCTCCAAACTGTCTTCCAAGGTGGCTATACTGCTTTTCATTCCTATCAGCAATGAGTAAGAGTTCCTGTTGCTCCACATCCTTGCCAGCAGTTGATGTTGTCAGTGTTCTGGATTGTGACCATTCTAACAGGTGTATAGTGGTGTCTCCTTGTTTTAATTTGCATTTCCATGACAGTATATGACGTGGAGCACCTTTTCATATGCTTATTTGCCATCTGTATATCTGTTTTGCTACCGTGTTGTTAAGATCTTTGGCCCATTTTTAATTGGGTTGTTTTCTTATTGTTGAGTTTTTAGAGTTCTTTCTTTGAGACCTCTTTTGATGTGGTCACTGCTTGAGTCTTTAGCATCAACTCTTGCCCCACCCTTGAGCTCTAAGTCTGTCCTTTAAAAAAATTTTTTTAAGATTTTCTTTTTTTAAGTAATCTCTATACCCAACCTGGGGCTCGAACTCATGGCCCCAAGATCAAAAGTTGCACAGTCTTCTGACTGAGCCAGCCAGATATCCCTCTAAGTCGGTCCTTATTGAGTTACAGTGTGTGCCTAAATATGAGGTGACCCCACATGTAAGGCATTTCCCCACTTTGCTAATGAGGAGAGCTTTTATTTTGCCAGCTTGACTCTAAAAGCTTTTAGGAATACATACGAAACAGGGAATGCCTATTTACAATATTGTATTAACTTAATTTTATATTACATAAAATAGTAGAATTATTACATTTTTCTACACCACATTTTGTAACAGTGTGCACCTGTGACTCATTAGTAGCGAGAGGAGTCAAGCTTGCCTCTTGCTGGTCTGATGGCCATAGTTGCAGAGGCTACCAGAGCTGGAAGCAGCGCAGGGGATCCTGTGCAAAATCCTTACATTACACGGAAGGAAAATGAGGCTCAGCATAGGCACAGAGCAGACTGTGCAGAGCAGAGCTTGAGTTCATGATTGTTTTTCTCAAACTGGGGCAAGAGCACTTCTGGAGGTGGTAAGTATCCAGGATTACCTGAAACCAGGGGCTAAATATGGTACTCTCAGGTGAATCATCAATTTAACCTGAATATTTGGTGGTAAAACATAACCAGTCAAACGGTAAATACTCTTAAATATTTTTACAGAGTACCAGACATGGATTACTCTAGTGTACAGTGCAAAATTCATACAAAATTTCAAGATAAAATATGAGGCATCAGGAAATTTGAGGCAATTATTTTAGACTTTACCTCCAGATCACTTCAGAGAATTCATTCACTGTCTGGCCATATAAGGGGTAAAAACATGAGGAGAAATATTTAAAAATTTCTGCAGTATACCGTTAAGAATAATATAAAGAGGGCACCTGGCTGACTCAGTCAGTTAAGTGTTTGCCTTCAGCTCAGGTCGTGATCCCAGGGTCCTGGGATCAAGTCCCGCATCAGGCTCCCTGCTCAGTGGGGAGCCTGCTTCTCCCTCTGTCTCTCTCTCTATCTCTCATGAATAAATGAATAAAATCTTTAAAAAAATAGTATAAAGATGTTCTTTCACTTGTAAAACTTCAATTAAGGAACTTTGTGGCTTTTTTTTTAATTTAAATTTTAGTAAACACACAGTGCAATATTGATTTCTGGAGTAGAATTCAGTGACCTCTAGTACCCATCACCCATCTAGCCCATCTCCTACCCACCTCCCTCCATCAACCCTCAGTTTGTTCTCTATCATTAAGAGTCTCTTATGGCTTGTTTCCCTCTCTTGTTTTCTTCTTTTCCCCCTTCGCATATGTTCATCTGTTTTGTTTCTTAAATTTCATATATGAGTGAAATCATGGTATTTGTCTTTCTCAAACTGACTTATTTCACTTAGCATAATACCCTCCAGTTCCATCCATGTTGTTGCAAATACCAAGATTTCATTCTTTTGATGGCTGAGTGATATTCCATTGTGTATATATGCCACATCTTTTTTTACTAACATATAGTGTATTATTTGTTTCAGGGGTACAGGTCTATGACTTGTCAGTCCCACATAATTCACAGCGCTCACCACAGCACACACCCTCCCAGTGTTCACCACCCAGCCACCCCATCCCTCCCACCCCCCTCCACTCCAGCAACCCTCAGTTTGTTTCCTGAGATTGAGTCTCTTATGGTTTGTCTCCCTCTCTGATTTCATCTTGTTTCATTTTTCCCTCCCTTCCCCTATGATCCTCTGTCTTGTTTCTCAAATTCCTTATATCAGTGAGATCATACGATACTTGTCTTTCTCTGATTGATTTATTTTGCTTAGCATAATACCCTCTAGTTCCATCCACGTCATTGTACATGCCACATCTTTATCCATTCATCAGTCACTGGACATTTGGGCTCTCTCCATAGTTTGGCTGTTGTTGATAATGCTGCTGTAAACATCGGGATGCATGTACCCCTTTGAATCTGTATTTTTGTATCCTCTGGGTTAAACACCTAGTAGGGCAATTGCTAGATCATAGAGTAGTTTTATTTTTAACTTTTTGAGGAACCTCCAAACTGTTCTCTGGAGTGGCTGCCCCAGCTTTCATTCCCACCAACAGTTCAAGAGGGTTCCCCTTTCTCCACATCCTCACCAACACCTGTTGTTTTCTGTGTTGTTAATTTTAGCCATTCTGACAGGTGTGAGGTGATATCTCACCGTGGTTTTGACTTGTATTTCCCTAATGGATGAAAGACCTAAATGTGAGACAGGAAACCATCAAAATCCTAGAGGAGAACAGAGGCAGAAACCTCTTTGACCTCAGCCATAGCAACTTCTTACTAGACACATCTCTAAAGGCAAAGGAAGCAATAGCAAAGATGAACTGCTGGGACTTTATCAAGATAAAACGCTTCTGCACAGCAAAGGAAACAATCAACAAAACTGAAAGGCAGCCTACGGAATGGGAGAAGATATTTGCAAATGACATATCTGATAAAGTGTTAGTGTCTAGAATCTGTAAAGAGCTTATCAAACTCAACACCAAATACCAAATAACCCAGTTAAGAAATGGGCAGAAGATATGAATAGATACTTTTCCAAAGAAGACATCCAGATGACTAACAGATATATGAAAAGGTAGATGCTCAATTAAGGAACTTTGATCCAAGGTGAGCAAAGAAGCCTGCAAGTCTAAGTAACAGTGCAATTCTGCTTGCCACCAACAGATGGCGGTAGGAGTCATCTAGGTGATGCCCTATTGGGCTTGGGAACAAGTATTCTTTAGGACTCCCCTTCTCAGAACTTACCTAACACATCAAATGAGAAGCTGTAATAGAAGAAAGCAACTTTTTATTCTTGATCATGGCCTAGTGGCATCTCATTTAAGATCAACAGATCCCCTTCTTCTGTAATTCCATATTCACCCGGAAAGTTGGAATAATTTCTTTAACACTTTAGTATTGAATAGCCCTGCCCTTACTACTGTTGTACTGGTAAGTACATATTTAAAGGAATGGATTTGAAATTACAACTGTTGATCTGTTTCCTGTGTGATCAGTTTCTAGTAAATTTATTTAGTGTTATCAGATCATCTATTAATTAATTGGTAGCATGCAATTTCTGGGCAGAAGGCTATATCATGGTCTCCTAATCCAGGAAATTTTCCCCTTCCTCTCTGCCACCTACAATACCCTTCTATTCAACATTTTTGCAGGGATTTTTTTCCCCCTTTCCTTCTTGAAAAATAGTTATTCCCATTTTTGCTTTGACAATTCCAGACACTTTCCAATGTAACCATTTTCATTTCATTTTTACAAACAGGCATAAAAAGTAGAAGTGACCTGAACTGATGTAACCTGCAGATTATTCACAAATTGGTAAAAGCAAAGGAAAATGTCTTCTTTTAAGCTATTGGTTTGGGCCATCAGCAATTTTCTCATTTTGGGCTTAACTAATGTATACAGAGATTGCAATGATGGTTTGATTCTCTAAAGTACTTACTTGTCATGGAATGAATTCTGTCTGGTTGGGAATTGGATCTAGGATTTTCAGACTAAAGCCTACACATCTAGGGTGTAGAAAATTCCCACTTTTTTCTTTTATATTTTATTATATAAATAACGTGAATGCAGTTCATGAATCTGAAAGCATGTACACATTTCCTGATGTCATATCAAGTCATAGATTTCTAGTGAATACACGTTATGGTGATCCTGATTTGGGGGATTTTTTTTCCTCATGGATTCCACAAACATTTTGCCTAATGGGGAGATGCATTTCTCATTTGGGATTAAATTTTTACCCTCAGATATGAAGTGGAAATCAGCCTTTATCTAGCAATGATTCTGCGCTGGTTTTGTGTCCACAATGAATAGATTGTATTTGTGTTAAGGAATCTGTCCTTGGCCAGATTGTGTCACAATTATAAAAAGATTGGAGTTGTACGCACTTTTTCCTTTGGGGATTTGACCCACTGTGTGCAGTGTGAAATGGAAGCCTGTCAAGAAGCAAAGCGATGGGTGTCGGGTGATTTCACAGAATGGATTATTAGCTCTGGGGAGGTCTTACATATAGTCTAGCCTTGTCCATTCAATTTATAGATAAGGGATTCGAGGCACAGAAAGGGCAGGTAATTTCCTAAGATGACGTGACTAATTGGTGTCAGATGTCTCCCCTAATAGTTTTTCCAGGACTATTATGCTGGGCCCCTACAAATTCTGATTTTCTGAATCAGTGGTAGAGTCTGGCATCTGCATTTTTAATCTTATTTTTAAAAGTATCCCCTAGGCATTTCTAATATATAGGCAGATTTCGGAATTCCTCTACTCTATTTCTCTGAATTTTTACAGAAATAGTTCTCAACCAGGGATGATTTTGGTCTGTAGGGGACATTTGGAAAACTCACATGAGTGAGTTTGCTTCTTACTGGAGACACTTAATTGTTACAAATGGGAATTGCTGGGGCGCCTGGGTGGCTCAATCATTTAAGCATCTGATTCTTGGTTTTGGCTCAGGTCGTGATCTGAGCGTCCTGGGATGGAGCCCTGCATCAGGCTGCTTGTTCAGCATAGTCTGCTTGAGATTCTCTCTCTCCCTCTGCCCCTGCCTCCCCGAGTCTTTCTCTCAAATAAATAAATCTTTAAAAAAGGGGGGGAATTGCTCCTGATATCTAGTCGGTAGAGGCCAGAAATATTGTTAAATATATGTAATGCACAGCATTGCAGAGCAAGGAATCACCTAGCTCCAATTGCCAGGAGTGCAGAGCTGGAGAAGCACCTGACTTACAGCTCTAGAGTTTCTCGAACTCCAGATCGAATTTTAGTTCTCTCCAGCTCTGTGACCCCAGGCAAGTTTCATAATCTCTTAAAGCTTAGTCTTCGCATCTGTAAAATGGGGAAATTAACAGGATATGTCACAGGGTTATGAGGAGTAATGGAATGTACCAAGAGGAATGTGCATGGCTGATGGTTAATTCTCAACAAACATTAGGTGTTATAATTAGCTATCACTACAGTTCCTGACTTTCAGTTTTGGTACACTGTAAGACATGGCTAAAAAGAGTGAATGAGTATCTTCCAAAGGTAGAAAGTTACAAAAAGCACTTTGACACATTCTAGGGGCTCATACAGGCTTGTTGATTTTTATTAATTTGAAAAATGTCAATGTGGGTGTGGCTGGGTTTTTTTGTATATATCTAGTAGGAAGAGATGAGTACCAAATACACACAGCTTCATGGCAATGGCTGTATTTGTCCACCTTAACTATGGAGATAGCCGAAGTTTCTGGGGGCAAGGAGTAAAATCAGACAGGCTCCAGTGGTGCTCACAGTGATCTCGAGGAAAGCAGTGTTCACTGACTCCTTGGTGTCAGATTCCTACTTGCTCTTCCTTTAATCCTGTGGGAGGTGAATAAGAGGTAAGGGGGCAGGTGAGGTGGGGTGAGTTTGGGTCTTACTTCTGCTCTTGTCTTTGCAAAAAAATCCTAGCTAGGTTGTACACTCGTTGGGGGGGCAAGGCCCTTTGCTGTGCTTTTCCTGTAGCCCCTAAAGACTACGTACCTGTGCCACCCTTGTTGCTGGCACTCCGTAAACATTTGCTGTGGGTTGCAATTTGGAGCAACCTCAGAATTTCCATATAATCTGTATCCAAGCCAGGAATTCAAGATTCAGTCTCTTTGGGGGGCATCTGGCTGGCTCAGTGAGTAAAACATCTAGCTCTTGATCTGGGGGCCATGAGTTTGAGCCCCATGTTGGGTGTAGAGTTTATTAAAAAAAAAAGATTCAGTCTCTGCTTGAATCACATTTTATAAAATCATAGTAATGATAATAATGATGGCAAACACATTTGTATAGATGCATGCCCATATATGCATGTAGATACCTATACACGTGTGTGTGTCTGTGATGTGTTGATAAATGCTTAACACCTGACTCTGGCGAGCAACGGCTGATATCAATGAATATGGAATTGGAAAAGATTTGGCTCTCGTTAGGCAATATGAGGCAGCTCTAGCACACAGCTGTTTAATAGCACTTGCGTGTGCCAAGTGCTGTGCTAAGTGCTTTAAATGCTCATTTAATCTTCATGTCAGTGCTTTTGGGGTAGATGTACTATTAACATCCGCGTTTTGCACATGAGAAAACTGAGGCACAAAGAATTTAAGCAACCAGCCCCAGGTCACACAGCTGGGTGAATGGCAGAATTAGGATGGGGATCCAGGCAGCCTGGGTTCAGAGTTCACGTTCTGCACTTCAACATGTCATGATTACTTTAAAAACTCTGTTATAGGGGGCACCTGGGTGGCTCAGTCATTAAGGGGCTGCCTTGGGCTCAGGTCATGATCTTGGAGTCCTGGGATCGAGTCCCCCATGGGGCTCCCTGCTCAGCGGGGAGTCTGCTTCTCCCTCTGACCCTCACCCCACTTGTGCTCTCTCTCTCAAATAAATAAATAAAAATCTTTAAAAAAAACCTGTTATTAATTTAAGTTTTCCATGAGAGTCCGAAATTACTTCTGAAAGGACACTCCTTCCTCCTGGCTCTCTCCTCGCACACATGCCGTCCTTCCTTCCCCAGCTGGTCCCGAGCACACATCAGACTCCTCACGCAAGAATGTCTCCAATGGCCCCGGAAAGTATAATTAAGTTTTATCTTCTGGCTGCTTTTCTCACTGGAATTGGCCACTGTGGAATTCTGATGAATCAAGCTCTTCTCTGTGTTACATTTGTTCATTCTCTTCGAACGGCATCCAAACCTGCCCCTCCTGCCAGCGCACCCGGCACACAGAGGTGCATACCCTGGTCTCGCTTGTCCATTTTGAATTGTTACTCAGAGCCTCAGCCTGTGCTCCCTTCTTCCTGAGAGCCCTCCCAATGTCCGAATAATTGAGATACAGGCCTTTTGAACATGAGAATGTCACAATTTGAAGACATTTCTCCTCTGTTCTCTTTGTAGGGAGAAGGAAGCCATTTTCACTCACTGAACAAACAGGACACAGCTATTTTTATTGTATGAGAACATTCTTTTCTTATGCTTGTCTCCCTCGATGGGATAATTGTAGGTGTTTTTAGAAGGCTTCACCTGGGTCCTCTTGTCTCGTTTGAGATGTGTATTGTCATGCAGAAACATGTAGTGAAGCCCAGTGCACATCTCCTCCTAATGGTGGTCCTTATTTGTAGTTCTGTGACAAATGGGGCAGTTTTTTTTTTTAAGATTTACTTATTTATTTATTCACTTTTTAAATTTTATTTTATTTATGTTATGTTAGTCACCATACATTACATCATTAGTTTTTGATGTAGTGTTCCATGATTCATTGTGGCATATAACACCCGGTGCTCCATGCAGAACGTGCCCTCTTTCATACCCATCACCAGGCTAACCCATCCCCCCACCCCACCCCCTCTAGAACCCTCAGTTTGTTTCTCAGAGTCCATTGTCTCTCATGGTTTGTCCCAAATGGGGCAGTTTTTGAATTTCTAGGGGGGGGCAAAGCTGTGTGGTGATGGATCTGCAGTGCGCCCTCATACTGAAGAAACGAGAGTGAGGATCTCTCAGTGCACTGAAGGGACCATCAGTGATGATTTGTTATATCTTTCTTTGTCGCCTCTGCCACCAAGGTATTCAAACATTTCTCAACATTGTTCCCTGGAATTTAAAGCTGTTTAAAAGAAATCCATTGTCAACTCAGTCTCACTGAAACGTATTTTAGACATGTTTCATTCCTCTCTTCCCTTCCGGGTTTCTCAGAGCTTTTATTACAGTAACATGTGATTGAGTGTCTACAAGGTTTTATCCAGCATTTTCCAGACTCACCTGCCATAGAATTCTTTTTTTTTTTTTTTAAGCATTTTATGTGACCTGTGTTCAGCAGAGCAGCCTCTGGGAATTCTGTATTAGAGATACACGTTGTTGGACATTTGGGGATGACCCTAAGATCCCACCTGGAGCCAGTCCTTGTTCTCTTAAGAAATCACATTTCCAACTCACTACTCATGGTCATATGAGTGTCTCTGGTTATCTTTCAATGCTAGACATTGTTCCAGTTTCTCAGTGCTAGAACATTGCTCTGGTTACCCCTGTAATAGTCTGTGGTAAACTCATACACAAATGGAAAGTTTGAAAGAGGTGGGAGGTTAAAATTTGCGGACAATGCCAGGGAGTGGGTGACTTTTTGAGGTTACTTTTTGAATGACCCTATGAAAGGTGATTGAAATTTTTTATTGCCTAATGGTTTAGGGAAATTGTTGCCTGTAAGCAAAAATATAAACCAAATCATTTCACAGCATGAGTCCTGGAGGACTGTGGGCCCCTCTCCATGCCATACAAATCACATTTGATGCCAAAAGTGAGGATGGATAGTTAAGTTTTGTGAGAGAGCATCATGTATCACAGTGATTCATAAACACAGGTCTGTGGATGAGTAGCTTTAAAACATTCAGTTTTCTGGGTTCCCCTGCTGAAAAGTCTAATTCAGGAGCTATGACGTGAAACCTAGAAATATGTGATTTCTAAGAGTGATCCAGGTATAATACTTTTATTCATAGAGTTTCCATGCATGCTGGATTAGCAGATTCTGAGCCATTGTTCTGAGGGGAAATATGGGTTAGGATCTTGTGAGCTTCTGGTGACAACATTTTCATCATTTGCTCAATACATAATCTTGTTTTATTTGTGATTCTGTTTCAGACACTTTATTTAATATATATTCCTTACAAATCACATATATAATATTTCTTTAAAATAAAACAGTAGATGAGAAAGATTTAACATCTTCCTGACCCTGGGTAATGTGACTGTAAATGTCTTTGGCTTTTAGTCACCCAAGAACAGTGACCACTGTGCCATTTTTTATTGGTTGTCATCTCAAGAATCCACAAATTCAGCCACTTTTGTTTGTTTGTTTGTTTGTTTTTCCATAGCTTCATCATGCATCTGACGTGTGACCTTTAGTATTTTATGGATTGGCCACATATACAGATGGATGAATTTTCTCTTCCTTTCTCTGGGTGGGCCTTCCTGTTGGTTTATTTACGTCGATGTGTTGGCCAACCACACTTTGCTGCATGCCTGTACGAAGCTTATCTTTTGTGTGTTTTCTGTGTAAGGGAAACATAGCCTTCTTGCACTTAGGAGCACTAGACAGCACTTTAGCACTTGATGGTCATTTAAAATAGAGAAATCAGGGGCGCCTGGGTGGCTCAGTCATTAAGCGTCTGCCTTCGGCTCAGGTCATGATCCCAGGGTCCTGGGATCAAGCCCCGCATTGGGCTCCCTGCTCAGCGGGAAGCCTGCTTCTCCCTCTCCCCCTGCTTGTGTCCCCTCTTTCGCTATCTCTCTCTCTGTCAAATAAATAAATAAATAAAATCTTTAAAAAATAAATCAATAAAATAGAGAAATCGCCCAAAAACACAATGATGTGAAAACACGGCATTAAATAGACCTTAAAAAGGACACTTGTTTATACCTGGAGAGTGAAACGAGAGGCAGAGCATCACCTTGTTTGATCCCTGTGGGTGGTGTGCACGTTGGGTGACCAAAATATCTCACCAATCTCTGCATGTGTGCAAATGACAGCAGAAGGGCAGCGAGTGTTGATTTTGGGGTTACAAACGCATTGTTCTGGGGAGGTGAGTTCACAAATGCACACTCCATGAATAATGAGGATCGACTGTGTTTCTACATGTGAAGCTAGATTAAGGAACCACTGTGGTGTGGTACAATTTAAATCCCTCTTCTTCAGAGTGCTACGACCTCGGACAAGTTATTTAGTAGTATCTCTTAACCTCAGTTCTTTGTCTATAAAATGTGGCACTGTTAGATGTGACCTAATAGGACTGTAATGAGCATTAAATGCGATAATGGTCTTAGAATAATAGTTTTTGTATATACGTACTCCGGACATGTTGCCTTTTGTGTTACTGGCGGTGATAACGATATTATCTCTGTTTTCTCTTCCATGCAGTGCAAAATGCAGTAATTCCTTGGCAGGGCTATTGTGAACCTTCCGTGACATACCACAGAGGATGGGATTTGGTCAGTGCTGAAGCCCAACAACATTGGGAACTGTGGAAATGTCAGGGAGCAGGATGAAGGCAGTCTCTCATTTTCCTAACAGTCATCACTGTCACTTAGTTGGAATTGATGTTTTAATTACACACATTGTTTTTCTATGAGGGTCTACCACTTTTGACATCCAGACCCTTCTGCACCACTTGGTGTGTTATAGTTCTTGTTCACCGTAATTATTCTTTGCTCTGGGCCAGTGGTTCACAGTGGAAGTCATTTTGGTCCTCAGGGGGCATCGGACAATGTCTGGAGGGCTTTTTTGGTTTTCACAGCTGGGGAAGGTGCTACTAGCATGTAGTGGATAGAAGCCAGGAATGCTGCTAAGCGTACTATGCAGTATAGGACAGCACACCTGCCCACAGCAAAGAACTGTCCAGCTCAAAATGTCAGCAGGGCCAGGCTGAAAAATCCTGGACCAACTGAAAGCTCCCTGAGGGCAGCGGGCACTGTGACTTACTCTCCCGAGCCCTGACACAGGAACGGGTACCTCCTGGCCCCACAGTAGATCCCTCCCGAATGAAAGAATCTTCAAACGTGCCTCGCCCTTTGGTTGGCATGTCAGCAGATTGTCTCCATGGCCTCCAAATGTTCAGATTCAGTCTTTGATTGATCTCTTCCTTTCTGATTTTATCGTTTTAAAAATTTCGGTTGTGCTGTATTTCAAACATAAGAGGGAAGTAACCTCCAGAAAATAGTATACACAGTGCTCAGGGTATAGTCTGAGGATTGGTGCCAGTCTACAAACTGCCATCAGTCCAGAAGAGAAAGTGGAAATAAGAGTTTAGACATTTTTACAGCAATGGCTCAATGCTGTGGTCTTTGCTCTATATACAAAGTATCAGTCTGCAGCAATGTGGAAATTAAAAACCCTGGCCCTTCAACTTCGGTACTTTGAGAAGCACAGATAACCAACTCAAGACTCCCACTTTCCAGATTTCGCAGATGTTGGTATTTTGCTATCTTAAAGTTATTCACATTCATACCTGTTTCAATCTCATTCTGTTGCCTTAGCTCTTTTTTTTTTTTTTTTTTTTTTTTTTTTAGTAGAGGGGGAGCGAGGGGGGAGCAGAGAGAGAGGGAGACAAAGAACCTTAAACAGGCTCCATGCCCAGCAAGGAGCCCTACGCAGGGACTTGATCTCACAACCCTGAGATCATGATCTGAGCTGAAAATGCTTAACCGCCTGAGCCACCCCGGTGCCCTGTCTCTTTTGAAAAGAAATAAAACATCCCAGATATATGTATTGAGCTCCCACTATGTGCTCAGCCCAGGTAGGTGCCCTTCGGAACAGGTTCTTTGTACTCTGCCCCGCACCCACCTCTCTGCTCTGCCATCCATTCCCTGCTCTCAGTTGACAGGGAAAAACAACAAGCAAAAACGTACCTACCATTGGGGTGCCTGGCTGGCTCAGGTGGTGGCACGATCTTGGGGTGACTCTTGATCTTGGGGTCGTGAGTTCAAGCCCCACATTGGGCATAGAGTTTACTTAAAAAAAAAAAAAAAGTACCAACCATTCTGACTTCTCAAACTATGTAGATCAGGAATGGGTACACTACCTGTTTCAGTAAAGTTTTATTGGAATACATCCATTCCAGTTCATCTCCACATTGCCCATGGCTGCTTTCATGCTGAACACCTGAATGGCATAGTTGCTACAAAGTCCGAATGGTCTGCAAAGCCTAAAATAATTACAGTCTGGCCTTTTACAGAAAAAGTTTGTTGATCCCTCATTTAGAGGAGTACTTTTTCATGTAAACCCAGGCTGGGCTGTCCATTTGCATGTCAGAGGTAAACTATTTGGCTTCTTCCTGGTTTGGTGGAGAGGGAGTGGATCCAGTGTTCTGATTATTTTTATTTTTTTCTCCTTTAATTCACCTTTTTGTTTGTTCTTATTGAGACTTTATCCTGAATTTGATAGTAGAGTTCTTGGTAATTCCTGTTTTTTTAGGTTGTCAGTGGCCTGCTTTCTTGGTGTCAGCAATAAAGAAATACACAAAGGTGATTATAAGAATGGTGATAATGGGTAACAATTACTAGTGCCAAGTGCCAGGCCATGAACTTGACATGCTTCATGGCACATCCACTGTTCCACTGCCCATCTCCTGTCTTAGAAGGAGCTGTGTGGGGACTGCAGCTCAAATGTCTTGACCTGAGCCCAGTTTTGAGCCTTATGCAACAGGACCTACTGGTTATTGATGTGTTGTTATGGTTTGTGTTGCACTATATATTTTCGAATGTTAATTTTCAAGCTTTTTTCCTGAAAAACCATGATGTCATTTTAAATGGCTGTTTTCCACTGAATTTGTCCTTGTTTAAATATGAAAATGACTTGTGTGTTTAATAAGATGCCACTTCTTCCAAAACAACATACAGAATTCATTTTGTTGACAGGAAATCATTTATTCTGCAATTTACATATGATAATGAAGGTGTTGTTTGACATTTGCTTTGCTTCCCGCTCATTTGAGATTCTAGACTGGGGATGGGAAAAGGCTGGTTTTACCCCCTGGGGGGATATATACCCACAATTAATCTAGTTGCAAACCATCCTATGAGCAAATGTGCATAAGGGTATGCATTTGGGCTTTTCAATTTGTTTTTTACTTTCTAGAGCTCTAAAATAATGTCCGGAAAGATGACTCTGTGTCATGAAGGGCGCCTAATTTACTTCAGAAAATGAGTATTCATGCTGGAATCCTGGGGTGTAGTTCAGTGTTCTGTTTGAAGGGCCTATGAGGTGCCAGTTTGATGAGTGTATTTTTGTTTGAACTTGATGCTTTTCTCCCTACCAATCTTATTCCCAGAATTAAATTCTAGTAATAATTGGTCCTTTGGCATCGTGTGGATGATTCGAACATGTTCTAATAGCTTATTATGGAAGACGAGACATTGTGGCCTCCCATGGAGTTGATGTTCCCTGTTCATCTTGTTTCATTATCACAAAATTTGTTTAATCTGAAAGTGGAAAGATCATTAGAAGACAGATGTCAGGAAACTTTCTGACACTCCAGCTTTCTGTGATTTTAAGCATGGCTTGAAGTAATCATATGATAAGAGTAGAAATCTGGCCCATTTTCCCCTAATGAGATCTGGAAGCTTTTTTCAAAGACAATAATGTTCTTTGTTCCCAATGAATGTGTTGATATCAGAGCTGTCAAGAGACGTTCACTTCGCATAGCCAATCCCTCCCCAAAAGGTTAATAAATGTGGGTGTTTGAGTATTTATCCTAACCTTGTCTAAGTTTTCTAGGAAGTATTCCTGTGCCCCTAGACTAAGCCAAGTCTCCCTGAGCATCTTGTATTTGATTCTTGTTGCATTCATCACAGTTGTGAATATTTGTGTAATGGCACAATTAATGTCTGTCTCCAGTGTTTGGCGGTGAACTCAGAGAGGATGAAGCCCCTGTTCCACATCTTCCCCTTCATGGCCCTGGTATTCCACAGAGTGGGTAACATGGGGCAGCCACCGAGTGAATATTTGGGGGAATGAATGAATAAAATCAATGAAGTCTTGCATCACCAAAAATACTGAGTTCCATTGGAGGTTGAAACTATGCCTTCTCTTTCTTGTGTTTACCCCACAACACAGAATGGAGGAGTCCTTTTATAAGTACCAGTTAAATTGGAGCGCTGAGTGATTTTGGTGTGGCCAACTTATAATTTGTGTCTTTTCAGTATTGTTGTGGGCAGGCTGTACACTGCAGGCGGGATCGCACACGTGGAGAGACTGCAACAAACAAACTCTGGGCCCCTGCTTCCTTCCCCATCTACTCGTTTGTGGATCCGGGGCTGAGAAATGTGGAACCTGGGGCCGGCATCTCTGACACAGGGAGTGGTTTGGTGCCATTTGTCTCCACAAGCAGGATTGAATATAATTGGAATAATTGTACATCACAGCATAGTGGTTACAAGCATGGGCTTGGGAGTCAGGAAGACTCTGTAATTCCTATCTGGGTGATATTGGGCAAGTTATGTAATCTGGCTGAGCCTCACTTTCCTTTTCTACAAAACAGGGATAAAAATAGGACCTACCTGGTGGTGGTTGGGATCAGGTGTTATAAAGGACTGGCATGAAACACAAAAAGGAAGCAACTATCATTAATCCTTAAAGAAAGGAGGTGTGGCTATAAGTTCTGGTTGATTTCTAGTATTATTGTGTCTTCAGCCTGTTGGAGTCATATCAAAAGCACAGGGCAAGAAAGCCCTTAGATTTAGACCCAGCACTTTTTTGTGCTTTGTAGGTATTTTATTTGGTTTCGGCTTTGGAAAGAAATTTCCTCTGAAGTAGGCAGGCAAAAAGTGGCCTGTGAGCTGATTTAGAGAGAGAGAGAGAGAGAGAGAGAGAGAGAGAGAAAAGAAAGAGAGAAAGAAGAAAAGAAAGAGAAAGAAAAAATCAAAGTTGGATTTTTAAAGAAGAGAGAGAGAATGTTAGATGACTGTGTCCTATAGCTTTGCTACTCAAAGTGTGGTCCAGGGACCAGCAGCATTGGCATCACCTGGGAGCTTGTTAGAAATGCAGAATTTCAGGGGTGCCTGGGTGGCTCAGTCATTAAATGTCTGCCCTCGGCTCAGGTCATGATCCCAGGGTCCTGGGATCGAGCCCCGCATCAAGCCCCGCATCGGGCTCCCTGCTCCGCGGGAAGCCTGCTTCTCCCTCTCCCATTCCCCCTGCTTGTGTTCCCTCTCTCGCTGTGTCTCTCTCTGTCAAATAAATAAATAAAATCTTTAAAAAGAAAAAAAATGCAGAATTTCAGGGCTTACCCCAGTCTTAAGAGAAGCAGAATCAGCATTGTCACTAAAGCCCTAGGTGATTAAGAGATACATTAGCATTTAAGAAGAGTTGTCCAGAGAATTCATTTGTTTAGTACTTTGATTTTGGTTGCTAGCAAGCTGGAATCTTGGTTCTTACAGACAGTATTAGAGGACAGAGAAGGCAAAAATCTTTTAAAATTCAGCTTGAGGGCAAACTATCATTAAATACAGGACAGTTTTTTAAGCAGTGTTCAATTCTAAATCTTATGCCTATAAAATGTTATGAAATATAAAAGAGGCTTATAGAATAAAGGTCACCACCAAGGGTAAAAGGACACTGGAATGTTCTAGTACAAACTTCTTTATTCCAGGGGGCAAAAATGAAGAGGGGCTATCTAACAAAAGATGGGAATACATGAAAGAATATAATGTTCTACTCCAAACACGGGATATATCTGGAGATACCAAACAAGAGGCACAATAACAAATATGATGATAATGAGGCTAAGGATGATGATATCAATAGCTTGTATTTTTGGAATACCTACCCCCTGCCAGGTACTGGGCTAAGAACTTTATATGTCCCTACTTTCAAACCCCACACATCCCTAGGAGGTAAATACTGTTGTTATCACCAGTTTAAGAGAAGGAAACCAAGGCAATAAGTGTGTGGCTGGGATTCAAACTCAAGAGCCTGTGCTAATAATACTCCCTCCTGGATAGAACAAATAGAAAATACGCCTTTGGATTAGGAAGAGTGAGGGAAAGTGCCCTCAATCTTGGATATACAGGAGCAAGCAATGTGGAGAGTGGCAGGCAACTGGTTATTTAAAGACTAAACTGCACTCATTCCTCAAGTAATGCCTCTATTCAAGGGAACGCTAAGTAGGACCCCTAGTAATTGGGGAATGACTGTGCAGTGAAATCTACCCTACCTACTTCAACGGCCTGGTTGAACTTTGGTTTCTATGAAAATCTCTACTTAGCTACATGCTTCAAAGATGTGTATTCTGTATTTAATGCTGGTTTGGCATATGGGATTGACTCCATTTGGATCTGAGATGTACTTTGAATACCGCCACCGGGATTTCACCCAATTTCCAATATGAAGCCTTCTGGGAGGCCAGCTGGAAGACCCTTGCCATGTCAGTGTCACGTGTAGGTTTAAGGGACCCTAAAATGCATCCAGGCAAAAGGACTTTGAGATGGATGCAACGTTTCCTAACTTCTGATTAAGAAGAAGGAATTTTGTCAATATATGGCCTGGAATTTCCTTGCTGATATTGAGGGATTTTTTTTTTTAATTTAGTGCTCCTGAAACTTCATTTCTCTTTCCCTGATGCAGACTTGATGACATTAGAGCATTGTATTTTTATTACAGAACGGAAATCTGGAAAGAAAACAAAGGACAACACATATTTTATTGAGCACACTATAATGTATAGAACACTGTAGAATGGTTCGAGAAGAGACCCACATCATTATCCTCCGACAGCTCTAACGTCTTTGACATAGAGCTTTCCGGGTTGAACTCAAGGTAGAACCACGGTTTGAGAAGAGACTCAAAAAAAAAAAAAAAAACCCCAAAAAACAAAATACCTAGGAAAATTATTTCTTTGTTAAATAAGAGGACTTTTCTCAAGAGAATGCAGAAGAGCCAGACACTGGAATTCAGCTGCCCACGTTCCAGTCCCATTCCTGCCTCTTACTAAGCTGTGTGAACTTGGGCAAATTTCTCAACTTGTCTTGCATCATTTTCTCATTTCTAAGCCATTTCATTTCAAAGAGTGGTGAGGGGGGCTCCTAGGGGGCTCATTAGGTTAAGAGTCTGCCTCTGACTCAGGTAGTGGTCCTGGGCTCCTGGGATGGAGTCCCGAGTCAGGCTCCCTGCTCAGCAGGGAGTCTGCTTCTCCCTCTGGTCTCGCTCTCTCTCTCTCAAATAAATAAATAAATAATCTTAAAAAAAAAAAAAGAGTGGTGAGGATTGAAGTAAATAATGTGTGCCACCGCCTAGCACAGTCCCATAATAAATCGTCATTGTGTGATCGATGATGACAAGTCAGAATTCTCCTCCACTTGTCCGAGCGAGCAACGTGGAAAAACTCTTTGAATTAATAAATCTGCATGAATTCCATTGTGCCTTCAGTGGAAGGAGGAAGGAAGAGAAAAACTCTCTTTTTTTACCTGTGTTCTGCTGGAGTTTGACCTGGTTCTGTTTCAGAAGTCACAGTTGATTGTGTATGGAATAATCTGTATGATACTTCATGTGGCTGAGTGTAGATTTTGTTTCCCTTTAACCAGTGCCTTGCTTTCTGTGTTTTTTAAGCCTTTCTGGGTTCTCAGTGAAGTGTCTTCTGGTGCTGTCTGAGACTGCAGGCGGTGAGATGCTGTTTTCCCTTCTTCCCTCCCTGTGTTTGTGTTCCCAGTCACACTGCTGGAGTGCCAGGGAGTTGAATGAGACCCCCCCACCCCCACCCCACTGGCCTACACCCTGGTCAGAAATACATTGTGGGTAATAGAGGGCGCTTTTAAAGGCCCCTGTGACTATTGTAACTGGGTCTGCTGTTCCAAGGCAGGAGACAATTTTCATCTTTTGAAACTGATATGAAAGAAATGGGGTGATACGAGAGGCATTTTCATGTTTAATTTTAAGTTATTTAACAATTGCAAAATGTATTTAATCACTCTGTGTGCAATCTATGCTTCAGATTTCACATTTCTAAAACAACCGTGCCATAAAGTCAATGTAGCTTAATACTTGAGGTCTAACACTCAGAAATTTAGGAGTAGAAATGCAGTGGGCAGGAGACAGTGATCCATGGTCCCTACAGTGATGTTCATCTCATGCCCTAACCAAGATTCGTACTGTGGCTTTTGGGTAAATAGAGGTAAGAGTAGATAAAATTTAGCAGCTTCGTATATAACCTTGCCTCTAATGGAAAAGACATTCTTCGGTGCATGAAATAGACAGTCACTACTCATGTTTTACTAGCACACAGAAAGGAATTCAGCAGTGTGTGTTGAATGAACCTGTGAATTTGAAGCTTTTAATATTCATGGAATGTTTAATTTGAAAGTGGTAGGGAAACCTTTCCACTGAATATTATATGGTGGCCGTACTTCAGAATTATACTCCTCCCTTTGTTTGCATCCAGGCTGGGTCAGCACTCCACCAAGCTCTCTACACCTTTAACACCGCATATATGCTAACGTTCTCCTGCGACCAGTGAGGGATTGTACTGTACGTTTCTGTGCCCTCAATTTTGTGTATCTTTGTGTGTGTTAAAAACCTTAGAGGTGATTGATTTGGGGGGATAACTTATGAAAGCATCAGATGAAAACAGTTTCCATTCTGTACCCCGTTATCTGGGCACAAAGATCTGTAGCTTTAGAAGAGTAAAGGCAGGTGATAAATCTTTCCATTCTGAAATAATTTGATGCTACCTTTGCCATCTGTTCTATATCTAGGGCTATATATATATAGTTATTTTTAAAAAGTAACCTTTTAGAGTTTTTATTTTTCTTATTCCATTATTGATAGAGGAAACCACATGGAAGTATTGAGAACCAAATTAATCATTTCTAATCTCACCATCCAGAGATATTCCTGAAATCTGACTGTTTCTTTCTGGTTCGTTTGCCTTGTGTATAATTCTGTGTGTAACAGCCCCCCCCTCCTCCCACTCCATGGAAATATAATGGGCACGTGTGTGTATATTTTGAACACAGTTGGAGTTATGCTTTATATAATGGAGTCACATTGTAAATAAGGTAACTTCCCCAATCTCTACTCCTGCCAGATTTATACAACTTTGGCCTGGCTCCCTCTCACTATTTCAGGGAAAGGAAATGCACATAGAAATTCAAAGAGAAACTAGAGAGGTTGATGCTTGGCCTTTGAACTTCCAAAAATCCAGGTCCTGGCAGTTTAGGGGGATTTTTAGATATAATTTGGAGTATCAGTTGTTCCTTAAACTCTTTTAGTACTAAACTCAGAATAAGGTGTGATGTCGTTGCATGTCACACTGTTTTATGTGTCCCTCCCCTTCCCCTCCTCTAACCTTAAATCCTAGTCCCGGATAACACTGAAACTTGAAAGTGTTTGGATTTCATTGAAGCACATTAGGAAGTCCATGAAGGAGGACAAGCTAGAGAAAGATGATTAGACTTGTGGATTTGAAAGATTGCTTTGGTGTCTTATGGAAGAGGTCAAAACTGGAAGGCAGGTGACTGGCTAGAAGGCGCCTGTAGTAGTCCAGCAAGGAGAGGTGTGGTGGGAAGAAGTGGACCTGTTTCAGAGACACACAGGAGGGGAATTGATTGGTGTGATGTGGGGTTATAAAGATGGAGGGAGACTGAGATGACTTTGAGGTCCAAAAAGGTACTCTGTTTTCCTCCCCAACTTGTGAGATTAATGCAAATTTCCACTGGGAAAGAAATAAAATAAAACAAAATGAAATAATGATGTCCAGGGTTGTTTACCCCCATTGAGATTATTTTGAAAACACTGGTGACCTCTGGCTGCCTGCTGGATCAGTTAGCTCACCTGGTGGATTTCTACTCACGTTTGCTGGATTCCAGCAATTTAGATTAACAGGGGCTCATATTTTTTATGGTAACTTAGGCCAGGACTACAACCTGCTTGCCACATTTGTAGGCATAGTGACTTCCTTAGTTATGCTTCATAGTAATTCTGGTCATTGGCTTCAGGCTTCAAAGTTATACCTTCAGTCTCTAGAAAACCAATGAGCAGTTCTCACTGTTATTATATACCGGTCCCTCTAAAGCTGAGGGCTCTTCATGCATGGCCTTGTATTGTATGGGATATGTTAGCACTTAGATGATCCCTAAAATGGGGTCACAAGAAGCAGAATGGTGACAGTCATTCTGTTGGGTTGGCAAGCCAAGCCACTAAACCCACAGAGGTGAAGAGTTATTCTCAGGATTCAACTAGGCTGCTGAATGCTTAAGTTAAACCAGTGGTTCTCAACTGAGGACACTTTATTCCCCAGGTGACATTTGGCAATGTCTGGAGATGTTTTTTGTTTTCACGACTGGTGGGAAATGAATATTGGCATCTGGCTTCTAGTGGATAGAGACCAGGGATGCTGCTAACCATCCTACAATGCGTAGCACAGGCCCTGCTCCCAACAGCAACAAACAAATATCTGGCTCCATGCGTCAATCGTGATAAGGTTGAGAGCCCTGAATGGACGTAATATTTTATTTTTTCCAGGTGTTATGGTGTTATGTCTCTCCTCGGTTACTCCCTTTGAATGACTATGAATCTTACTTTCCTCTTGAAATCTTTAAATAATGACAGGTGGCTTCATATTTAGAAGTAAAAACAAATTTTCTTAGAAGAGTTTAAATATGTACCTACCCTTTGATAATTAGAATTTTAAAATATTTAAATGATGACTGCATAGCATGAGTTTGACTAGTATAGAAACAATAATAATAAGACTCATTTAGTTTTCACTTTGGATGACACATATATAAATAATTGTTGAAGTTTGGAAGTAGATATTGTTCAGCCAACTTGGCATTATCTCTTTAATTAAAATGTTTGTTTTCCCTTACCACCACTGTAATAGTTAAAGGAGATAGGTTTTTAGATGTTTACATATAAATATTCCCAGAACACGTTTGAGCTGGAGTACCACATTCTCTAAAGACAGGCTGAAAACGTCATCTAAAATGTCGTCATTTTAAGATGGGGGGAGGGGAAGTTGGCGTTTAGTACAAATCATTTGGAAAATTAACTTGGGGGTTGAGTGAAGCATATTGTTGCTTTCAAATATGTGTAAAAGACTGTCTCTTTGATTCATTGAAAATCTGGTAGTGTTTTCTTGGTGCCATTTACAAGGATGGCATGCCTGGGATGTCTGCCTGCAGAGAGAAAAAGAAAGAAGCAAAGAACTTAAAAAGTTGACTGACTTATGAGCAGTCAAATGATTTCATCGTCCGGTATTGCTTATTTTTTGTGGCTAAAAAAGTGGGCTTAATGTGCAAGTACATGAGCTCCAGTGTCCAGGGAACACAGCTAACCACTATCACAGGCAGAGCCCTGAGCATTTCCAGTGGGCACTGGGCCTTAACTGCCAGATCTATATCCTGGAGCAAATGAGGACCCATAGATCAGGGCATGAAAGGAGACTGACTATACTGCCTCCTTGACCTTACCCTCCACAGTGCGACTGAGCTGCTTTGGGGCTTCTTCAGATGAGAGTCTCTGAACCACTATTTTGCCTTGTCTATGAGAAATATTGGTCTTTCTTTGTTGGTACGTTGCCTTTGTTTTGTGTGGATATGAGAATAATACTAGCTTCATAAAATAAGTTGGGAAATGTTTGTCTCTTCAGTTTTCTGTAAGAGACTGTGTAGAATTGGTATTAATTCTTTGAACATTTGGTAGGATTCTCCAGCAAAACAATGTGAGCTAGGAGATTTCCATTTTGGGCTTTTAATTTGCAAATTCAACTTCTTTGATAGTTCCAGGGTTATCCAAATTATGTATTTCGTATTGAGTGAGTTGTGGAGTTCCTGTTTTTCAAGATATTTGTCCACGTAATCTAAATTGCCATTTATCCCTCTGTAGAGTTGTTCATAGTATTCTCTTATTCTCTGGATGTATGAACGGTCATTAGCGATATCCTCTGTTTATTTCTTGATATAGAAAATTTGTGCCCTTTTTTGTGTGTGGAGGGGGTGAATCTTGCTAGAGATGTATCAGTTGTTTGATTGTTTGATCTTTTCAAAGAAATAGCTCTTTATTTCATTGATTTTTCTGTTATTTTTCTGTTTTTAATTTCACTGATTGCTGTTCTTTATGTTTTTCCTTCTCTTGGATTTAGTTTTGCTTTTCTTTTTGTAGATTCTTGAGGTAATAATAGATTTTGATTTGAAACTTTTTTTCTAATATAATCCTTTTCTGCTGTAAATTTTCATCTCAGCACTGCTTTAGTTGTGTCCCATGAATTTTGATACATACTGTTTTTATTTATGATCAGTTTAGTGTATTTTATTTCCCTTGAGACATTCTCTTTGACCCCTGTGGTGTTTTGGGGGTTTTTTTGTTTGTTTGTTTGTTTATTTTTAAGAAGTATATTGTTAGGGGCGCGTGGGTGGCTCAGTTGGTTAAGCGACTGCCTTCGGCTCAGGTCATGATCCTGGAGTCCTGGGATCGAGTCCTGCATCGGGCTCCCTGCTCAGCAGGGAGTCTGCTTCTCCCTCTGACCCTCTTCCCTCTCGTGCTATTTCTCATTCTCTCTCTCTCAAATAAATAAATAAATTCTTAAAAAAAAAAAAAAGAAGTATATTGTTAGGAGTGCCTGGGTGGCTCAGTTGTTTAAGTGTCCCACTCTTTTTTTTTTTTTAATTATGTTATGTTAATCACCATACATTACATCATTAGTTTTGGATGTAGTGTTCCATGATTCATTGTTTGTGTATAACACCCAGTGCTCCACGCAGAACGTACCCTCTTTTAACACCCATCACCAGGCTAACCCACCCTCCCACCCCCCTCCCCTCTAGAACCCTCAGTTTGTTTTTGACCTCAGCTCAGGTCTTGATCTCAAGAGTTGTGGGTTCAGGCCTCATGTTGGGCTCCATTTTGGGCATGGAACCTACTTAAAAAAAAAATATATATATATATATATATATATACTATATATATCTATAACTATAGATATATATAGTTAGTAAGTTAGTTAGTTTTCAGGGTTTAGAGGTTTTCCTCGATCTTTCTTTTAAAGATTTCGAGTTTGATTCCATTGAGTTAGAGAATGCAGTCTGTACAATTTCAGTTATTTAAAATATTTTGAGGTTTGTTTTATCATCCACACAATGGCCTATCATGGTATATGTTCCGTGGACATTTGAAAAGAATGTGCATCCTGCTGTTGTAGGATGTTCTATAAATGCCTGTTGATCCTGTGTTTGAAGGTGAGTTTTTTTGTATTTTGCTCGTTTTCTGTCTAATTCTATAAATTGTTGAAAGAGGAATGTTGGAGTCTCTGACTGTAATTGTGCTTTTGTTTCTTTCTCCTTTCAGCTCTATCAGTTTTTGCTTTATGTATCCTACAACTTTTGTTTGGTACATGTACATTTAGGATTGTTATGGTGGTTTGACCCCTTTATCATGTTTCTCTCTGTGTTAACTTTCTTTGCTCTGAATTCTATTTTATGTGATATTAATATAACAGCCTTGATTTCTTTTGATTAATGTTTGCATGATATATCTTTTTTCCATCCTTTTACACCCTTTTTACATACCTATGTTATTATATTTGAAGTGAGTTCTTATAGACAGAATATAGGTTATGTTTGTTAATCTGCTCTGCTAACATCTGTCTTTCAGTGGATATATTTGGACCATTTACATTTAATGTACTTACTGACATTTTAGAGCTTAAGTCTGACTTCTTAAAAGTTTTATATTTGGAAAAAAAAATTATATTTGATCTCTCTCTTGTTTTCTTTTTCCTGCCTTCCTGAGGGTTATCTGAACATTTTTCAGCATTTTATTTTGATTTATCTCTAATGTTTTTGAGTGTATCTCTTTTTATAGGCTTTGGTTGCTATATATATATATATATATATATATATATACACACACACACAAACATATGTTTCATATATGTTTGTGTATATATATAAAAATACATAGAAAATATATTTTCATATATATGAAATATGTAAATATAAAATACCTCATCACAGTCTACTGTTGTCATTTTACCATTCAAGTGAATGAATTGTTGAAACTTTTCCTCCATTTACATTCTTTGTAATAATATTGTCTTAAATTTTTCCTCCATGTACACTTAGACCCACATCAGACAGTGTTATACTTTCTTTTAGAAAATTCGAGGGGACCAGGAAAATATATTTTATTCACCCATAATTTTGCTTTTTCCATTGTCTTTTCTTCTTTACTCTTATTCTAAACTTTCTCCTTTTATAACTTCTTTTCTGTTTAGGAAACTTCTATAGCCATCCTTTTAGGTTGGATCTGCTGTCAACACTCTTTACTTTTCCTTTATCTGAGAATGTCTTGATTTCTACTTCATTTCTGAAGTGTATTTTACCTGATAAAGAATTTTGGGTTCTTTTTTCCCAGCACTTGAAAAATGTACCTCTGTCTGGTTTCCATAGTTTCTGATGAAAAATCCACATCGCTCTAATTATTTTTCTCCTCTAGGTAAGGTGTTATTTCATTGACTTGTTTTAATATTTTGCTTTTCCTTTAGTATTCAGAAATTTAATTATGATGTGTTTTGGTGTGGATTTTTCAAACTTTATTCTGTTTTTGGGTTTGCTCACCTTCTTGAATCTGTGCATTTATGTGTTTCGCTAAATTGGGGAGATTTTCAGTCATTATTTCATAAGTAAGTTTTAATCCCTGCCCTCTTTCTCCTTTTTGTCAGGACTCCAGTGTTGCAAATGTGAGATTTCTTGTTAGAATCCCACAGGTTCCCTAGGCCCTGTTTATTTTTTTCCAGTCATTTTGTCTCTTTTTCAGATTGGATAATTTCTAATGTTTTACCTTCTAGTTGATTGATTCTTTCCTGTATCCCTCCTCCATTATGCTGTTGAGTCTATTAATTGATTGTAATTTATACTTTTAAAATTTTTATTTGTCTTACCTTTCTATCTTTTACCAATTTGTTGAGACTTTATAGTTTTTCATTTGACTAAGGTGTATTTGTAATTGGTTCTTGAGTGATTTTTATAATGAATGCTTTTAAATCTTTGTCAGATGATTCTGACATCTCTGTCATCTCAGTGTTGGTGTCTCTATTATCTTTTTCATTCATTCTTTTTTTTTTAAGAGTTTATTTATTTATTTGACAGAGAGAGAGAGCACAAGCAGGGGGAGTGGCAGAGGGAAGAAAAGCAGCCTCCCTGCCCAGCAGGGGGCTGGATCCTGGGACCCTGGGATCATGACCTGAGCCGAAGGCATAACCGACTGAGCCACCCAGGGGCCCCTATTATCTTTTTCATTCTTATTGAGATTTTTGGGCGCCTGTTATGATGAGGAATTTTCAATTAAAATCTGGATTTTGGATATTTTGTCATCAGACTCAGAATCTTAACTTAAACTTTCTGTTTCACTTAGTTTGGTTTGATACTGCTTTGGCAGGGGAAATGGGGGTGATACCTTGTTATGGCTAGGCCTGAGTAGAAGTCAAAGGTCTTCCTTCTTCTTCCATTGACACTTGATTTGGGGAGTGGCTTTTTATTACTGCTGTGTGGGATAGGAGTTGTGACTTCCCATGGGGTCTCCACATATGGGGGAGGGAGGGAGTAGGGAGGAGAAAGGCTTCATTTTAGCCCAGTGGTGTTGAAAATTCCAGCTCTGTACTCAGTGTTCTCTGGCATAACCCTGGCATAGGGAGGGAAGACTGGGGTCTACCATCACAGAGTAGAGAAGGTAGAAGTCTCGGCTTTCACCTTGGACATTTTCGGATTGGGTGTTAGTGGAACCATAGTTTTTTTGTTGTTTTGTTTTCCTGTGATATTTGGCAGGAGTAGAGCACTTATTGTCTAAAAGTTTTCTGTCTTGCTTGTCTACCTCTTTCCTGGTTCTTCAGTTAGAAAGAGCAGGCTTTTGTTGGACTTTTTTGTTTGTACCTATTATCACTTACTGGTTGTTGGCTTCTTCAGCTCCAGGTCTGGGATATATGAGGCATAAAGAAAACCTCTGGAACTCATTTCCATGCTAAGGTCAGTCCTGAGGTTCTTAACTGGTCTGCCTTCCTCTGTTTACATTTCAGAGACTTCTTGTTTGTTTTTAGATGACATCCAAGGTCTGTTGTTGTACTTAGTGGGAGGAATAGGGAAACAGACAGCTGCCCCATCTTCCCAGAAGAAGTGTTATCCCTTTACTTTTTATAGACAACAGGTGAGGCATTGACTTGGCTCTATGATCCAGAACACTTAATAATGAGAGCTGTTGAGTTGGAATAAGATGTTTGCCATCAGCATGGTTTTAAAGGAGATAATAATTATTAACAAAACTGATTATACGCGTTTATCCAGTTCTTCTCTTTCCAGCCCTTCTAAGGGACCCTGAACTGTGAAGTCACTAATGGATGGGCAAAGAGGGTGAGGGGCTGAGAAATGAATAACCTACCCCACCATCTGGCCTGCTGTAGTTCAGAGTGTCACACGGCACCACCACGTTAGTTCTTCTCTGTGTTTACTTGAAGTGCCAAATGCTATATTTAAGCCAAGAACTGATTTTGAAAATATTTTTCTACTTCTGTTTTGTCAAACGTATTCCTTGGCATATTATGTTAGGGCTTGTTCTGCTAAAGCTTAGCAGAGCCTTCTGTTTTTTCAAGCTGATTTGGCTTGCACAATTCAAACATTAGACCCTCATTTTGGAACAGAAGGTCTTCTCTAGAGATAGAACAAAGTGTGTTTTAATTTTCAGGCAGGTAATACCTATCAAGTGAGAGATGGAGCTTTAATTCATTGTTATTCTTTTATATATAGGTCTTCTTTTTAAGCTACTTTATGCTCAAGCCTGTTTGACTACATTTTCTCTTTCCAGAATCTTTCTAATTATGGGGAGAAAAGCAAATGTTAAGCTAGTCGTCTTTTAACAAGAAAAAAGAAGGAAAGTGTTATTGCTTTACTTCGGTAACTTGATTTTGAATTTGAACTTTTAAGATAACAGTTCAGTATATATAAATAAAGCCTACATATCAAGGTTATAGATAGGGTAGATGTCCAGGTAAGCCACTCAAGAAACACTTCATGGAATATTCTGGTATCTGAATGAAGACAGGGTTTTCTGCTGGCCTTAATTATTTTCAGTTTGGTGATGGAACATTTTTGAAGCCTTTTCACTCATTCCCTGGGAGTCTTTTGGAGAGAAGGCATGATCGTGGTAGCTCCTGTACCCTTGACCAGTGGTGGAATAATATCTCATTAAATGAAATCGGTTATTTCTATGAGCACTGAAGGGCTTGATCAGGATATGGGAGTGGCTCAAAGTATCAGTTGGTGCTGGTGCTTGAAGAAGCCTTTTAAGGAAGCACATGGTTTAGTGTTAGTTTGAGTGTGGAATCCATCAACAGAATAATTACTCGAGTCACAGCAGTCACATTTGAGTTGTGTTTAATTTGGGGGAGGCTTCTACTTGTTCTTTCATCTCTAGCTCTTTCTAAATGCGTTGGTGCTTTATTCCACTTCAGGAGTCAGTCTGTGCCACTTTGAAGACATCGGTGTGGGAAAGCCGTGCATTTGTGCTGTGAGCACGCCCTTTCTCACCTTGCTCTTTGTCACCCATCACAGCTAGGCGGAAACCTTGGTGCCCCTAGCCCTGTCCCACCCTTTCCATTTGATGTATGTTCTTCAAACTCAATATAAGTAACTCACGACTTCTCTCAAGAATCGGTGTGAAAGCAAAAAGTGTGCTGAGCTGCAGCGAGGGCCATCAAAGTACAGGTCACTGGAATCCCCTGATCCTTTGAGATGAATTTTCTACCCAGCTAATTTGAGTTTGCTTCATCAGTCAGGGCAGGTAGAAACCCAATTTAAATCCCCAGGGCTGTGACTTTAAGAGGGTGTTAGAGTTTTTTTGTTTTGTTTTTTTTTAAACCTCCCTTTTGCCTTGATATTCTTCCTTCCTTCCCACCCTGCTACTGGCTCAGAGTCTTACATTTCTACTTTGAAGCTCAAGGTGCTTCCTCTTAGGAGATCTGAGAGCATGCTCTATAAACAGAAGGTTCTGCATAGATACTCTCACAATTAGTGAGTCTCCTGAGAATTCAGGATCAGAGAAGTGGGTTAGGTTTCGAACCCTGGCTACACATTGGGATCACTAGGGGAAATGAAAAGTAAATAGCAATGCCTAGTCCCTCCCCACAGATGCTTACTTAATTTGTCTGATGTGGGGGCTGAGCACTGGTATTATTTTAGATGTGTCCCCAAGTGATTCTGACATTCAGCAAGGTTTGAGGCTCTCCTTTTGAAGGAATGTCCGGCGACCACTTAAATTCTGAATAAGCCTGTCTGGTTGCCCGTTATTAAAGAGCATCAATGACCCAAGGAGAGTGTGGCTTTCTGCTTTTGCTGTTCGAGCCTTGTGAGGGAAGCCCAGCGAACTGAATCCCTTCGGGTTCTCACTCCCATCCCCATTACCTAATCTTTATAGAGGCTTACTATAAGGCAAGAATTCTCAGTGGTCGTTTGGCATCTCTCTAGGGTGTAGGTTCATTTCAAAAGGCATGGCAAAATTAAAGTCACTTTAATTTCTAAAGATAATTTTCCCTCTCCTAAGGACTGATCTGAAATCAAGCAATGAAAAAGAGGGTGTCACAGGCTCCCGGAGGCTGAGGTGTTGGGATGGTTCAGTTTGTTCATCTGACAAATGTTGATTCCTCTTCCATGTTTTGGTAACTGTGGCGTGTCAGGAATTTGCTTGCCTGATAGTGGCAGTCAGTAATTAGGGTTATTGGCTCATTTGGCATCTTCATTGCGGTTTTTTAAAATGTTTATCTTAGAAGTGGGTTGAGCATGTCTGTAAGTGATGTGTTTATAGGAGAAACTGAGAGAATTCAGCTGCTAAAACCCCTGTTGTGAGTAAACCCTTGACTTCGGAACTGTTTCCACTCTGTTAGCGTTGGCTCCACACAGCGGGGGCAAACAAGCCAGACCGGGTTTGTATGTAGCAGGAGCCTGTTAGAATGACTGCTGAGTTGATTAGCCAGGAGGAAGTTTGGGCACTGTTTCTGAGAGGCTCAGCCAAATTAATTTTGGAGGAGGACACCTAAGAGACAAGGTGTGGCTGGATTAGAAAGGTGGGACAAAGAGAAGTATCAGATTTTTGGAATGGGAAGAGATCTCTGGGATTGTTGAATCCAGCCTCTGCATTTACAGATTTGTGAACTAGGCCAGTTTGTTAGACTTTAGCAACATTTGTTAAAAATCTGTCAAAATGCAACATGCTCTGTTGGAGGTAGAAGAGGTAGATGGTGTGTAGTCAGGGTCCTTTAAAGAACAAAGGCAATAGGGTGTATATATTGGAGAGAGAGAGAGTGATTGACTGATAAGAAATTGGCCTGTGCAGTTATGGTGGCTAACGAGTTCCAAGATCTGCAGTTGACAAGCTGGAGATGCAAGAGGGCTGATAGCATAGTTCTAGTCAGAATCCAAAGGCTTGACAGCCAGGAGAGCCAATGGTGTAAGTTCCATTCCAGAGGTTAGCTGGCTTCAGACCCAGGAAGAGTAAGTGTTTCCCTTAGAGTCCAAAGGCAAGAAAAAGCTGATGCCCTAGCTCCAGGGCTCAGGCGGGAGGAATTCCCTCTTTTTTTTTTTTTTTTCCCGATGCATTTTTTATTGTTATGTTAATCACCATATATTACATCATTAGTTTTTGGTGCAGTGTTCCATGATTCATTGTTTGTGCATAACACCCAGTGCTCCATGCAGAACGTGCCCTCCTCAATACCCATCACCAGGCTAACCCATCCCACTACCCCCCCCTCCCCTCTAGAACCCTCAGTTTGTTTTTCAGAGTCCATCATCTCTCATGGTTCGTCTCCCCCGAGGAATTCCCTCTTACCTGTGGAAGGATCAGCTTTGTTTAAAAGTTCAAGCCTTCTCCTGATTGGGTGAGGCCCACCCACATGGGGGAAAGCAATCTGCTCTACTCATTATATCAATTTAAATGTTAAACTCGTCCGAAAGCATTCCCACAGAAACACGCAGGATACTATCTGATGGAATATTTGGGCACCCCAAGAGGCCCCATTGAGTTGACAGGTGAAATTAACTCTCACAAATGACTTTGCCAAACACAAACATGACCCAGATTTAGGTCTCAAAAATCTGGGTCTCCTGACCCTTGCCCAGAGTTCTCTCTACTTCATCATGCCATTTCTGACTCACCTATAACAAATGAATAATACAGAAAAAGCTGCATAAAAATGGCTACATTAGACTCCATCAACCATCAAAACTTCAATTCATCAAAAGACATCATCAAGAAAGTGAACAGATGCACCGTAGACTGGGAGAAGATATTTGCAACATCCATTCCTGACAGAAGACTGGTATCCCGGATGTTTCAGGAAGTCTTACAAGTCAATGTCAAGAAGACAACCTAGTAAACAAAAGTGGCAAACAATGTGAATAGAAACTTCAAAATGAAGAGATGTGCCATTAACGTATGATGATTAACATCAGTAGCCATCAGGGTAATCCACATTAAAATAATGAATAAACAGTATACTATATATATATGAAAAGCATATAAATAAATGGTGAAATGAAAAATGAACTCCAGATTCCCTAATGTCTGGTGGAGGGCAGCTGTTTGGTACTCCGTTGTCATTCATACCAACCTGGAAGTCACACACCTTCAGCCCTACAATGTGCTATGTACAGAAGGGGGGAGTGTGCAAGCAATCTGGGGATAACACATAGGTTTTAATTAGTTTGCAGTCTAGCAAGATGGGAAGGCTGGCTTGTTCCACTGGTTTGTTTTATGCATTTAGTTGTAATCATGAATCTTAAAAAAATTTCTCTCCTTGAGAACAAACAGAATTACATGAAAGGTGTTTTTGAAATATGTCCCTTTCAAGTCAGTTGATGATGGGAAGGGTAGCTAACATTTATGGAGCATTATGTTGCGTGTTCTCATGTATTCCTCAGGACGGCCCTGTTTGGCTAGATGCTCTCATTATCCCCACTTTCTTGATGAGGAAACTGAGACTGAGTGATTTAGGAAGTTGCCCAAGAACACAGAGGTAACTAATATCAAAGTCAAAATGGGAGCGTCTGTCTGCCTGGGTCTGGTTTAGCTACCACTTGTGTAATTTTAATGAGTATTATCCTTCATCTTTTAATTAAGTTAGTCACTGCATCTCCAAAGGTGCTAAGTCGATGATAACTCCTCTTCTAAGCTGAGATGGGCTTAGCTCTCAGAGGAAACTCATGGTGGGGGAGACAAAAGATAATAAAGAAAAAGGAAAATAAGTCATTTCAAGGAAAGATATGTATATGAGTGCAATAAAGCAAAGCAGTGGGAGAGACACTGATGGAGGGCTCCTATAGTGACAGTTGTCAGAGAGGCCTCTGCTGAGCCCGGCTGAAGATGAGCTCAAACCTCTGATTGCAGCACTGAGCTCTGCTGCCACTTGGTGAGCAGCCCTATCCTAGAAGACATGTATATTTACTATCCTAGAAGACATGTATATTTACTATCTATCCTAGAAGACATGTATGTTTAGTATCCTGGAAGACATGTATGTTTACTATCCTAGAAGACATGTATGTTTATGTAAGCATGTGCATATAGCACAGATAATCTTAGCAGTTTGCAACCATCCCCAATATGGGCCCTTTTACAATATTCTTTTCTAATCTGCTCTTGGATCTAAATGGAAAAAAATTCCACATTAAGCATGAACTAACTGTTCCTGATTGCTATTCATTTACCTATTCTCCCTGGGGTGGGACTCTCCTACCTGGGTTGGTACAGTGACTAGGGAAAACTTCATGTATTTATCTGTGAACTGCCAAGAACAGGGATGCTGATGTCCAGAGGGCAAACCCCACCAACAAAAAATTGTGTTGGCCACGATGCTAGTGGTACTCCTGTTCAGGAACATTTGATGAATACTAAATAGGCTGAAGCTTGTGTACTATATGAGTTATGTCTTATGAGTTGAGTGGATGAGATTTGGTTGGCTAAGTCTTTTGTCCCTGGATTTCATTAGGTCTTTTGCATTCTATGACAATGGCCGAGACTTTGACCCGATCTAGTTTGTGTTCTGTGCTTTCCCCCCTGTTCTCTGGATGTTTGAAATGGCAAGGCAGGAAATGGTTTATTGAGTTTGTTTTTCTTTCCTGGCATATAAAACTTAAAACTCTCAAAAACTTTGGCTTGTCAGTCTGTTTTCTAGTCAAGAAAAAGATGGCCATTAAGAGCAACATTGATGTGCGACCAGAGAGGCCGGCAGATGTGATGGGCTTGCCTTACATAAATCACCTTCCGTTGTCGAGGGGGGCATATGGCCAGTGAGTGTCCTAATTAGTGAATGGCTTTTATAGCCCCATTATTTATAATCACTTTTGAATAACAGCTGAAAGACTACAGTGAGATGGAATGAAAATAGTCGAGTGTGAAAGTGCTCATTGCTTATGGAATTATGGAGATTAAAAATCTCTGACAACCAGCCCGTGAAGTAAAAATGTTTCCAAATACTTTTTAACCAGGTCTGCTATGTACCACGTTCTGAAAATGGGAGCTGTGGTTAACCCAGACACGGAAGTCTCTGTAAAAATTCTTACCTTAGTGGATTTGCAACATAAAATAGCCAAGAGCCATGCACATAGCCACATTCATAATGGTATATTGTATACGTTTTTAATAAATAAACTCCATTTTGGAATATTTTAGATGCAAAAAGTTTGCAAAGATAGTACAGAGAGTTCCTGAATCTCATGGAATTTTCCCTAAGGCTAATATCTTGTATAACCATGGTCCATTTGTCAAAAATAAGTTAACATTGGTACATTACCATTAACTCCAGTTTTAACTCAGATTTCACCAGTTTGCTTTTTTTTTTTACCCCCCACGAGTGTCCTCTATGACCCTGAATCCTGTGCAGGATATTATGTTACCTTTAGTTGCCATGTCTTAGACTCCTCTAGTCTGTGCCAGGTTCTTAATCTTTCATTGTTTTTCCATGGCCTTGACAGTTGACAGTTGTGAAGAATACCAGAGAGCGCGTGCATGCGGGGCGGGGCTGGGGTGTGGGTGGGAGGCAGAGGGAGAAGAATGAGCAGACTCCCTGCTGAACACAGAGCCTGACTCAGGGCTGCGTCTCAGGACCCTGTGATCATGACCTGAGCCGAAATCAAGAGTCAGATGCTTAACCGACTGAGCCACCCAGGCACCTCTCAGTATACAGTTCTAATAAAACAAAGTTTCACTCTTTGTGAAATGAGTGAATGAGCTCATTTCATTCATTTCCTGGATGGGAAATGTGTATGAATGCTCATGTCCCGGATGAGCACCTTGTTTAGAGTCACAAAGGTGGAGAGGGGAAAGTGTAGAACTTTGGCATTAGAACATCTGGTTCTAATCCTGCACCAGAAGTCTTTCCTCGTGTGTGTGTGTTTTTTTTTAAAGATTTTATTTATTTATTTGAGAGAGAGAATGAGATAGAGAGAGCATGAGAGGGGGGAGGGTCAGAGGGAGAAGCAGACTCCCTGCCGAGCAGGGAGCCCAATGCGGGACTCGATCCTGGGACTCCAGGATCATGACCTGAGCCGAAGGCAGTCACTTAACCAACTGACCCACCCGGCGCCCCTCCTCATGTGTTTTAAAGTGGGAATGATACCACCTTTCCCACTGGCTTGTATAAGGATTGAATGAGATAATGTTCAGAAAAGTAATTTAGGATAAGCCATGAAATTTACAATCATCAAAGGGAAATCTGTGTTTATAATACATGCATTTTTCTATCCTGTATATTTGTATAAACTGGAGATTGATGCCAGTAACAGATTTTATCCCAGGAGTCACTTGATAAATTTCTCTGAAGGCTAGCCAGGTCTTTAAACATGTGCAATCAATTCTACTTTATAGAGGATGTGGGGATGGATATTTTTCACCTGTTGAGTATTTTTGTGAAAGCCCCATCAGTGGCAGACCTGTGGCTTACCTTCCTGCTCCTTTTCTAAGGGAACAGTTCACACACCCAGAGCTACCTGCACACACTCAGGTGCGTAAACCTGTACACCTCTGACAATCTTAGAGAATATAACATGTTTTATGAGAGAGACATAATCTTCTCGAAGAGGGAGTGGCAAACTACAGCTAGGGGCCAAATCTAGCCCGCCGCTTGTTTTTGTAATGAAGCTTTATTAGAACACAGCTATGCAGTCCTTTACTTATTGTCTAGCACTGATATCCTACTAAAAAAGCAGAGGAGTTGGAGTATAGGCCTTACAACCTGCAAAGCCTGAAATAGTTACTATCTGACCCTAGAGAAAAATTTTGCCTACCTCTATGCTAAAATCCTAGTGATGCCTGACATGTTTTCCTTTCCATTCTCACCTGTCTCAGGCCATATACTGGTGATTCTCTCTTTTGTCTGCAGCTTTGAAAAATATTTAAAGAGGGGTGCTGTGCAAAGAATAGTCATACAGATGCTTTGCTTATGAGAAATGGTCTCACCTTTTTCAGATCCATCAAATGACAGGATGTTGCTGGTCTCTGTTCTCCTGATCCCACAGAAATTGGAGTGGCATGCTCAACTGTAATCCTGTTTCTATGAGATTTCTTAATATATAGGGCAGAACCCCTGGAACTCTGGCCCCAGCCTACTGTTGCATGAATGATGTCAGTGTATATTAGGATATAGTCTGTGCCCCAGATTGTGCATTCCTGTCTGAGACTAAATTGGGCCAAGGCTTGCAGGGCAGGGGCACAGCTGTGTTAATTATGATGGGTGTCCCAGGCTGTGGGATGCCAATGGGATCTCAGTTTGCATTTGCATAAAAGCATTTAAAATACCTCACTTGTCAACAGTGTCCTGAGAGGCAGGAGGACAGGTGCTGGTTCCTGGGAAGGAACTTTGCTCCGACTCCCTGGAAGTCAGTGCTGTTCAGATGTCACTTTCTTGGTTCCTACACACTGCTGATGCTGTTAAACATCGAGAGGGTGTTGGGACAACTGTACTATGTGACTGTTCAGATGGGAAGTCAGTCTTTGGTTTTTAGATTGATATTCACATAAATGTCTTCTAGTGGCATGGTGCGTATAACTGCTTTAAACATAATCATTTTATTTTACTCTTTTTTTGTTTTGGAAAATATCAAACCCAAATTGCCATTGAATAAACAGCATAAGGTATGCCATGACTGACCATAACCCACCAGCTGTTAACATCTTGCGTTTCTATTTCATCTCTCTACATTTACCTATATTTCCTTTGTGCCTAATTACCTGAGTGATGGGGCGGTCTGGGAACCTCAGTTTATTCTCCTGTAAAATGGGATTGGAGAAAGAACCAACCTCGCTGGGTTGGGGCGAGGATTGTAAAGTTATGACTTAGCACTGTATTTGGCCTGCTGAAAGTGATCAATAAATGCTCGCTGTCATCACTGGAGTCCAGTGGGTCCACTGGAAGAGAGTTCTGTTAGATCTCAGTGGGGTGTCTTTTTAAGAATTTAGTGTCTTCTTGGGGTGCCCGGCTGGCTCTGTCAGAAGAGCATGCGACTCTTGATCCTTGATCTGGGGTCATGAGTTCAAGTTGCAAATTGGGTGTAGAGATGACTTAAAAATAAAATCTTTAAAAAAAAGAATTTAGTGTCTTTGTGAAGGACACACGCATGTCTTCAGGTTCCACTCAAGGTTCTGAGTATAGAGACATCTGACTTTAGCCTTGTTGTTGAGTACAGTGGGCCGTAAGCTCCTATCAGCTCCATGACTTTGCCAACAGAGCAATATTGTCTTTTGCCTTTCCCTATGTAAACCGTTATTTTTTTTTCCTGAACAGATGTTATCCTACTACATGAGTTGAACTGAAAAAAAAAATATATATATATAAGAAGCACAAAAGGCTGGAAATAATGAAAAAATAGAGATGATGGAATTTAAACCGTGCTTTTCTTTCCATGCTTAATTCAAGTCTCTTCTCACTGTGGGATGAAATTTGTTATAATAAGATTCACCAGGAGAAAAAGAAGACAGAAGACAGGCAGGAAATAATAATAAAGTGGATGCCCTGAAGTGTGAGCAAAATGTTTTGTGCTCATCCATGTGGGGAGTTACATGTAAATAGTAGTTTATAGAGCTTCATCAGCATACATAAATCTATCCTGCAGCCTCTTTTTTCCTTTTCTTTCCTTTCCTTTCCTTTCCTTTCTTTTATTTATTTATTTATTATTATTATTATTTTTTTTACGTTCTACAGAAACGTGACTGAAAGAGCAACTGTCTTTGTGCCACTAGGGGGATGGATTCCATCTCTGCATGTCTGATGACGTCCCACCTGCCTGGAGTCATTTGCGCTGCGCTTGTTATTATAAGGCGTTATTATTAGCCCAGGAGGACTGGCAGCACTTGGCAGTTTGCAGAGAGATGGGGACGATTGGTGACAAATAGGGAAATAGGCTCATTTTCAGAGCCTAGTTCCCCACGCTTTCTTAGGGGGGGGCTTTGCTTTGGCTTAGTGACCATTCGGTCACAAATGTCAGCATGTCTTAGAATCACCTGGAAGGTTTGTTAAAACATAGATTCAACTGGACCCTTAGAGTTTCTAATTCAGTAAGTTTTGGGTGGAGCCCAGAAATTCAGGTTTCTGGGTAATGCAGCTTGGAGACAATGAATACCCTCTACCTTAAGAATTATATAAGGAGACTTGCTCACCTGGACAGTAGGGCCAGCATCTAGGTGAGGAGTTAGCAGACTGTGGTCAGTGGGCCACATGTGCCGCCTTTTTTTGTAAATAAAGTTTTATTGGAAAAAAACCTTCTTTACATATAATCTATGGCTGCTTTTATACTATAGAGGCAAACTTGAGCAGTTGGACAGAGTCTGGAGGTGCTCCTAAAGGTGGAAAATATGTACTCTCTGACTCTTGGCACTCTATAGAAAAATTTTGCTGATCCTCGATTGTGACCAATGCTTGCATGTCATTTGGGAGAAGCAGGCTTGGAAGTAATTCTGTGAGAACTGGCACACGGAGTGTTCTCAGTCTCTGTGTGTTTAGAAGCAAAGGCTTTTGTTTATTTCTTCATTTTACTTAAATATATATGATAATGAAATTCATCCATTATTTCACCACAGGCCATTCTCCACATAAATTTTCTCATTGCAACCAGTAGTTTCTCAAAATGAAAAGAAACATTTTTTGCCATCCATGTTGCTTGTATAATATAGTGTTGGCATTTGTTTAAATTATGGGTGGAAAATTTTTGAAAATCTGTACTTAAAGATGTCTGGCTAGTTCAGTCAATAGAGCATGTGACTCTTGATCTCAGGGCTGTGAGTTCGAGCCCCAAGTAGGGCATGGAGATTATTTAAACAACAACAACAACAACAAAAACAAAAACCCATTCTTAAAAGGGGAAAAGTGATCTTCATTTTGACACTGTAATTGTCAGATGAGTGATATGGTACTTCATCTAGACTTGAGTAAAAGCCTTTATAGCGGTTTGTCAATATGTATGAAGAATCTTTAAAGTAATGTTCATGCTCATTATTCTAGTAATTCTGCTTCTAGTAGATTCAGCAAACATACATATTCAAGATTTTCCATTACAGCATTGTTTATAATCATTTTTTTAAAAGGAAAGACATCCCAATGTCTGATAACATGAAACTGGTAATATGATGATGAATTCACTTTGCTACTTTGGAGCCATTTAAAATGAAGCTAGATAAAGGGAAGCTGCTAAGTCTTTTGGGCGAGAATTTGTATCATTTGTAAGCTTTTTGTCCTAGTATTTCCACTGTAAGGATTGTGAGAAAATAATCAAATACAGATAGATCTTATCCAAGAAGGATAATCATAGTAGAAACAATTCATATGCTTACTAATTGGTAATAGTTAATAGGTTGTGGTGGAATGAGACGAAATATTATGTATTATTAAAACTTTTTGAGCACTGCTCGTATATTGGAGATGCTTATGAATTATCTGTTAGAACATTTGGATATAAATCCACATATAGGGCACGATACTCTGCATCTCATATTTAACAGGTATCTGATGGAATTTGTATTCTACTCTAACATGGTCATCAGCAGGTAAACCCAGATGCTGCAGTCACTTTTGAGTCCTCTCTGCATGTGGTTATCTTCCTCCATCACTCGAATAAGCCCTGTCAGTTCCAGCTTTAAATCACATCTCCTTCCCCCGTCCCTGCTCCCCCGCCCCGCCCCCCGCCCTTCATCTTCTCATCCATTTCCTTTGTCCAGGCCACTTCTGGTCTTGTGTGATCAGCAACATTGGCTGCACCCAGTCACCGCTCTCTGTCCTGACCCACTACACAGCTGTAAAAGGAATCTTAAAATTTACACTAGGCCTTCTTTACCTCCCTGACTGACATCCCTTCAGTGCATGCCTACTGAGCTTAGAATAAAATGCAAACTCCTTATCATGGCCTGCAAGGCACAGAATGATCTGCCCCAGCTTCTCTTTTTAGCCTCACTGTGTGCCACCCCTGTCCAAGCTCCATGCTCTTTCTCTAACACGCCAGCCTTTTTGATTTCCAGACATTGGCACCTGTGGTGTCCTCTGCCTAGAATGCTGGTTACCCCACACTTTGCAGAGCCTACTTGCTTCTTTTCTTCCTTTACTTCTCATCTTAACAGTGACCTCTGCCTAGGGGCCAGCCCTGTTCATTTTTCCTAAAACATGCATGTCAGTTCCTGTTCAGGAGCTCTGTGTTGTCAGGCTGTCTCTTCAGGGCACACAGATTTCCTGGCTCCTCAAACGTGTGGATGTATTATAAGTGTATCTGTGTGTATATGTACGTGTGTGTACACAGGCACACAGCACCAGCATGTTAATGGTGATACCAATGAAGTTATAGCTTATTTTTAATTTTCTTTGTCGTACTTTTGTGTATTTTTCAAATCTTGCAATTAATCTATATGACCCTTTTTATTGTGGTAAAATATATATAACATAAAATTTATCATTTTAAGCATGTTAAGTGCACAGTTCAGTGGTATTAAGTATATTCACATTGTTATGCAACCATCATCACCATCCACCTCCAGAACCTCTTCATCTTCTCCAGCGGAAACTCTGGACCCATTAAATACTATCTCCCCCATAAGTTAGATTATTTGTATAGTAAAAAAAAGTGTTAGGAAAACTGTATTAGAACGAAACGAATAGCAAAATCTTTTTCAGACAAAACTCATTAAATATATTTCAGATTGTAAGTTTAAGTGACAATAAAACTAGCTAATATGTATTTCAATTTATAATTTTGTGTTTTTTTTAACAAAAAGCCCTATCCTTTATAAATGCAAACTGCTGAAAAGACACAGATCTTTTTGCTGTAATAGCTCACTGCAGTACAAACCATTTGTGTTGCCTTAATAAATATATCTTTCCTACAACTATAATCATTCCTTGAAGAAATTGTGTGCTAAGGCATTATCACCTGGAAGTGTGATTAGTGTAATATCCTTGTGCAAGTTTTCCTCGGCATTGAAAATTTGAAACGTATTAAAATCTAAATTCTAGTTGTAATGAAACACTATTCTTCTACCTTCTAGAGGTAGGTGTTCTGGAGCTTATGCGACACAGAGAGAGTTACGTTTTGCCTCCTCAGTTAGAAATGGATGAAGCAAGAGGACTCAAAAGTGATATCTCTGGAAACCTAGTTCTTGACTGTGAAGATTATTTCTGTTGACTAGGGTTCTCCCTTAGGATCTGTACGCTAGGAGATAGAGATCAGACCAAGCAGAGTCCTCTCATAACCCATCACTTTGAAAATGATGCTTCTAGTTGAATTGGCAGAAAACTGTCTAGCATGTGAGTGGGAGTGTTTGGAAAAACTATACAATTATGTTTAAGGGATCATTTCATGTTTCAGGAATAACAAGCAAAATTTGCAACTTAAGTAACTGATAAAGGAATCATATCCAGAATATATAAAGAACATCTTTCCAAAAATAACAAGATGGCCCACTAGGGAAATGCACAATGAATATATGAGTACGAATAGGCAAGTTACAGAAGAGGAAACGTAAAAGAAAAAATAAATGTAAGAGACACATATGAAATATATATTTGAGATATGTGTGTATATTATATATATATATATATATATATATAATAGAATGCTCACTGTTACTAGTACTATAGTCCCCCCTTATCTGTGGGGGATACGTTCCAAGACTAGCCCTAGTGATGCCTGGAATGATGCCTGGAACTATGGGTAGTACTGAACCACTTATATACTATGTTTTTTCCTGTACATATACACATTTGAAAAGAAAAAAACTACAATGGCATTTATTATAGCATTATTCTATTGACTACAACATTGGAAATAGCCTAATTTTCTACAAGGGATACATAAGTATTGTATTTTTTAAATGGAATATTATACCACATTTAAAATAATTACGAAAGGTTACATCAGTTGACATGGTTAAATTTCTGTAAACTAATGTGAATGGAAAAAGCAGAGATACATTGTTGTAAATTTAAAACCGACAGTTTTGGATACATTGATATGAAAATATAATGGCAAATCCAGGACAGAGAGTCAGCTCCATTTTTGTCACTGAAATTATAAAATTATCTTAAAATAAACTCTGAATCCTTTTCTAGGAAAAAGTTCAATGTATTTCTGACCTATGTTTTCTTTTCCATTTGCAAAATAAATTTTGGATTTCAAAGAAAGCTAAGATGCTATGACAAACTCTCTCTCTAGCAATTTATTATTTCATTGGCTCACTGCCTTGACAATTAGGAGAAGATTTATAGACATATCCCCTGAATAATTGGCAATTAATTTGAGATTAGATGCCAAAAAGTACAGTATTCTTAATGTAATGGGAAGGTTGAGGCTTTTCGCTTACAAATGTCACGGAACACAGAGTAAATGTTAACCACCAGCATCGTTAACCCTGCCCTTTTGCACATCTGCAGTTTTAGTTCGATGATCATAAACTTTAGCTAGCTTGGCTAGTTTCACGGTAAAGCTCAAGTGTAAACCAAGAGTGTCTATATGTCTTAAGAATGCCTTCCAATCTATAAGCCCTTGGTTTATCTTGATAGGTACCTGCTGGTGATCCATAGGAATGTGTAAACCTGGGATGCCTGGGTCGCTCAGTCAGTTAAGAGTCTGCTTTCGGCTCAGGTCGTGATCCCAGGGTCCTGGGATCGAGAGCCCCATGTTGGGCTCCTTGCTCAGGCGGGAGCCTGCTTCTCCCTCTCCCTCTGTCTGCAGCTCCCCCTACTTGTGCTCTCTCTCTCTCTCTGTCAAATAAATAAATAAAATCTTAAAAAAAAAAAAGAATGTGTAAACCTGCGTTCTATATAGGAAAAAGAGATACTGTATCCTGAATCTTCTTTGGGATTTTCTTTTGACTCAAACAGTACATTTGGATCCCATAACATCTTTTCTACTCATGGCTCAGTGTCTTTCTAATGTCTACAGGTGTGGTCTCCTAAGGGGTATATAAACTCTAGGTCCTAAACAATGAAGATTTTGCTGGTAAACATTGTTATCCTTTTGGTCAAATTCCAGGGTACCTTATACCTAGAGATAGAGTTGACAGGTGTGGCTATTAAGTATCAGTGATTTACCAGTTGGTTTCATTTCAACTCCAGCACAGTGCCAAAAATATATTAAGGATGCACTAAATGCTAACCAATTTATGTATGTCCAGATAATTTTAGAAGAAGTAGAGCTTTTTTTTTTTTAAGATTTTATTTATTTATTTGATAGAGTGAGCTAGCAAGAGAGCAGAAGCAGGGGGAGCTGCAGGGGGAGGAGTAGAGGGAGAGGGGGAAGCAGACTCCCCACTGAGCAGGGAGCCGGACCTGGGGACCCCAGGATCATGTCCTGAGCCAAAGGTGGACACTTAACTGACTGAGCCACCCAGGTGCCCCCCACAAGTAGAATTTTATTCCTTTCCAGAAACCCTAGAAATATCCTTTAATCCAAATTTCCCTATGCCTATATTTTGTTTATAGCTATTTCTAAGTAATAGACTGGGTTTTATGTTTTGTGCATTTTAAAAAAGAGTAACAGCCCATCTTTGAACTAACCTCAGCTCTTTCCCTCTCACCTCAACAGTTGTCCCCTCTGCATTGTCATGACAATTCCCATCTTTCATTGGGTGCTTTCTCTGTGCCAGGCACCGTTGGAACCTCATTTAATCCTCTTGACAATTTTGTAGCAGAGTTACTGTGTTTGCAGTGCTCTATTTTTGCAGATAAGGTTCAGAGATTAAGCAACATGCTTGGGTTCGCCAGCTAATAAATAGTGGAGTCAGGCTTTAAACCCAAAGCCTTGGTCTTAACTACCAAGATTTACTCTATTTTTCTTTCTGTTCATCTCTCCAAGGGGAATTTGAGAATTAAGCATTTAGAACAGTGCCTATCACATAGTCATTCAGTAATTATGTGTATATTCTTAAACCTTTGAAATCAATTTTCTAAGTGTAATATACATACTATAAATTGCATGCCCATACACACAGTTCCATAAGTTTTGATAAATGTATAAACCACTATTGTCACTGTCACAATTAAGATTTTCTATATTGGCATCCACTTCACAAACTTCCCTTGTGCTCCCCTTTTTAAGAAATGTTTTATGTTGAAATCATTTTAGACTCTCAAGAAGGTGTAAAAAATAGTACAAAGATCCCCTGTACCCTTCACCCAGTTTCCCCTCAATGATAACCCATTACATAAGTATAGTACAGTTGCAAAGCCAGAAAATTGACATGGGTACTCGCCATAGATCTTATTCCCTTGTGCACCTTGCAGTTAGTCTCTGCCTAATCCCAGCCCCAGGTAACCATGGAACTGCTATTTCTCACTATAGTTTAGATTGTTCTAAAACTCTCTATATAAATGGAATCATACAGAATGTTGCTTTTTGTGTCTAGCTTCTTTTGCTCAGCATTATGTGTTTCAGATGCATAAATATTACTGTATGTATTAGTAGTTTGTTCCTGTTAATTGTTGTGTTGCGTCCTATTTGAATATAGTAGTTTGCTTACCCATTTATCTGTTGATGGACATTTGGGTTGTTCCCAAGTTTGGACTATTATATAGTGAATAAAGTTGCTGTGAAGATTCATCTACAGGTTTGTGTGTGTGTATGCACTTATTTTCATTTCTCTTGCATAAATAAGAGTGGAAATGCTGGGCCATTTGGTTAGTGAAGGTTTAACTTTATAAGATACTGCCAAATTCTTTTCCCAAGAGAATGAACCATTTTATATGCCCACTGACAGTGTGTAAGAGTTCCTTTTGTTCTACAATCTTGCTAACACTTGATACTGGCAGTCTTTCAAATTTTGGCCATTCTAGTAGGTATGTAGTGGGATCTCACTGTGGCTTTCATTTGCCTTTCTCTGATAATTAATGATATTGACTATCTTTTTATACGGTTAGTGGCCAATCATATATATTCTTTTGTAAATTATTCAAACTTTATGCCCCTTTGCGGGGGGTCATGAGTGGATAGGTGAATGTCTTTTTTATTCAACAAATGCTTGGTGAGTAATTGAATATTTATTAAATGACCTAAGCTTGACTCAGATATATGTTTTCCTTGTGATTAATTGAAACCTGAGGTATAATACATCTCAAATAAAATAGTTCAAATTGGATTTTATTAGTCTATTCTAAAATGATCATCTGTAATAGGGAATCTTGTTTTGAACATAATGTTAAAGTAAGGATCAGTAGTTTCCTGCCCTGCATGGGACATATCATCATCTTAACCATCACTGTCATCCTCATGATTTATTCTTTTTGACCATAGGGAAGTTATCATCCAAAGACATGAATTCTGTGCCTCACATAGATACTGCATTGCTACTTTGTTTCTCTAAGGCTAGAAATGCTCTTACCTAATTTTTTTCTTGTCTAAAAATGGAAGGACGATTTTAGTCTTGTTATTTTTAGCTGTCACTGAACCATCTTTCTCCATTAAGAATAAATGTTAGCTAAGTTAATCTGTAAGCTCTGTGTTGATACTGTAGACTATAATTTGTGTTTGTGATTTAAAAAGAACATTTGGTTACCTTCTCCTTTCTATGACATATTTTTGTAACAATATTTTTAGCTATTGTTTTGTTTTGTTAATGTAGAGAATTACAAAGAAATACACAGACCCACCCAGGTAACTATTGCTTATACAATAGTTAATGAAAGAATGGTATGTATCTAGTGTTTGGAAATCAACACAGGATCATAAGATCTATATATCTGTATGTGTCTATAGAAAGAAGAGCAACATCTTCTCCCTTATTTCCCAAGCTCATGTCCTTCTGCCCAAAGGAAACTGTTGTTAAAACTTTGTGGTGATTCCTGATAGCAAACAGGATCTCTCTTCTTTATTTCTTTTTACACAAAAGGAATCAGACACGATGCACTACTCTACATATTTTCCTTTCACACCAACACCTGCAGATCTAGCTTTCTTGGAGTAGTTACTATATGAATGAACTGTGCTTTACTTAGCTGATCCCTTGTGGTTTTTTTCCAGGTTTTTTGTTTTTCTTTTTATTTATTTGCTGTTACAAAAATGCTGCAATAAACAATACTGGAGATGGTGCAGGCTTTTGCAAGTATACTCATAGGGTACATTTCTACCAATTGGATCCCTGGTCAAAGAACATTGTGTAATTTGTCAGCTATTGCTACATTGTTCTCTTTATGGTTTCAGCCATTTACTCTCTCTTTAATAGTGTCTGCAAGTGTCTATGGCACATATTTTAAATGTAATAGCATAGTTTAAATTCTTTGTTATTTGAGCCTTCTAGTATTATGTGAAATGGGACCCCCAAATTAATGCTATTTCAATGCTGTTTTATCTTTATTACATTCTAGCTTGCTTTTTCCTCTGCAGAAGAAAATCTGAAGTCATTCCTCCTAATGACTAAGGTTGGCGGGCTACAGTGGCTTGAGGTGGCATTTCCACACACAACTCTCCAGCTGCTCAGTCTCTAGGAAGGCCTGTTGTTGATGTGTTCTGTCTATTTTATATATTACCTACAGGAGGAAAGCTGAACAAGGACCTACGACATTTCCTCAATCAGCGGTTCCAGAAAGGGTCTCCTGATCATGAGCTCCAGCAGACCATAAGGGATAACCTTTATCGCCATGCTGTGCCTTGTAAGTAGCTAGTTTAGGGCACCTTACTGCTGGGTGGGTGTGTGGAAAGTTGGTGGAGCCAGAAAAGCTCACCAGGTGGTTCTGGAACACTGGTCAGTCGGCTTGCTCGCGTAGTGACTCCCTAAGTCCAGGGAATCATAAGTGACTGTGGGACATAGAGCATAGCGAAAGGTGAATTACTTGACTTTCAGGTTCTGGCTCTGCCACGTACTTGCTTATAATGCCAGGTAAATTAGTTGTCCTTTTTTGGGGCCAGTTTTCACATCCGTGGAAAGGACATCTGAGTCATACTAATTCAATAGGACTATTAGGAAGAGTCCAGGGGATGAGGCACGTAAGTACATTTTGCAAAGTATGGGCATGGTGTAAGCCTCCATAAATGTTAACCATCATTGTTATTAATGGGGTGGACCAGGCCAGAGGCTTTCAGATTGATCTCTGCAGAGATCAGTAAGTTCCTCATGGCCCCTCAGCACAGAGAATGCCTCAGTGGACTCTCATTTTCCCCAACATGACCCGATTCATAGATCTGCATTTCACGCATAATTTCTTTGAAGAAATAGTTTTATTTCAAATCCCACAAACCCATTAGATCAGACCAAATCTGAGAAAGCAAGACATGGAATATAGGGGCCATGAAAGCAAGGTTTTTATATTGCTTGGGGAGGAAGGAAGGAAAGGAAGGAAGAGGAGGAAGTGGGGGAAGTCAGTCTATGCGGCAGATGAAGTTGTAGTGAACTCTTACCATGTTCTACCATACTGCATTCCTATACAGCTAATTATAAGGTGGGAGTCCTGGGGAGACTTAGAGTGATTTCATTTTATTTAAAATTAAGAAGAAAGAGTGATTTTGGTTTCAGTATTTGAAATTTTTCTCTTCTATTGTTACCCAGTCCTTCAAAGCTTGAAATTTTATTTTTTTAGCAATAACATTTTTTAACCAACAAAAGCAGTAGGAATCATTTGAAGTTGAAGGTACCCTGCTTATTGCTGTGATTTGTTTGCTATAATGGTTTTTCTTTTCTTCTTTCTTTCTTTCTTTCCTTTTTTTCTTAATAGTATTTTTCAAGGGGTGTGCTGGAGTCCTAATGTTTCCTGGCATTACAGCAAAATGATAAACAGAACTTAATGTAAGCCACCATAGATCTGCAGGGACTTAGGCCATTAGTCTAGACTTTAAAGATCAGGTTCTAGAACAGCCCCCTGCTCTTCATTTTACTTATCAATAAAACCAAGCCTCCGAGAGGAATGTTTCCTGGCATTACAGCAAAATGATAAACAGAACTTAATGTAAGCCACCATAGATCTGCAGGGACTTAGGCCACTAGTCTAGACTTTAAAGATCAGGTTCTAGAACAGCCCCCTGCTCTTCATTTTACTTATCAATAAAACCAAGCCTCCGAGAGGAAAAGAGGTTGAGTGTAAGGAACTTGGGTCAGTGCCCCAGGGTTGTCTCTTTCTGCTGAGTGGCAGAGCTACATTTGAAAGAGAAAATGTGGTGATAATGCATTAATCCGAATCTCTGGGCCTCAGTTCTTTTAGTCTTTCAGCATTGGAATTGAATGCTGTAACCTTATATCCTACTAATAATTCTTTACAATGAGATTAGTAGTAATTCCTAATGTTAATCACATGGGTTGTGAAGGGATTATCATTCTTTTTATGGATCAAGAAACCAAGGCACCAAGGTAAGCCAATAAAAAACAAGGCTGAAGTTGACCAGGACTTGCGGTCTCCTGAGTCCACCATTGTCCTGACTCTGCTCTGCGGACCGGTTTTACCCTCGGAATGACTCTTTGATGTTGGGATTTTTACTACCCAGTTTACAGATGAGGAAACAGAGTCATGGGGAGATCAGGTCACTGATAAGTGTCTGATTGGGTCTTCTGGACTCTCACCACCCGGGGCTGTCTTTGTAGCCATATTATAGCTGCTCTGATGTTCTGGGATGGCAGGCTGAATACCGTTTTGCAGAATTCGGTACTTGCAGAATCATGAGTGTTCTCTGTGTAATTTTTCCCCTACTTAGATTCCAATTTAAGAAATGGGGAATGAAGCAAATGAGCACACCATTTCTTGACGCATCTGTGGTGTTACTATGGTTACGTTTTGGCATGCTTTCCCATTTATTTTTTTCCACTGATTTATAGGACCTGACTGTGAGCTAAATGGCTTGATTTTAAGCTTACCACTCTATAGGAATTGGGGCAAAGATGACCTCAGCCTTTTAAAAACAGTGGAAAATCATGTTTTGTCTTTGCGTTATACGTATAAAGCCCTTGGTATTAATGTTTCATTTCTATGAAACCCATGAGTCAGGAATTGGGAAGGTCGAAATGGTCTTTCTACTAAAAGAGAAAAGTACCATGTCATTTTATATTTCCTTCATAAAATGGGAAGGAAATTCAGAAGAGGTCTGTTTCTGGGTCTGGTGCAGCGTGTGTACCTTTGAACATGAGTAGACCAGGGTGACTTGGGATTCTGTTATAGGCTTGGAGAACTCAAGCCACATTTGCGTTTATTTTGATTCTTGGTCCATGTGATTGGTAAAGCAGAACTCTCTAACAACCTGTTGTGCCAACGGATTAGGAAGCCATTCATTTGGAGAATACATCCTCCTGATTATATTGTAACAGTGCCACAGGGAAACAAGCTCATGTGACCTGCGTTTTCCAGAACTTCCTGCTGCTGATATTTTAGTGACTTTCAGTATTTTGAGAAGGGATGACCTCATGAACAGGTGCTTGCAAGTTGGGGTAGACATCTTTTCTTTTTTTTTCTCTCTCTCTTTAAATATTTTATTTATTTATTTGACAGAGAGAGAGAGAGAGGCAGGCAGAGGGAGAGGGAGAAGCAGGCTCCCTGCTGAGCAGGGAGCTGGATGCGGGGCTCGATCCTAGGACCCCGGGGCTTGGTCTCAGGACGTCAGGATCATGACCTGAGCCAAAGGCAGACGCTTATCCGACTGAGCCACCCAGGTGCTCCTGGGTAGACGTCTTTTCTTATACATTTTAGGAGGTTCACTTGTCAACTAGAAATTAATAAATAAAGCCCCTTGGTTCTCAAGTTCTTTTTAGTGTCATTATAGCACCACGATGGTTTTACCATTTAAGGCCCCATTTTATCCTAATTCCTTGGCAAAGACAGTGCAGGTAATAGGATCCCTATTTTACAGGTAAGGAAATGGAGCAGCAAATGTGACTTCCTGAAAATCCTACCACTCCTAAATGCCACATTACTCACTTCTCACCCAGTGCTATTTTAATTTTTCTTATTTTTAACAGCTTTATTGAGATACGATTCACAAACCATACAATCCACCCATTTAAAGTGTTCATCCAGTGCTATTTTTGCTACAGTTCTCATCATGTGCACTCCCCCTTTATTTTGTCTTTATTCAAAAACTTTTATTATTTCCACAGTATGAAAAAGGTCATCATCGTTGAAATTTAATTATATTTACCATTGAAAATCACCACCAAAAAAAAAAAAGAAATTAAAACACCCAAACCAGAATTATGACAGAAAAGAGAACTGGATGGTGGAGTGAGTCAGAAGCCCTGGTGTGAAGTCTGAGGGCTTTTCTCTTGCTGTGTAGTCTGCTGCACATCATGTAACCTCTCTGAATCTCATTTACTCTTTTAATATAAAGTGGAAATAGAAACACCCACTTCACACATTGTCTCACCAAATGTCAACAGCGTCCCTAAGAGATGGGCCTATTAGAGGAAACGGAGGCTCAGAGAGGTTAATAACTCGCCGAGGGTCACGAGGGTCACACAGGTTCACAAGTAACATGGTCAGGGTTAACCAGTTCTGACTCCCGTGCCGGGCATCTTTAATAGTGGTGTGAATAGAGCAGTATAACATGGGCCATTGAGATGAGAAGAAGCAGAAAAGAAGTTACTCATTGCTGAATTTTATGGTTTTAGCTATGTAAAATCATGGGGTTTTATGGCAGTGGGGTCTAGTAATTCACTGATAGGTGCAATAGAATTTTCATAGTTCTTTAATGGTGATCCGGCTTTTAAGAAATCACTACAGGATTCTCATGGATATCTTGGTTTATCTTATTGCTCATTGAATCTCTTCCTTTTTTTTTTTTTTTAAAGATTTTATCTATTTAATATACCTGTGGAAAACCACCTTTAAATAAATAGGTTTGAAATCCAGGTAAACGTCATCTGCATTGCTCACTTCTCTCATTCCTTAGAACCATCTGGATGATAGTCTTGTCTCTGCCCCTCAAATTCCCCTACATGGCCAGCCCCCCTTCGGTGCATCAGTCATGCAAACGTTATCCATAACCCCAAACATACCTGGTGCCTTCTCATGAGTGGGTGCATACTGTTTCCTTCTCTTTCCCTACCTTGCCATTTGACCAGCATGCAGTCTTCTTTCATTTTTTTAAAGATTTTATTTATTTGACAGAGAGAGAGAGAGAAGCAGGCTCCCCATGGAGCAGGGAGCCCAATGCAGGGCTTGATCCCAGGACCCCTGGATCATGGCTTGAGCCGAAGGCAGGTGCTTAACTGACTGAACCACCCAGGCGCCCCATGCAGCCTTCTTTTAAACTTGAACCTGAATGCCACTTCCTCCACAGATTGGGCCTATTACCGTCTTCACTGATGCTGGAGCTACGGACTATGACCCCCTTCCAGCACCCATGCCTGCTTGCAGTGCCTTCTTTGGTCTGTCTGTCCTATTAGAATCTGACTATTCTGAAGTCAGGGACAGTATCTTCCTCAGCGAACAGCCCATACCTAGCTTTGTGCCTGGACCATAGAATAAATATTTGTTGAATGAATGAGCAAATGAAGAAATGGGTGAAGTTGCTCTTTGTTTTTCTTGTTTTATTTTTTTTCCCCAGTTAAACATTTAGGAGAAACAGCAGGGCTGCTTTTGCCATAAAGTTTTCAGAATAAAATGCAGCTCAGGCTTGAGCCCCGAGATGGCTGATAAGGACTCCACTGATTACTTGGCTGGGAATCCAGACCCAGAGGAAAGAGTCAAGGCTCCTATGCACTTGGAGCTGGGGTGCCCATTCTCAGCTCCTCCTAATTACAGTCTAGATAACAGTGTACTTCCCGCATTGATAGCCTTCTGCTTTATGACTTCTTGTCCTGGCTGATGTGACAACATCTGAGATTCTTGCTTTGGAATGGCCACTTTTCCTGTGAAGATAAAGGTGTTACCTGACAGGGTTTGTCATTTACTATACTGCTGCTGTCAAAGCGAGATACAACTCATCCAGTAGTACTGGTCCTCTGGAATGCCGAATGCCACCCCTCCCAGTCTGTCTCCCTTTTCTGGGTGTAACAGTAAGGAGCTCATCTTTCTTTTCAAGCAAAGGTCATCTGAAAGAGGAAAGGATAAGTCAGTTTTGTCCTGTATCTTAACACTGTGTGTTTTTCTTTTTAAAGATTTTTTTTTTTTTTTTGAGAGAGAGAGAGGTATCAGTGGCGGGGGGGGCAGGCAGAGGGACAGGGAGAGAGAATCTCAAGCAGACTCCCTGCTGAGCGTGGAGTCTGAAGCAGGGCTCAATCCCAGGACCCTGAGATCATGACCTGAGCCGAAATCAAGAGCTGGATGCTCAACCAGCTGAGCCACCCAGGCGCCCCTGTACCTTAACACTTTGTTGATCAAGGCTCTCATTGATACTGAGACCATTGAATCTTGTGTAAGAGGCATTGATCAGTGATTTAAAGGAATTTACAAAGGGATTAAAACTATTTGATCTACAAGACACTTTAAATTCGATGTGGTAAACAGAGGTGACCCTGGTCTTTCTTTGTAGAGGTGCCATATTCAAACAGGCACCTTAGCATCTGCTAACAGTTGGCATCGTTGTTATCTTGAATGTGACTGTGACATCATGGACACAAATTACCTTTGGTATTGTTTGAACCTATGAGTGTCTCTTAAGCACAGCCATCTCCAGTACTTCTTGCCTGGAATCAAACCATTTTGCAATTGAAGCTGATGATAGAAACTAGACCAGTTTATCAGCAAGAGGCCAGGACAAAGACCTGAGTGTTGGAAAATTCCCTGTCTCCTGGAACGTGCATCTCTGTGTTCAGGTTGTGTTTGACACAAGTGGCAAGCTTCAGGTCATAATTCATGAACCAGACAGTTCTGGAAGCCTCCCCAGGATTGATCAGATAAGAGTCACGGGAAACTCTCTCACTATGGTTATTGCCTTTGTCCTATAACAAGAGTAAGTGCTGTCTGAAATAAAAAAGGATGGTTTCAGCCTTTACAAAGCCTGGCCTCTTGTGGAAATTAACCAGTAACACCTGTAGTAGCTCTGTGGTGTGTGGACTCCTGCTACGTACGAGGTGCCCTGCCACGACGCTTACGTGTGTGTTGTCTCTCGTGTTGGCCTCATGGAGGACAGACAGAATGTTATGGATCTGGCCTCAAGCCCACTGGACTGGTAAACCCTGCCTCTTTTCTATTCAATCGCAAAGGTTTGCTGCCTATAATACAATCAGTATCTGCCCTCATTCCTTCTCCATCTGTTGTCAACTCTTTCCCTCCCCTTGTGCTTTACTCATTGGTACCGTGTTTTCCCATGTGTCCCCAGGTCTGCAGTCTGGGGACTCCTCCCACTCACTGACTACCCCCTTACTGCCTATACCTGACCTTTCCTTCCTTCTCCATCAAAACTTATTTGTTCTGGGGGTGCCTTGGTTGGCTCAGTTGGTTGAGCGTCTGGCTCTTGGTTTCTCAGGGTCCTGAGATCGAGCCCCATGTCAGGGTCTGCACTCAGTGGGGAGTCTGCTTGAGATTCTCTCTCTCCCTCTTCCTCTGTCCCTCCCCCTGCTCACGTGCACACACTCTCTCTCTAAAATAATAAATAAATCTTAAAAAAAAAAAAACAACACAACTTATTTGTGCCTGGCTGGCTCAGTCAGTGGAGTGTATGGCTCTTGAGCTCATGAGTCATGAGAACTCATGAGGTATCAGGAGTTCAAGCCCCCCGTTTGGTATAGAGCTTACTTAAAAAAAAAAAATCAACTGTGTGTAATAAAACTTAAAATAAAAAAAAATATTTGTTCTACATTGATTAACTCTTGGGTTGTCCTCAAAGAAGCCAAGAACTGGAATGAAGAAGTGAATGGTTCATATTGTGGCATAGGGTTCTCCATCCTCCATTATATATGTATCTTTTAACAGGTGACTTTAAATGCTGTGCTGCTAGAAATAGCCTATATAACGGGATGTCTGGCAACAAAGCAGGTTCATGGGTAGGGATGGATTCTTATGCTTTTGATGTGTTTTTGTACTTTTTATAGTGGTTAACACAGTGTTCTATGCACAGAAAACTCTTTAAACACAAGAGTATATCAAGGGAATTTTCCCCTCTGCTTGCTGTATCACTTCTCATATACAGTCCTATTCCACCAAGTATAAGCTGGGATAGGATTTGTGTTTCACAAATGCTGTGGTCTAGGCAGAGAGTGCTGTGCCAAATTAAAAAATAATGGGATGAGAAAGAGTACTTTTGGTTAGATGTAATTTGGAGTTAGAATCTGTGCTCAGATAACTATAAACAAATTTTCGTCGAGATGAGTGTCTGGTGGGGTGTTGAAGGGTTGTGAGGGAAGTGGGTATGTTCTTTGTTACTCTCGTAACACCTGCCTGATAAAAGCCAGGTGCACAGCACAGGTTTGCAACAACCCAAAACGAAACACCACTTCTCATTCCTGGAGTGCCTGTCAAGGAGCACTGAAGCCCCTAGTGTGGCATCTGTTCGGCTTCTCCTTACCACAGGAGAAGAGAGCTCTTCCCTCAGCAAGTTCATGAGAAGGACCTGGTCACTCATGACTCGGACAGTTCTCTTCTCCTCGGGGCTAGAACATTCAGATGGGAGGGGCTTTCAGGAAGGGAAGCTGGCAGGCTCTACCACTAACCACTTCTCTTAACCTGGGCAGGTTACCCAGGCTTTGTGGAGCTCCGTTTTCTCACTACCTTTTTTGATGTTTATGAGAAGTACCTAAGCACCCAGCAGTGAGTATGGCACTTCATAGGGCCTCCAAAGGTCCTCTGTTCCGGACAATCTTCTTTTCTTCCATACCCCTTTCCTTCTCATTTCTAACATGACTTGTCCAGTCCAGCATTCTCCTTTTTTTCTTTGCAGGCTCTCATTAGGCTTTGGGCCTTATTTCTTTGATTATCTTTTTAAATGACTGTGATAATTTATGTGATTCTTTTCTGAGGGAAATAAGCTAAGTTTTCAAAAATGATATTCCAGGGGCTCCTGGCTGGCTCAGTCAGTAGAGCATGCAACTCTTGATTTTGGAATTGTAGATCTGAGCTCCACATTGGGTGCAGAGATTACTTAAAAATAAAATCTTAAAAAAAAAAAGATTTTTCCAACATTTGTTGAGTAACAACCCAAAACTGGATGCTAGACAAAAACCTAGTGAAGATTAATAATTGGATGATTTAGCCGATAATAGGCATGCTTGAAACAGCACATTCTCTGCATATTCCCAGCATCAGCTAATTCCCCAGTGTTCTTTTTCTTTGTATTTCTTATTATATGTTGTTAACCCTAATTGCCATTGTATATTTGCTGAGTGGATGGAGTCATATTGGAGAAAAAAAAGGAAAGAGAAACTGCAATCTTAAAAGCTTCTTACACCAGACTTGATTTATATGTGTTGGTTAATAGCCTCATATAAACATGGCTTGACTACTGTTCTTTCTTAAGGTTCTCAGGGGCGTAGAAAAAAAGGAAAGCCATAGGAGTTTAGATTTAAGTTTAATTAGAGTTGATAGAATTGATAATCTTCTTATGAAAATGTGTTAGCCCAGCCTCACTGCTTAATAATAACCTCTATCATTAATCCAGTGTTACTACATATACCAGCCACTGTGCTCAGTGATTTACAAGTATTGTCTCTTTTAACCCTCTCCAAACCCTGACGAGTTTAGTGTTTTCATCTTTGTATTATGAGTGTGGCAGTTGAAGTGTGGAGAGCTTAGTGACTCGAGTGTTGGAGGATGCACAGTTTAATAATGATGGAACCTAGATTCATTCCAGTTCCAACTGCTCCCAAGAGTCCAAGCTCTTGGTTTATTTCTCTGGGTGCATCACCTTAAAAACCATATTTTAAATTAACCTATTGAATTTGAAAAAGAGTCTTCTCTTAATACCATATGGATTAGTCCTTGGCTGGGTGTAGGATACTAATATATCTATTTGGCAGACATGTTAATTTATTTAATTGCTTTATAATTCTGGTTGAGATTTTTCATCAAGATGTGTTACAATTATAAAGCAATTTCCACAGCAATTTATGTAGGTACATGGAAGTTTTCACATTATTTTTGCCATTTATTATTTTAAGAGAAGGTTTTATCAAATTTTGGCTTCCCAAGAATCATGAGTCAAGAAAATGAAGTACAATATATTTTTAAAGAAACCTCCTTGTATCAAGTGTGTTCATAAAAATATGTGCAAATAAATTCTCCAGCTTCTGTAATGGGTTATGTGCATTTATGCCAAGGTCCAAGGAGGGATACTTAACCAGTTGTGCTCTGTTCAGCTTACCTAAGTCCATATGAAATGAGCTACCCAAAATGATGACCTTAAATTTAAACAAGAAAATGTCACTTGTATTATTTCAACCATAAAATGAATAAACTAGACTTACTAACTGCTCAATGACATATTTTCCTCTTGCATTTAAAATTAATCAAGTATACAGCCCTATTTTTAGACAATACACTCTGATGTGTTTAGGGGTAAAGGGCCATGGTGAATGCACCTTAATCTCGAATGGCTACAAAACATTTAAAACTGTTAAAAATATATTGTGTGTGGGGAAAGAGAACAGATGACAAGCCAGTGGGTTAAAACATTAATAACAGGGGCGCCCGGGTGGCTCAGTCATTGGGCATCTGCCTTCAGCTCAGGTCATGGTCCCGGGATCCTGGGATCGAGCCCCACATCGGGCTCCCTGCTCAGCGGGAAGCCTGCTTCTCCCTCTCCCACTCCCCCCCACTTGTGTTCCCTCTCTCGCTGTCTCTCTCTCTGTCAAATAAATAAATAAAATCTTAAAAAAAACATTAATAATAGATGAGTCTGGATAAAGGGTATATAGTGTTCTTTGTACTATTCTTATTCTTGCAACTTTCTTTAAATTTGAAATAATTTCCAAATAAAGTATTTTAAAAATAGACCCATGCCAAAAAAAAGTTAAAAAGCAACCAATAGAGTTTTGGGAAAAGGAGACTGATTATGTATGAGTGCTATGTTTTTGATTTTTTCCCCTTGTAAATGTCAATGTTTTTAGCCTAGAATTGAGATTCCGTTAGTACTTTGTTAGACCTTGTGTATTAAAGTATACAGAGACTAACCTGGAAGACATTGTGCATATATTAAAACAAAAATTTAACACTTCTGGAATACCAAGTATATGTTATGTGTTTTAATTATAGTTTCTCATTTAATCTTTATGGAAATCTTACAGAGGAAGTACTACTATTATTCTCCTTTACAGATTTTTTTTTTTTTTGAGAGAGAGAGAGAGCTAGTGTGTGTATGCACCTATGGGGATGGCGGGGGTGGGGGGAGGGGCAGAGGGCGAGGGAAAGAGGGAGAGAGAGAATGTTAAGCAAGCTCCACGCCCAGCAAGGAGCCCTTCATGAGGCTCGATTCCACCACCCTGAGATCATGACCTGAGCCAAAATCAAGGGTCTGGCACTTACCTGACTGAGGCACCCAGGCACCCCAATTCTCCTTTATAGATAAGAAAGCTGAGGCTTAGTAAGGTTAAGTGTCTTCCCTTCCATATGTGAAAAGAGATTGGAACCCAGGCTGCGAGGATGGATACTAGAGCTCCTACTAGTAACCACCATATTTTCTTTGCTCAGAGTATGTATGGTACATCTACATGTTTAGATACGTATACACATACTGAGTATATTTAGAAAATAAGCTAGGAAAATTATTTTAAATGGATTCCAAATATATGCTAATGGGATTCTAGATCAATACAAAAGTATAATAAAATTATTATTAGTATGAACATATATTGAGCCACTTGCCATGTGCTAGGGGTTATTCTTTCTTCAAAGTGAAATAAGTTATTTCAACGCATATCAAATGCCATCATGAGCAGGTCACATCATTGTGTTGAGCATTTAGGGGCAAACTGGTTACATTTCCTGTTCTAAGAGAGTTTGTATGTATAGTGGGGAAGACAAACAAGAGGCAACTGTAATAGAGAAAGGTAAATCCCTTGATTCGGTAAGCCCAGAACGATATGACATACAAGGATGGGCACCAGGTTCAGTCTTGAGACCAATGAATCAGTGTGATGAGGAAATGAAATAAATACCAAAGGAGAAACAGAAGAGAAAGCAGAGCATCCTCCTTCCCAGGGAGAATCGGGAAACATCTACCTGTGTGACTGTGGGCAAGTGACTCTACTTAACATCTCTAAGCTTAATTCCTCATTTAAAACAGAATCTGTTTGGGGCGCCTGGGTGGCTCAGTAGGTTAAGCATCAGCCTTTGGCTCAGGTCACGATCCCAGGGTCCTGGGATCGAGCCCCACATCGGGCTCTCTGCTCGGTGGGCTTTCTGCCTGCCACTGCCCTTGCTTGTGCTCGCTCTCTCTGTTAAATAAATAAATAAAATCTTTAAAAAAATAAAAAAGAATCTGTTTATTAGGGACAGAATAGACACATTAACCTTCCTAGTCTCCCAGGTCCAGTCCCAAGATAATGTAGTCTTTTGGACAGTGCTTGCTCTTTAGAACCTCTTAAGGATTGAGAGACCACTTGTATTTTTGAGTCTCCTAAAATATGTAAAAACAGCCACAACAACAAAAACCAATACTCCAGCAAAAGTTAGGACATGGTTTTAATGTTTGCATTTAATCAATGCATTTCACATCCACACAGCAATATGGTGTAATTGTGCTATTCACTAATTACAAGAGGTATAAAACATTAACTTAAGGTACAGTAAGGACAATATAGTCTGGTAATAGACCCCAAGTTTAAATATCTCTCATTCCTTTTAGTGTATCTTTATAACTAGAGACATAACTTTATTTGAAGAGAACAAAAGTCTAGATTTGAGGCCCTTTATGGAGACTTAGGTCAAACGATTTAACCGCTTACATTCCTTGGCGACTTTGATAGGTATGGAATGTTATGGGATGACACCTTCCAGATAAAGCCTTGGCTGTTTCAGATATAGCTTCCATTACCTGTTAATGGAAGAAGTCTAAGCAGAATAAGTGACATTATCCTAAGCAAGCAAGATGGGTCCTACTGGAACCCCAGTTTACCAGGGCACAGCTTTCTCGTTGTATTTCTCTTCAACTTCAGTCATTCGAAGGACAACTCTTTATTCTTTGGACCATTTCTTCTGGGGTTGCCCTATTTACGGTTGAGGTTTCTCTCCCCTCATGACCTGCCTACTAGAAGTGGAGCCTTATTATTGCCTTATGTGTTTTGCATTGAAAAGTGAGACAAAATTTGGCTATACTAGAAATAAAGTCAGTGTAGTTGTTATAGTCAAATGAATTTGACATTTTTCTCATTTCCCATCTCATAAGATAAGATCATTACAAACAGATCTTGCAGGATTGTTAGGAGTTAGTTGGCACTGTTAATTGATTTGAGGGATGCGTGTTTCTTCTTTCCATCGCTAAATGGTTTTGTAGTCTCAACTTCACTTAATTAGTGATTTGGGGGGGTGGGAAATACCACATCTTTGTCAGTGGAATTTTGAAAAAAAGTGTTGCTTAAGCTGTACATAAAATATTCTTTAAATGTATAATATGACTTGAAAATGAGACATCATATAAATCCACCTGAAATTCAGCCTAACGTATGGCAGAGTTGCCTGGGTGACTATTGCAAATGCTGGGAATCTTACATGTTTTCCTCCCAGTGGATAGAAGCTTGTGGCTAAGACAGGTTTGATTGAGTTTCATGTTTGCTGCGCAGTCTAGCCCCACTGCCCAACCCGATAGGCCACCTGTGGAAAAGTGGGCATCAGCCTCCTGCATTGTGCTAGAGTTAGGCACTCCATGCAAACCTACTGCACTTTGGAGCCCTGTGCAGGGATTTTGTACCTTCTCAGGTCACTGGAGATGTGAGTCATTTACACATTGAGGAGCAAACTGTCAGATATAACTAAAAATTATGGTGTCTCTAAGGAACATTGAGTATTTGAAAAAAAATTACTTGTTGATTTAATACTTGCTGTTTTGTTTTGAATTCGTATTACATGCTGTAGGGACCTGGCCTGACAGAGCACGTAAACCTTCTTTCTCCCTCCCTCTATTCTTTCTTTCCTTCCCTCCTTCCATTTCTTTCCCCCTCCCTCTTTCTTTTCTTTCCTCCTGCCATAAACAGATCCCTTTCTTGCCCTTGTTCCAGACTCTGGCAGTACCGCATGACAGTTTTGACAGTTACTGGAGACAGGCATATTTGGGTTCTATCAGAGACCTTTTTTTAAAAAAAATTAAGGGATGTCTGGGTGACTCAGTCGGTTAAGGGTCCAACTCTTGATTTCAGCTCAGGTCACGATCTCAGGGTTGTGAGATCAAGCCCTGCGTCAGGCTCCATGGGATTCTCCCTCTCCCTCTCCTTCTGCTCCTCCCCCCACTCTAAAAAATAAAATAAAATAAAATAAATTAAATTAAAATAAAATGACGTAAAGTACATAAAATGTGATGTAAACTTTAAGTGCATACAGAAGCACACACGTGCACCCGCATGTACATACACACACATGCATCCATGTAACCATTACCCAGAACAATATATAGAACACATTAAGCATTCCACCAGGTTCCTTCATGATGCCTCCCATTGAATACTTGTTCTCCCTCCCAGAGGTAACTGTGATTCTGACTTATCACCCTAGATTAATTTCACCTGTTCTTAAACATCATGTAAATGGAATCATACAGTATGTATTCTTTTGTTCTTATTCTTTTTGCTAAGATTCCTTCTGTGAGATTCATCCATATTATTTGCATGTAGCAGCACTTCGATTTTTTTTTAAATTGCTGTGTATTCTTGCATTGTGTGACTATACCGTGATCTATTTATCCATTCTTCTGCTGATTTGAATTGTCTCCAGTTTCTAGCTACTGCTGGGAACATTCTTATACAAGTGGACATATGTACTCAATTCCCACCTAGGAACAGGATTGCTGGAGCAGGATGTAGGCATATGTTGAGCTGCAACAGATATTGCCAAATAGTTTCCAAAGTGTTTGTATCAATTTGCATTCCACATGTGTGAGGGTTCCAGTTGCTCCTCATCCTCACCAACATTTGCTATTGTTGGGCTTCTTGATTTTTCCATCGTGGTCCTGGTGGATGTGCATCAGTATCTCATTGTGATTCTAATTTGCCTTTTCCTGATGTAGAATGATACTGAGCACCTTTTCAAATGAGTGTTGTCTATTTGGATATCCTCTTTTGTGAAGTTCCTACTCAAGTCTTTTCCCATTTTTCTTTTTAGTTGGGCTGTTTGTCTTTTTCTTGCTGATTCATAGAAAGAACTGGGTTTTAAAATCTGACTCTGCTGCTTATTAGCTGTGCTTGGATAGGTAGCCTGACCTTTCTGAGCTTCATCTATAGGAGGGAGCCAGTAATACCTCTTTATAGGTTGTGGTAAGCATGACAAGAGGACGTGTATATTAATCACTAAGCATAGTTCCAAGCACAAAGTAGGCGTGAGTGCCTAGTATCTAAACTGGGGGGAGAGGCAGAATCAATTCTCATTATCATATGAATAGTCCATTAAGATATTCTACATTAAGATATTCTAATTTTTTTCCTTCACTTTCCCTATGTCCTTTTCTCTTTTTTATACTTGTAGTACAAAAGGAAAAATAGTGGCCATGCGTATAATACACAGTAGGCCAAAGTGACTCATCTCTTAGAAAGGAACACTAGAGGTCATATCTATTCTCCTAAGAATTTTGTTCTTGCATCTAGGACAAATGAGAACCAGAAGAGAGTTTCTGAAAAGGTGAGAATAAGATAAAATGTAGACATAGGATCCAATGAAAGAAATCTACCTGCCGTGGGTAGTAGTGGTGGGGAGCATGTCTTTTCTTCTTCCTCTCTTGTCAGTTAGCTTCTTGGAGACTTAGTTTCCCCATTTGCAAAGTAGAGGTCTCAAACCTCCCTCACAAGGTTGTTGTGAAGCCGAGCACAGTCACGGTCTTGTGGAAGCACTTCACACATGGAGGGCGCTGGAATGGGTCTTGGTCATGGTGTTAGTGCTGGTGGTGATAGCAGTGCTGGTGAGGATCTTGAAAACACTGAATATAGCCCTTCTGTTTACAGAGCTGTCGCCAGTCCTACTGAGAAAAAGCTTGCTTAGGGGTCAGAGACAGTAGCAGTTTCAGGGAGTAGTGTGACCTGCAGCAGGAAAGCGGAAGTCAGAAAGGAGCAAAGAATGTTCTGTTCTGGGAGAACCGGTGTAGGATGTCCATTTGTACACTGGATTCCTGTATGTTGGGGATGAACTGGACATTACCGTGCTTGAATATATCTCTGAAATACATGGAAATGGGAATGGAGAATAAATCATAGTGTCACAGGCAGTTCCTGAAACTTGCCCTAAGCATCCATAATGGCATTGTCCAGAACCTGAGTTTCCAGGGAACCGCCTAGAGAGGCAGCCTCTTTCAGCTCTGAGGGCACCGAGAGGCATCGTGTTTTGGTTGCCATGTAAACACAGGCTTGGGGTATGGACAGCACTGGGTTTGACTCCTTGCCCCTGCATTCTGTGGCTTCATGGTTTTGGATAAGTTAGTTCCCTGAGGTTTCCTGATTTATAAAATTGGAACATTAATATCATCCCCATAGGATTGTGGAAGAGGTAAGTGACATAATACATAAGTAGCACCAAGAGAGCCCCCTGCATATAGTAGGTGCTCCAGCTGCAGAAGTATATCCATGTGTCTGATGAGTAGAGATGCACACTCTGCGTTTCTTTCCATGACAACTATTTAGTGAGCAGAATGCCTGACGCAGAGGAGGAAAAAGGGTTCTGTTCAGTGTAAGCACCCTACTACACAGTAGGACTGGCTAGCCCTCACCTCTGTGTTGTGGGTAAAAAGAAAATGGACTTTATTGCAGTTTGGGCTCTAATTCTGCCACCAAAATACTTGGTATTTATTAGTGCAGTTACAATTCAGGTACGTCTGCTGTATAACTAACCCACCATGTAGGCCAAGTTGGACAATTTATAATTTACTGACAAGGCACACTGATGGGCACATCCAAATGGCAAGTGAATAGTGTAGACTTATTTGTTTTTTTCTCCTCATTAACTGTGATCTGCTGAAAGCCCTTCAGTGTGCTCTAAAGGTAGGACAGGCACCCTAGAAAGGATTTAGCTGGCCTGTAAGTTTTTCCTTATTGCCAGTTTTGGGGCTATCCATCACTGAGTCTTTGTATACCTGCAAGAAGATGAGCACTCCCTGTGGTGGTACGTGGCCCTCAGGAAGCACCACTGCCTTTCACATCACATTCTCTGGCAAGTATCAAATCTGTATTTTATGCCTCCTTTGTTTATTCATTGTGACAGATTTACTCAGCAGCTTGTTTAGCTGGTATAGGAGTGTAGTGAAAGGTTCTATCATGCACAAGGTGAATGTACTGTTGGGAGTCCTCATTGGTGTCCTGCAGCCAGTGAAAGTCACAGACAAAAAGATGATCCGGTAGGTTCAGTGTAAGCTGCACAGTTTTCAGGACAGAGGGATGTGGTATTGTAAAGCAGATCACTTGTAGAGAGATCGAGTCATACAAACTTAAAGAGTCATTTTTGAAAACACCCCTTGTGCAATAAAAGTTTGAAGTTCCTGGGACTTTCATCTTTGATAGTACCATGGCAGACCATTTCTCTCGTTACCTCCCTTAAATTGCATATTTGTATCGCATGAACCATTTTCAGGGATAACCGCTGGAAGCTTGCTTTTTTTCATTTTCTTGGAAAGCCTGTAAAAAAGCTCACTTGGGTCCTATCCAAGAAGGTGGTCATCGTTCACACCTTGAAGAGAAGTAGTGCTAGAAAAGTGACCCTGTAAGAATGTTCCATGTGTGCTGTTTTTCCATTTCCTTTTGAAATTGACAGTCAAAGGAAATCTGTTTATTCCCCATTTGCTTTTTGGTTCCCCAGTTGACTAAAAAAGTCAGAGAATTGTCAGCGGAGTTGTTTCTCTAGAAAGGGGAGACTTCTTCACACTGTCATGGCAAGTCAAATTAAAATTCAGCTGGAAAATAGCATCTCAAGCTGGTCTGTTTTTTGGTTTTTTGTTTTTTTAATGGTAGAAGTCGAAGGTTATTATAAGGAAAATACCCAGAGAGATTTATATACCCAAAGAGAAGTGATTTATCATTTGTCTCTGACATACACAAGTCATCATATTCCATAAGCCACAAAGAAATGTCAACAGTATGAACTGCAATATACTCTTCTGTTATATGTTGATCTTATATTCAGGCCCCTTGGTTAATTTCAAAAGCATCAAATATATTGAGGCACTTTTGTTTTCCTTCCTAACCAACAATATTTTCTTTAATAACCAAAAACCTTTTGTTATTTCTTAAATAATCTTTATAAACTCATGTCAGTGTCACTAAACATCATTTTCCAGGCAGAACTTTGCTGCAAAATCTAAACAATACCCCTTAAAATGTTATCATTTGAAGAGTGTTTTGCATTTTTATCATTGTCTCCCGTGGTCATATAACACCATTATTTCTTGATTCTTAGACAAGTATAAATATCAATCTATGTATCTGCATTTGGGTGTTGTTGAACATAGATGTACATACTTAATATGGTAGGTTTTTTTTCTCCTGACAAGATATTAATTCATTATAATTGATGATAACTTAGAGCTAAGAACATTTTGGTATTATAAGAATTACAAGGCTATTTCCATTTGTTACTTCTGCTCTAACTTTGTAGTTAGGCTTTTAAGTCCAGCATTTAGGAGACTATAGCTCCAGGGCCCCTGGGTGGCTCATTCAGTTAAGAGTTAAGTGTCCCAACTCTTTTTTTTTAATTTTTTATTGTTATGTTAATCACCATACGTTACATCAGTAGTTTTGGATGTAGTGTTCCATGATTCATTGTTTGTGCATAACACCCAGTCCTCCATGCAGAACGTGCCCTCTTTAATACCCATCACCAGGCTAACCCATCCCCCCACCCCCCTCCCCTCTAGAACCCTCAGTTTGTTTTTCAGAGTCCATTGTCTCTCATGGTTGGTCTCCCCTCCGATTTCCCCCCTTCATTCTTCCCCTCCTGCTATCTTCTTTTTTTTTTCTTAACATATATTGCATTATTTGTTTCAGAAGTACAGATCTGTGATTCAACAGTCTTGCACAATTCACAGCACTCGCCATAGCACATACCCTCCCCAATGTCTATCACCCAGCCACCCCATCCCTCCCACCCCCCACCACTCCAGCAACCCTCAGTTTGTTTCCTGAGATTAAGAATTCCTCATATCAGTGAGGTCATATGATACATGTCTTTCTCTGATTGACTTATTTCACTCAGCATAACACCCTCCAGTTCCATCCACGTCATTGCAAATAAGTGTCCCAACTCTTGACTTCAACTCAGGTCATGATCTCAGGGTCCTAAGATGGAGCCCCATGCCTGGGTGCAGAGCCTGCTTAAGATGCTCTGTCTCCCTCTCCTTCTGCCCCTCCCCCCTCCTACCCTCCCTCTCTCCTCTTAAAAAAAAAGGACTATAGTTTCTTTTTTTTATAAGTCTTGTTTTATTTTTTATTATTTTTAAGATTTTATTTACTTGTGTGAGAGAGAGAGCATAAGCAGGTGGAGCAGCAAGCAGAGGGAGAAGTAGGCTCCCCGCTGAGCAAGGAGCACTATGTGGGATTTGATCCCAAGACCCTGGGATCATGACCTGATCCACCAACTGAGCTATCCAGGTGTCCCAGGACTATAGTTTCTTAAGGGTTTGCCTACAGTTAAGATCAGCTGCTGTTAGGTGGTAGTTCTGCCTCCCTCTTACCCACCCTCCATGCTTCAGTGAACCAGACAGAAAATTTAATACAGGTCTCCTGGGAGTACCTGAATTTTTTCATGCCAAATAATTGTCAAATTAATTTTTCTCTTATGTAAGCAATACATATAAATCATTTGTTAAAAACAAAAGCATCACAATAAATTTCATTGTTCTCTTTGACCATCCCGCCCTTATGCTATTTTCTTTCCCCAAAGGTAACCATAGATCATCATTTGAAAATATTCCTCTGAGATCTTTTGCTAATCATTCATAAATATGTATGTACCCATAGAAAATCGATAGAATGTAGTAGAGAGGGAAGATATGTTTAGATTAGCACATAGGGTGCCACACTCTTCTTGAAGACTTGGTAAAATCTGTCCATAAGATATCCTGGGTCTGGACATATTTTTTTCTTCATAGGAACTAGGAAAAGGCGGGAAGAGATAATCCTTTATCTTCAATTCATTTTAGTTACAATCATTGCTCTATTCAGGAATCCTACTACTTCTTCAGGTAGTTTCATTAATTTATTACCCTAGAAAATGATCCTTCCTTTCTACATTTTTAAATTAACTGGTATAAAGCTGTACATGGTATTCCCCTTATGCATAAAGATAGATCTCTTGTATATTTGTAATGCCTCCATTTTTGTTCTAAAGTTGAGTATCTGTGATTTCTCCTCCACATGGTCATATTTGCCAGAGGCTTTTCATTTTTCTTACTTTCTTTTTTCTTTTTCTTCTTCTTCTTCTTCTTCTTCTTTTTTTTTTTTTTTTAGAGAGAGAGCACGAGCAGGGGGCAGTGGTGCAGAGAGAGAGGGAGAGAGAGAATCATAAGCAGGCTTCACGCCCAGTGTGGAGCCCGACTTGGGGCTTGATCTCACAACCCTGAAATCATGACCTGAGCCAAAACCAAGAGTTGGACATTTAACCAACTGAGCCACCCAGGCGCCCTAGAGTTTTTCTATTTTATTAGTCCATTCACTGAAACAGTCTCTTCTCTTGTTTCTTTTTTCTTTATTGCCTACAGGTACCGATCTATATTTTTACCTTAGTTTCATTATTCCCTCTTTCTACATTTTCAAAACAACATTATGGTAATATAATTCACATTTTTTAACAGTTGACTGCTTTTTAGTGTATTCACAAGGTTGTACAACTGTCACCACAACCTAATTTTATTTATTTATTTTTAAAGATTTTATTTATTTATTTGACCGAGAGAGACACAGCGGGAGAGGGAACGCAAGCAGGGGGAGTGGGAGAGGGAGAAGCAGGCTTCCCGCCGAGCGGGGAGCCCGATGCGGGGCTCGATCCCAGGACCCTGGGATCATGACCTGAGCCGAAGGCAGACGCCCAACAACTGAGCCACCCAGGCGCCCCTCACCACAACCTAATTTTAGACTGTCTTTATCACTCCAAAAGGAATCCTGTGCCCTAGAACCGTCATGCCTCACTGTGTAAACTTCCATAGCCCTAGGTAGCTAATAATTTACTCTCCGTCTATAAATTTGCCTGTTTTGGTCATTTCACATTAGTTGAAACATGCAGTATGTAGCATTTTGTGTCTGGCTTCTTTAACTGAGCATGATGCTTTCTAGGTGCATTTATGTTGTAGTGGTTTCAATACTTCATTCCTTTTTATTGCCAAATAGTATTCCGCTTTGTGAATATACCACATTTATTGATTCATTTGTTAGTTGATGGACATTTGGATTATTTCTAACCTTTTGCCTATTATGAATAACGCTTTGAAGAATGTTCAGGTACAAGTTTTTGTGTAGATGTACCTTTTCAATTCTCTTGGCTATACACCTAGGAGTAGAATTGCCAAGTCCTCACTAGTCCTTGACTTTTTAACGATAGCTGTCCTAGTGAATATCATCTTGGTTTTGATTTGGATTTCACAAATGAGTAATGATGGTGTAAGTCTTCTCAAATGCTTATTGTCCACCTGTCTTTGGAGAAATGTCTTTTCGAGTCTTTTGCCCATTTTTAATTGGGTTATTTGTGTTTTTTATTGTGAGTTGTAGGGGTTCTTTTTATATTCTAGATACGAGCCTTTCTCAGTTATGTGATTCACAAATATTCTCTCCCATTTTTGTGGATTATCATTTCGCTTTATTGGTTAGTATTGTTGTTAGCACAAAATTTTTTTGACTTTGATACAGTGTAACTGATCTATTCTTCTGTTGCTTGTGCTTTCAGTGTCATTTTCTAACCCAAGGTCATTTCTATGTTTTCTTCTAAGGGTTTTATAGTTTTAAATTTTAAGTATAAGTCTATGATTGATTTTGAGTTAATTTTTGTGCATGGTATCAGGTAAGTTTCCAACCTAGTTCTTTTTTATGTGGATAATTGTCCCAGCACCATTTGTTGAATTTTCTACCTTTCTCCTAATTTTAGCTTATTTCATTTTTTTTCCCTATAGCTTCATGAGTAGGAAGCATAATTCACTTATTTTCTGTCTCTCTTATTCCCTAATAAATGCATTGAAAGTTATAATTTTTCTTCTGTATAGTAATTTGGGTACATCCCACAGATTTTATTTTATTATTATTATTGCTAATTTTTGCCTTCTTTTTTCTATTAATTTCAATTTTTATTGCATTTTACTCAATGAATATGGACTGTGTGATGTCAGTTCAATATAATTTTATCCAAAGGACATTTCTATTAAAAAATAACTATAAAGCCTTTTTATTCAACCCCGTAGATATATTATTATACCTCTTTATGACATCCAACAGTGCTCTGTACTTGGTATGTGCTCAATAGATATTTGTGGAAAGAGCTAGGCAGAGCAGGCTTTTAGAGGAAATCCGCACTGAAGTGTTAGAAGTGATTGATGTGGCAGTAACAACCAGCACTTACTGAGCACTTTCCTTTGTGCTCGCCCAATAGGTACTCACTTAGTCTTCATAGCAATCCTGTAAGGCAGGAGCTCTCTATTCCCATTTTACAGTGAGAAAGTGGAGGTAATTGCAAGGTAAAGTCTATTACCCAAAGATTCACACCAAGAAAAAGCCAGAAGTGGGTTTCGAACCCAGCTAGTCTGGCCCCAGATCCCACTCTCCTAACTTCAACCTTTCACCCTCTCCCCCATAGTCACTTTTCCATGACATTTAATTGGTCCTGCTCCTAATCATTTCTCTGATTGCTTTGAACATGTTCAGTGAAGGAAATTCTTGGCCCTTTCCTCAGTTGTTTGTTAAAAATTGCAGTAATGAAGTGTTTGTACCTCATTCTCAAGACACCGAGTAGCTCGGCCTGAAAGTTTAGAAGTCAGGCACTCATGAAGGAAGACTAGCTAGCCAGGATTTATTGGTTTTAACTTTTTGTGTGTGACAAAGAGAATTTAGAAGAAATGCAATGAAACATCTTTCCTGGCTTATGCTGGAGACCACACAAGCTCAGAGGGCTTCAGTTTTTTTAGATCAAGTATGTACTCAGATAAAAACCCAGTAGATTTTCATGGAATCTCCTTGTGCTTCATCTATATAGAGAGAAACCTGCTCTTTGGAGCTCCGATTGAAAATAATTTGTTATTGTTAAGGGATATTTCCAAACCAAATGAGGGCTATTTTTCTCCCCCTATTGAAGGTTGGAAAGCTATATCCTTGAATACTTTGTGAATAAAAGTTCTCTCCTTTCTTTCATAAAGAGAATGCCTTTTGTATTTTTGTTCCCTTTGGTGTGGTCTCTGTGCTGCTTCCTCGTGAAAGAGCGGTTTAATTTGTACTGAACGATCATTTTCTTGTGGAAAACTAATAAAATACAAATTCCATTTTTTCACATTAGGTTGTGGCTCAAGGCTTTTGAAAGTTTTATGTAGACTCTGCTTTTCTTTTTCCCTTTTCTTTTTTTGATGATGATTGAGAGGGGAAATGATGTAATGTTCACATGTATTATGGGCATGGTTGATAAAGAAGCTATTCCCTAAAGTTCATTGTTTCTCTCAAACCAAAAATGGAAGCTAATATTTCACAGTCCCCTCTCAAGGCTTTTTTTTTTTTTTGCATTCCTACAAGTAGATGTGAGACAAGAACGAAGCAAACAAATCTGTTTTTCTTCCAAGGCATCCCATTCACTTTTTGTGACAGGTCGAGTGATGTCCAGAGGCACTGGTGTCCACATTCTGCTAATTGAAGCCCTGGGAGCTGTTTCAGTTTGCAGGTCCTGCTGTAGGAGAGGATGGGGGCTTTCATTTTGTGGAGACACTTTACACTGAGAGAAAGTCATAACAATAATGGTAGTAATCATAGGTGACAACTGGTGAGCACCTCTTATTGGCTGGCACTGGTATGTATTAGCCTCACAACAAGTGGGTAGTGTTTGTACCATCTTTTTACATGTGGAGATACAAGCACAGAGTAGACAAGTAGCTTACCCATAGTCACACAGCAGGAAAATGGAAAGATAGCATTAGAACTCCATGAGTCTGACTTGAGAGTTGAGTCTTTTGACCATGGTGAGTGACCAGAAAGAAGGACAAGGAGCATTAGAAATGTAGTCCTTCTACACCGTGGATTGTTCAAGGAACAGACAGGCATACTTGCACACAGTGACAGTTTACTGAGGAGCAAATGTGAAGGAACAAATTTTGTTTTCTCTTCTGCTGTGAAATCCAGCTGACGGTGTATTTGAGGGAAAGATCTATTTTGCTTCGTTATTTGAATAGCTCTCCTGCCTTATCACCTTTTCCTCTCCCTTAGACTGCCTTGCCATCACTTGAAATCTGGTCTTCCACCCATCTTCAGTCTAGGTTCTGCATTACCCTTCTCCTTCCCACCCACCCACCTTTCCTATTTCCTTGTCCTTCTTCACCTCAGCACATGCTCCAGCCCCTCTATTTCCTGCTGCCCAAAGAGTGGTAATGATTTCTTGGAGGCTGGTTGCCCGTGGCTAAGTAACACCTGGGTTAGGGAAAGGCACGCTGTGGACTGACTCTCTACTTTGATGGCCTCTGGGCAGAATGCTGTAGGACAAGGAGGGTGTTCAGCAGTTGCTGAGGACTGATCATTCCACAATAAAGAGAGCTCACATCTGCAAAGCCAAAGGCCCCTCAAAAGTTTTCTCACTAAGGGCGGTGGGGGAGCAGGGGGCAGATGCCTCACCAGAAACAGAGTGGAGATAATGCCACTGGGCTCTTACAGATTCTTTTAAAGAGTGAGTTTGAATGACACAGACATAAGCAGTAAGGAAACAGCTAGACTCTGAACCAGATTCCACCCTTAATTCTTCAAGTGTCTGTTCCTTGAAAGTGGATTCTTCAAATTAATATTCTAAGCCTTTCCATCCAAGGAAAACTATTGTCTTAAACATGAGTTATTATCTTTGAAATCCCCTCCACAGTCGGGGAAGAGACAGAAGGGCAGAAATGCTGCCCCCCCTCCCCCCCGCACCCCATAAGGTTCTTGGAAGCCTTCTGCCCTTTGCTCTTGGCAAGTCAGGGTTGCATCCCTACCCAAGAAAGAGAGTCACCACGTGCCCCACCTTCACCCACCCATCCACTCAGCCTCCTGCGACTTGCAAGTGGATGAGCCCTATTTCCCGCCTTCCCTTGGCCAGGGGCTCCTCCCAGCACCGCGCGGGCGCAGGGGACCTGACATGCCCGGTGGGAGAGGCAGGCAGTGCCTGCCTCGCTCTGCTGCCGCCCGCTCCGCAGGTGCGGCCCTAATCCCCCTGGCCTAGTTATACGGCAGCCTCTAGGAACCAGGGCTCTGTGATGTAATGCTCTTTTTTCACACTCCCGGCTTAAATACAGATGGAAATTGTTGTCATGTGTTAGAAATGTCGCCAGTAATATAAAAGGCGCAAGCCTGGGCATCTTCTCTCGCTTCTCGCATCGTCAGCTGCTCCTGCCGCCAGCGCCTTCTTCCCTCGCAAAATCGCTCTGTGGTCAGGTGGCCGAGGCGCCCCCAGCTCGCCTAGGAAGGGGTTCGGAACCCACCCCCCCCCCACACACACACACCCCCGCCTCTCTTTACAGCCGCTGCAGAGCTGAGGACCAGCGTGGTGGGAGGCTCTTTCAGGCTCACAAAGGGAAGCATTAATCTTGACGATTGGGCTGGGGTTTGCAGGCAAGTACAAGTGGTCCATGATCGGCCCCTCGCCGGCCCCCGCCGCCCCCTGCCCACCTCTGGATTCGAACGCCCGGCCGCTGGAGGAAGCCTGGGGACAGGCAGGCGGCGGCAGAGGTGCCCTGCCGCCCGAGGTTTGCGCTTGGGTTGTGGGAACATCCATGGAGGTGAAGATGCCGTGCGTGGTGTGTGGACCAGGGAGGAGGGGCGGGGAGAAACCGGGCCAGCTTGGGAGGGCCAGATGGCTGCCGCTGCGTTGTAATTCACCGGGCAGGCCCGTTTGGCCGGGCCGGGTGGGAGGGGGAGGGGAGAGGAAAAGAATCAGGGGTCAGTGGGTAGGGAGAGGCAGGGCTCTGGAGCAGATGCCTGGCGAACAATGGGGCTTTTGAAGGGGATGCTGGAGGAAGTGTGGCGCGCGCTTTGTATTGCCTCCTCCGCATTGCAGGTTGGAATCGGGCAGCTAAATTTTAATGAAGTGCATTCCAAAGTGTGCTCGTCAAGCCTGGGCTTTCAGAGCAAGGGGCTTGGCTGAATGGGGACTGGGGGTGGGAGGGGGAGGGGGCCGGCGAAATGAGTTCCTGATGGATGGTAAAGGAGGAGATGAAAGCCTGCTCAGTGTGCAAGGCAGGGGAAGGGAGGGGGGGAAAAATCAATACGTCCCTGTGCATATTAATAGGCTCCAGCAGGTGTTGGTAAATGTATGTTGCTGCATTGTTCCGGCGCCCTGGCGGAGGAAGGCGGGGGAGAGAGAGCTGCTTCTCCCCGGCACGGTGGGCACATGCCTTTGCACTTTGGAGGGTTTTGCAAGCTCCCGGGGAAAATAAAGAAGGAAAGAGCTGCGATCCCCCCCTCCTTCCAATCCCCCCATTTTTAAAAGAAAGACTGTATCTGCAGAAGGCTTTTTAAGTTTGCTTCCTGGAAATTAACATGTGTGTATCAGAGCACTGTCTTATCTAGGTAAGATATGCATGTCTGTGGGTATCCAGAAAATATAAAGCGGAATCTAGAGTCTGGCCTGCCCAGTGCTTGGGAGCGGAAAGGCTAGTCTCACTCTGGTTCTTGTCAGTGAATGGGCCAAGCCAGGAAGGCTGGGGGATTTTTAAAGAGGCAGGAAGCTTATCTCCCCCTTCCCCTTTCCAAGTGCTGAATCTAACTGACCTGGGTACCTGGATGCAAAGCCGCTGCGTGTCTGTGGTGTTGGTACATAGACTTTGTCTTACACACAAAGGGAGTAGACCTGTGCCTGAGCCAGATTATTCCAGGGCATTTGTAGCATATTTATGAAGATTAGGTATGTAGTGTCCTTTTCTCTTTCATAGAGTTTACCTTGCTCAGGGCTCTGTCCATTGAGAATCGTTCAGGAGACTGCTACAACCCTTGCTGGATTTTGTTGTTGTCGTCTGTTTGCTTGTTTTACTACTTCTCTTGAAGAAGTATTAAGTGCTTCCAAAAGGTGCAGACGTATTTGCTGGGGGTTCAGATAAAACTGGAAGCTTTTGCATGAGGTGATTATGACTTTTTTTTATATGACCAGTATTTAAGTATGTTTAAGTATAAGTATTAAGTATATATACAATGTACATAAACCCATGTATATACACTGGGTAAGCCACAGAATAACATATTGTCTTTCTGGTTCTGGGAAAATAAATGCATCTGTTAGTTGAGAAAAGCTTGTCTTTTGTTGTCTGGAAGGCTATTTCCTTCTGAAATTGGTGTTTTATGATAACTTTGGAAGCCCTCAAGTATTGATTGGATATGCTCTTAGGTTCTTTTTGTGATTTAACTTGCACTGTATCTCGTCAACAAGACGCTGCTCATCACTTGCCAATGAATTTTAGTGCCGTTGAAAGCTTTAGCAGATTAATGGTATCAACAGGGACTTGATTCTTCCATTTCTCAACTGAGCAAACAGAAGCCGCCTGCTCTTGGCTCCCAATGCCTTTCCTCATCTGGTTTTAGGAAAAGGGGCTGGGCCAGGAAGAAAGGTACGTCCTGAGGACGCTCTTCTCTAATTTCCGATACCCACCCTACCCTGCCCCGCCTAGTTCATAGGGAAGGTTACTCCTTTGCATTCCTATGTAGTTTCTTTTTAAGGCTGCATATTTCAATTTGTACTTCTGTGGCGGCATTTGAAACAATGTTTGGATTTTGGTATTTGGATTTTGCTGTGCTTGTAATAAAGAGATGTGGGCCCAATCTGTTGTTCTTTTCACGTAATTATGGCTCTCGAATGGGTCTGTTATTACATTTGGACTTGAGGCTTTCCTGCTGGTCCTTGAGGAGCAAAAGCATGGGCAGTTGTGTTTATTACAGGACCTACCCCAGGGGTGACCAGAGCCTCACTGCCTCTTAAGTTAACTGGCCAGATGAGGCAGTATGTAATGTGGTCCATGGTGTGTCTGCTGGAACTCTGAACCCATTGAACCCAGGTTCTTGAAAAACTTGCAGGTAACAATTTCATTAACAGAAAGGACCTCTTTGAACCATTATATTTTTTCCTGATTCCTAGGACCATTTTGAGACAAACAACTGTAGGTGTTTGACATTCTTATGATAACAGAAACTATACCCGTGCACTAAAGGCACCATAGAAACAATGAGTATAGCTGATATTATTAAGACACTCTAGCAGAGGCTTCTGATGAGACACTCCTTCTCTCCCCTTGTTTTCCATTTACTCTTGGCATATGGATGTGGGTAGAGGAGGCGAAAAAGAGGAGAGAATGAGATCTGCGTATTCACGAAGGAGCCAACCACTGCCATTAACTGACACCAGTTACAGAAAACTTGCCTTGTAATTTCTGTTTGACCCCATGCCTTGCATATAAAGCAGGTAGTGTGATACCAACTGAGACTGCTGATTTAATGATCCCCATAAGTAGGTAGACCCATGTGTTTTGCTAATGTTGACTTATTAAAGTTGCTGCGGGACAAAGGCTTTGGGACATAGATATAACTAAAGGGAAAAGGATTTCTAAAGTTAAAAGTAAAAATTGGAACAATAGTGCTAGAAAAAGCAAAATCAAAAGATTCACCCCCCAATCAAAACACTCCAAAAATGTTTAAAAGATTTTTTTTAAGCAGCCTCTACCCCTAACGTGGGACTTGAACTTAGGACCCCAACACCAAAAGAGTCACACACTCTAGGACTGAACCGGCCAGGTGCCCCTCTCCAAATGTTTTTTTTTTCTTTGCCACTGGGTTCTCATGTACAATCCAGATAGTTCGGTAAGTACTATTTTCTCAGCGTGTTTGTTGTTTTTTCTTTTCTTTCGTTTTTTTTTTTTTTTTTTTTTTTTTTTTTTTTTAAGAAGAAGGCTTATGTTGATAATCAGACCCCAAATATTTCAATGTAAGCACATCCCTTGCAGTCATACTGACACCCTCTGGCACCAGAAAAACTGTCATAGCAATTTTTGAGAAATCTAGTGGGAAGAAAAGGCAACAATGCCAACCATTAATTCAGTAACTCTCCTGATGGTTGGGTCTGTCAGCAGGCGTGCTCTGGATGACTTTTAGGCTTTTAAAGTGTTACAGACACTTAAGTACAAAGATCTTGCTGGCCTTCCCTTGCTTACCAGGTCTTGACAAGTTTCTGCTCTTGTTGGCCTCTGGCACATCTCCATGATTAATTTAGGATGCCTGCAGCTAGGAAAATTATGTCCAAACAGTGCCTTCGAATAGTGTGATGTGCATCTTGCATTGGTAAACCTATCTGACATACAGTTCCATATTGATAACGATGGTACTAGATTGGGGCACCTAGCAGGCTCAGTCAGTGGAGCCGCGGACCCTTGATCTCAGGGGATCCTGAGTTCAGGCCCCACATTGGGCGCAGATCTTAAAAAACAAAAGAAAACAACAATAACAACAAAAACAATGGCATTAAAGCCATTCACTCCCCAGTAGTCTAGTGAGTTGATGAATGAATACAATCCAGATATGTATATTTTTTTCCTGATACAATCCTTGAGCTGTCTTTGCTGATATTTTATTTTATTTTTATTTTATTTTTTTTTTTTTATTTTTTTTTTTTAAAGATTTTATTTATTTATTTGAGAGAGAGAGAATGAGAGATAGAGAGCACGAGAGGGAAGAGGGTCAGAGGGAGGAGCAAACTCCCTGCCGAGCAGGGAGCCCGATGTGGGACTCGATCCCGGGACTCCGGGATCATGACCTGAGCCGAAGGCAGTCGCTTAACCAACTGAGCCACCCAGGCACCCTTTGCTGATATTTTAAAAAGATTTATTTATTTGAGAGAGAGAGTCGGGGGAGAGGGAGAGGGATACCAGCAGGCTCACTGCCGCTGAGCCCGATACCCTACCCGGGACTCCATGATCCCAGGACCCAGAGATCATGACCCGAGCCGAAATCAAGAGTTACGCACTCAACTGACTGAGCCACCCAGGCGCCCTGTCTTTCTTGATTTTTACTCCTTCTTCCAATGAGGTGACATCTCTTAAAATTTCAATAGGCTGTCAGACTCGAGTGAAAAAACAGAATTGGGGAAAATATTACCTAACTTCTATAAGATGTTTAAGAAGAACTTAATAGCATCTAGAGCAAAAGGGAGGTCTTGGGCTTGAAAATGAATCAGTGGGCTGAAGGTGCTTAAATAAAAAGATTTTTAAATTTTAACATTTGACGTTTTCTGACCTAAAAGGGCAGCCTAAAAAGCGTAGTGCATTTAACTTTGTGTTGTGAAGCCTCACACTTTTGTTTGTGGAGATTTTTGCTATTTCTCCTATATCCCGGTTCTAAGTACAGTGCTTATTAGCACATAGTGTGTTCAGTAAATACTTGAATATATGGATGCATCAAGAATTTTGACCATTACCATTAAAAAATGTGAGCTATTTCACTACAGTGAAGTTGCCATTACCAAAATAGAGCAAAAAGTACAGTTCCATGAAAAATCATTTTTTTTAAAGACTTACTTATTTTTTGAGAGAGAGAGAAAGCATGGAGGGGGGTGAAAAGGGCAGAGGGAGAGAAGTAGATTCCCCTTTGAGCTCAGAGCCCAACACTGGGCTGGATCTCAGGACCCTGAGATGGTGACCTGAGCCAAAATCAAGAGTTGGACACTTAACTGACTCAGCCACCCAGGCACCCCTTAGAAAAATCATTTTTAAAATGGAAAAAGGAAACAGTTTTCCCTTGTATTTAATAACGCATATTTTTTTTTCTTCTTTATTTATTAACATATAATGTATTATTTGTTTCAGGGGTATCAGTCTTACACAATTCACAGCACTCACCATAGCACATACCCTCCCCAATGTCCATCACCCAGCCCTCCCATCCCCCTCCAGTCCAGCAACCCTCAGTGTGTTTCCTGAAATGAAGTCTCTTATGGTTTGTCTCCCTCTCTGGTTTAGTCTTGTTTCATTTTTCCCTCCCTTCCCCTATGATCCTCTGTCTTGTTTCTCAAATTTCTCATATCAGTGAGATCATTTGATACTTGTCTTTCAAGTTTCTGATTGACTTAATTTGCTTATTTGCTTAGCATAATACACTCTAGTTCCATCCACGTTGTCGCAAATGGCAAGATATTTCTTTGATGCTGCATAATAGTCCATTGTGTGTGTGTATATATATATATATATCTTCTTTATCCGTTTGTCTGTTGATGGACATCTAGGCTCTTTCCATAGTTTGGCTATTGTGGACATTGCTGCTATAAACATTGGGGTGCCTCTGCCCCTTCGGATCACTACATTTGTATCTTTGGGGTAAATACCCAATAGTGCATTTGCTTAATAACACATATTCTTTGCCAGCAACCAGATAGTGTATCCCGTAGTTCTCATGGACATAAGAAAGCATTTAGATTTTTACTCACAGTGTTTTTTGGGGGTTTTTTGTTTGTTTTAGAGCGGGAGGGGGGTGAGGGGCAGAGGGAGGAAGAGAGAGAATCTTAAGTTTAGGCTCCACGCCCAGTGCAAGAGCCTAATGCGGGGCTTGATCGCACCACCCCGAGATCACGACCTGAGCTGAAATCAAGAGCCTTTGCTTAACCGACTGAGCCACCCAGGCGCCCCTTTACTCACAATTTAATTGATCTTAAAAGTAGATGTCATTCTCTTGATTAAGGAATCTCCTTTTTCCACTATCTTTCCCCCTCTGGTGGGCCGTGGGTGTGAGTTATCAGACTGGATATATATACACACACACACACATATATATTTTTTTTTGCCACAGTGAAGATTAGATCAGTGGGAATCTACAAATTTGACAGCAGCTATATGAAATAACTTGCCTATAAGACAGTAAATGCCATAATTTTCTAATTAATTGTGGAGCAGTGCCAAAGACAGTTGCTTTAGAAATACATAATGATTGTAAATAGAGACCGAAAAGGGAAGCAAAAAAGTCTACAATGTTTCACTCCTTTTAATGAGGCTTAATACTCCAGCTTATGAAGGCCTTTGCTATTTCTATTTGTAGCTTTTTGCACCCTCTGATTGATTACTTATATTTACCTGGAGATGATCTCATATTAGTATAACTTACTTTATAAATATTTGAGTGCCTGTTGTGTGCCAAGCACCTTTTGTGTATTCAGGATAGGTCAGTGAGCAGAGCAAACACACCTTGCCCTCCTGGAGCTTGTCGTCAAATCCATGTTAATTTAGTCCTAATAAGATCAGCAATTAGGGAATAAGGTTGAAATGATTAGTTAAAATGAAACCTTTCATCTGCAAGAAGTTTGTTCCTAAAAATTACTGTGGTTGGCAAAATTGAAGTTTGCTTGATTGCTTGCATCAAAGTCCAGCACAGTGGAACAATACAGTGGAGAATTACACACCAGCCCTCATTCACCCCTCAATCCCACTCCTCAAAAGTTTTATATATAGATTTAATTTGGTTTTCTCCAAACCTTTCTACATTAATATATATATGCATACAGCCCACCTATCTCCATATAGTAAGTAGTCTAGCTTGGTTCTTATTGGTATCCCAATTGGCAGCTTTCCATATCACTCTGGGTATACCGACTTCATTTTTTGTAATAATAACTAGAACCTATTGATTAGGTGGCTGTTTGCTAAGTCTTGCTCATTTTGTTCTCCCCACACTCCAAGACCTGTTTATTCATTCAGCAGATATTTATTTAGCAACCTTTATGTGCTAGGACTGTTCCAGATGCTTATATTATTGGCCACAACAGGTAGAGATCCCTCATGGGGTTTATGTTCTAGTCAGGGAGACAGTAAATAGTAGATGTACTAAATAAGTATATTATTTTGTATATGAGAAGATAGGAAATGATAATGGAGGGGAGCCAAGCGCAGAAATGTGGTCAAGACTGTAGAGATATGGGGAATGTTACAATTTTAAATAGTGTTGTCAGAGTAGATCTCACTGGGAAAGTAGTGTTTAAGCAGAAACTTGAATGAGTGTGTATCTGGGTAAAGTAGAAGGGCCCTGTGGCAGAATTATAAAGGACCTGTGTAAAGGCCCTGTGGCAGAAGTGGTACCTGCTTTGTCTGAGGAACAGGAAGCAGTCCAGAGTGGCTGGGAGGAATCAAGAGAGCAATGGCTAGAATTCTGGAAGGAGAGTAAGGGTATAAAGGAACGCAGACAGATCATGCCAAGCATTTTAGACCATTTTAACCACTTTACTCATAGTGAAATGGGAGTCATTGCAGGGTCTTGATTGGGATAATGACACGCCTCAACATTTGAAAAGTCTCACTTTAGGTAATGTGTTAAGGACAAATGGAGGAGTGGAAGCAGAGAGCACAGTTAGGAAGCTGTTACTGGAAATCCTGGTGCAAGTTGATGGTGGCTAGACCAGGTGTGGTTGGATATATTCTGGAAGTTTACCCAAAAGAATTGTCTGTTGGATTAGATGAGTGATGTGAGAAAGAGATGTTGAGAATGACTCCTAAGGTTCTTTAAAACCTGAACAGGTAGAAGGATGGAGCTGCCATTTGCTGGATGGGGGAAAAGGGGTTGTGACCTCTTATGGTTTAAGATTTGGTATTTTCATTCTTTTTTTTTTAAGATTTTATTTATTTATTTGAGGAGGGACTGCAGAGCAAGAGTGCATGAGTGGAGGTGGGTGGGGGCAGAGGCAGAGGGAGAAGAAGGCTCCCCGCTCAGCAGGGAGCCCGGTGCGGGACTCGATCTCAGGACCCTGGGATCATGACCTGAGCCGAAGGCAGACACTCAACTGACTGAGCCACCCAGGTGCCCCAGGATTTGGTATTTCATTCTTGATTTAGTTTGAGTTGTCTCTTACACATGGAGATGGGCACAGATTGTGGAGTTCATGGAAAACATGGCTGTACCATGAATTTAGTCATTCTTCCCCAGTTTGGGAATGCCAGGGACGATGCTAACAGGAGCGTCCTTGCACGTACACCTGGGTGTCCAATTGTGAATCTTTCCATGAGTTAAACTCCTGAAGGTGGCATCACCAAGTTTAAGAATGTGTACATTCTAGCATTCAAAAATACTTCCGCATTACTCTACTAAAAAAAATTGTGTAGTTTACATTCCCATCAGTGTGTACAAGAGTGTCCATTTCCCTTCATCTTTATAAAAACTGAGAATAGTCTTTTCAGGGTTTGCCTATTTCATAGATGATAACCATTTTCATCATCTTTCCTTCAAGTTCGTATGTCCTCTGGCCTCAGAGTCCATCCAGCTTCTAGAAGACATAAGGAGTTTTCTGTTCTGTGAAGTTTTGCCCATTGTGGGTATAATGGTGATGCATATTTGGTAAGGCAAACTGATTGCTTGAGGACTTAGCTCTCTGCAGGAGGATGCAACATATTCAGCACTGTTCAAGCAGCTAATTAGACACTAATGGGGAGACAGCTAAGTAGCAGTTTTAAAGTATATCTCCTTTAAAAGGGGGAAATTTTGAATTATATCATCCTGAGAAAGAACAATTCTTCTGACATTTGGACAACTTTTAATAGCACGTGTTGAATTCAAGTCATTGGCATAACCAAGGTGGTTAGAACCTTGAGTGACTTCCAATGTCTTTAAAGTTAGACAAAGTAAAATGAGCACCAAGTTGGAATTTTTGGTTTGTTTTTTTCTTTTTTACTAATCATCAAGCATAAATAGTTGCTATGACCCAGCTGTGTGCTCTATATCATGCCAGGTCCAGAGGATGCAAAGATGTACAAAACGCAGCCTTTACTCTCACAGAGGGTCCGTTGCAGTTGGTGGTGGTGGGAGACACACAGATGGCCAGGGACCGTCCAGTGTCACATGGACTAAAGAAATAGGTAAAGGGGAGCAGAGACATGGGCCTACTTTGTCCAGGATTTAGGTCAGGGAAGAGTTGCGAGGGACAGGCAAGGGGAGACACACAGGGGCCCTTGCCCATCCTGCTAGCGAGCCTGGAATTTGTCCTGAGGGCAATAGGAGTCTTGGAAGAGTTTAGGCAGGATAATAACATGGTTCTTTTTGTATTTTTCAAAAACTACTCTGCTAACCATGGAAGGCAGGGGTCGTTCAACTGTGGTCCCCAGGCCACTGCCTGTTTTTCTTTAAAAAGTTTTATTGGGGGGAGCCTGGGTGGCTCAGTCGGTTAGCGTCTGCCTTCGGCTCAGGTCATGATCCCAGGGTTCTGGGATCGAGCCCCGCATTGGGCTCCCTGCTCAGCGGGGAGTCTGCTTCTCCCTCTCCCTCTGCCTCTCCCCCTGCTCATGCTCTCTCTCTGTATCTCTGTGTCTCAAATGAATAAATAAAATCTTTTAAAAAAAAATAAAAAGTTTCATTGGAACACAGACATTTGTTTATGTATTGTTTATGGCTGCTTTTCTGCTACAATGGCGGTATTGAGTCGTTGAGATGGGGACTCTATGGCCTCCAAAGCCTAAACCATTTACTACTTGTCCCTTTACTGAAAAAGTTTGTCGACCCTTGATTGAGGGGATCAAGTGAATGCAGAGGGGCCAAAAGGGAAGCTATGGTCAAAGGAAAAGACTAAGTTAAGGCCAAGGAGGAGGGGAGAAACCCAAGGGCTGTCAGGACAGAGTACTGAATGAGTGATGGGAAGGGGGAGATGGGAGGGAGAGGTGGGGTCCTGTGAGAAGAGTGACCGGGTAGACTGGAAGGTCATAAGGGACATCTCAGTGGAGATGTCCAGGACAGCGTGGGATAAATGAGCCTGGGAGTGGCATAAATGTGTGTTCAACATGGCAGGTTCGGACCAGTTTTCAAAGTATCTTGTTAATCCGTAAAAGTCCGGAAGCCCCTCATCCCTCTGCCCCAGCTACTATTGTGTTCTGGAAATGGGTACTCATCTCCACTATTTTTAGTCTTTCTTGACCAGTCAAGCCTGGGCTTCATGTGCACACACTTCAGGAAGCCTTCCCTGCAGACTAACAAGCTGTGCGCTCAGACCGAGCCCGGCTCTGCCCCCTTGTACAGCGTCCTTGGAAACTCTGTACTGCCTACGTGCTTCTTTCCTCAAGGAAACATGTATCTCTTTGTGTAGGACATAAGTTCACAGGTAAGTCCAGTGTCTCATACATTTTTGGTATGCCTGCTGGGTCCACAGTGAAATTACAAATCAGGTGTATACAGTTTTTTTTTTCTTAGTTACGGAACCTGATAGTCGAATGATAGAGCAGAGCAAACTTAGCCTGCCTCTAATGTCATTCATTCAGTCATTCAACTAACATTCATTGAGCTCTTTGTATCTGTCAGGCACTCTGCTAGGTAACAGTGATGCAATGACTTAGTAGAGGAAGACAGACAAGACGCTGGCCTCCGGCTTTTCTAATTCCTGCAACTGTGGAGCATAATATTGCAAGAGAACTCTGGGATTTTATTCCTTCTCAGTTGTCTTATTTTACAGATGTCTAAACTGCATGGAGATAGAATTTGAACTGCCCCTCTCTCCAGTGGAGGTGGGGGGAGGCTTTCATCTGTGTCGTCCAGGTTGAACAATATGCTCTGATTCCCATTCAAGAGCACAGTAGTTCATTGTTCTAATGTGCTTTTAAATGCAGGGTGTAGCTTGTCATCTTTACTTTGGTGAGCATCAATTCTGAAGTTTTCCTTTTTGCTCTTAATGTAACCTTACCAGCCTTGGCTTTTACTGCAAAAGCTCTGCTTTAATGGGGTCAAATTTAGGGAGGAATGCTTTGCCACCGTCCATGTTCTTTTCTCATCACTGCTATCTGTATTTGTGAAAATTGACAGGGAAAATGAAGGGACACAGAGTCTTTGGCAGCTCTCCGTTTTCCACGTTACAGGAATTGAAAGCATCAATTTTCACTTCATGCACTGAATTGCTTGTAATAGGGGTTTTTTTAATCAAGTCTTTGGTAGGCAGATGAGCGAGAGTCTGGGGGCTGTTCACGAAAGGAGGGTCTAAGGCAAGCAAGAAAACGAGCCCCAGGGAGAGAACCATCTGTGTGCAGGAGAATTAAGATCCAGAAGCATTGCTCCCCCACCACTGCCAAGGTGAGCTTTCCCTCTGGCTTGCCACACACTTCCTAAAATTACTCACTGATTGAGTGCTTCTGTTTGGTTTCTTTGTGTTACAAATGTCATGCAAGGAGGTGGAATCCAGGGCATGGTTAATATTCCATTGATAGTAAAAGGAAGCAAGGTAAGGAGAGATTTTGGGATCCAGGATATCTCACTGGGAATGAAACGTATGTCAGAGGACTTGAAACATGATTTTGAGAGGAAAGCACTTACTTACCCAGCTGTAGATCGGGATGGAAACTACGGGGCAATTGACCAGGTTATTCTTATGGTGTATCTTCCTTAATGGGAAAACAGCAAGCCTTTGGAAAATTACAGATTCTGGGAAGTTTCTCCTCTGTAAAGACACACATTAGCTACAGCAGATTTTGTGACTTATTACAGGCTGAGGAGAAACCTGCATCCCCCATCCCAGAAGCTCCCCTGCACCATGTTTGCGTTTTCCAGCACGCAGAGTGAAGGTGTTGGAGCGAAATGTTCTGCTTGCCAACCAGAGAGAAGGTGTTAAAAAAAAAAAAAAAAAAAAAAAAAAGCCTGTTACTTGCCAGTTTGAAAATATGTATGTTCCAACATTGTGTCATTAAAAAAAAACTTCTTATAGATTGAGGTGGCTTTAATCTAGTGAATTTCAAGTATTTTAATGTATCTGTGAGAGGTGTCTAATTTCACATGTTCAACTCACCTTTTTTGGAAGTGAATTTTATTCACATTTTGAACTTAAATAAAATTCACTCTTTTTGCTATACATTTCTTTGAGTTTTAACAAATATATACAATCATGTAACCCACCACTTCATTTAAGATACAGAATAGTTTTGTCACACCCCCCACCCAATTCTTTCCGATAGCCGTTTTGTTTTCAACCCCTTCCCCAACCCTCAATCATAGATATCTTCTGTTCCTAATAATTTTGGTGTTTTCTGAATATCATCTAAATGGAATCATGTAGTGACTCTTTTGGATTTAGCTTCTTTCGTTTAACAAAATGGATTTCCGATTCATCTAGGTTGTTGCTTGTATCATTAGTTTGTTCCTTTGTATTGCTGCATAGTATTCCATTGTATAAATGTACCACAGTATATTTATTCATTCCTTTGTTGCAGGGCAGTCGGATTGTTTCCAGTTTGGGGGGTGGATTATGAATAAAGTCACTAAAGGAGCTTTCAAAGAGAGGAAGACAATAGGCTCAGCATCCCAGAGAAAGAATCAAATGTGTACTGGAGAGGTTTTGAGTAAACATAGATTTCCATTTTGCTTGAGTCAATAGATAAGAAGGAGATTCTCTGGGTTATGTGCGGAGTATGTTTAACTCTATAAGAAACTGTCAAACTCCTTCCCAAAAGGCTGTACCGTTTCATGTTCTCTGTCAGCAATGTGTAAGCATTCCGGTTGCTCTGCATCTTCAATAGATTAAAAAAGAATTTTTAAGACTCTAGGCTTTCTAACAGGGTAGTGGTATCTCATTGCAATTTTAGCTTTCATTTTCCAAACGATTAAGATGTTGAACCACGTTTTCATGTGCTTTTTTGACATCTGTGTGTCCTCTTGGGCGAACTGTCCTCCATCCGTTTTTCAAACGGGGGATTTTTTTCAATCACAAATCTTAATGAAATGTACAAACTATCACTCAATGCTGCTCACCCTTAGTTTGCCTGATTTAAAAAAAATACCAAGATGGGAAAAAAAACCAAGATGATATTTTCAAACATTATTTATAAACATCTTGTTTTAAACATCAAGCTTATGTTAAGGAGTCAGACAAATCCGGGACAACTTGGCTCTTGTCATTGACTGTCTGGATGATTTTGGCAAGTTGTTTGACCTCTATAAGACTCGGTTACTTCATCTGTAAAATGGACTTCATGTCTACTTGTTGATGGTTGTTAGGATTAAATGAGTGCATTGCATAGAACCTAACACATAGCAGGCATTCATTAAATGATAATTCTTATTACAAATATTGTCAGTATTACTGATTCAGGTAAATTTATGTAGGCAGGTCCTGGTCACATTAATTTACCATTTTACCCCCAGTGTCTAGCGTAGTACCCAGTGCACGAAAGGCTTGAATGAATTGGTTGAATGAATACATGAATGAAGGAAAGCATGCATAGTGTTTATGGTTGACCTGCTAAGAATATTACAAATAGAGTTTTGTGATGCACTGTCCTGAATCTAGGAGTATTTGTTGAGTTGTACCTTAGTTATATTTTCCATTTATTTTAGTGCCGTAGTTATCGATACTTTTTTATCTACACACTTCAAAGTTATTTTCAGGGAGGCCTAAGGGCTAAGGATTTGGGATGACGTGTGTTTTCCTTTTTTTTTTTTCTTTCTGCTTTTATATATTCTTTTTTAAAGGCCAAAAGGGCTGTGAACCATGATTCATTTTTAGGCTTCTCTTCCACTTGAGTGTGATATCTGTAAGTAATTGCAGAGTAAATCATTGGCGTCTCAGCTCTGCCAAACAAACCCCGTTCTGCTGGAGGTTGCTGCCAATTTTTTCTTGGCTGTTTGTAGGATTGTGGGTGTGTTACAGGCTGGTCTTACCTTTCTCCAAGAAAGAGGGCCTGTATCTGGGTTTCTATGACCTGACCCCAATTTGAAGAAATCTGGGTTTCTATGACCTGACCCCAATTTGAAGAAATCGCTGACTTTGGCAGGGTGCTTTCAGAACCTCGCCAGTTCCAGGATTGGTCTCTTGAAAGCCCTGTTCTGGCTGCTCTCTGCTGAGTCAGCTCTTAGAACTGGGTCAGAACATCTCTTTCAGTAGGCTATGCAATACTTGAAACCAACCTTCCCCTGAAAGGGAGAAAGTTAACTTTAAGCCAGTTTCTTTCTTTCTTTCTTTCTTTCTTTTTTTTTTTTTTGCGAAAGTGGCTTTTTGAGGCCATGCGAAATGGAAATAGGAGTTGAGGATGTCAGAGTCTGGGTGCTCTGTGATGTGTTAATTATTTCATGTTCCATCTAGCTAGGAACTTTACACCACTGTCACTGTGGAAAGTTCTCCAAAATGAACTGCTTTTCATATTCTGGTAATCCATTTCACCTTTGAGAGGTTAGTAGAAGCAATAATACCACCTTCAGGGAGAAAATGACAAAGCTCTTCTTGTTACAAACTTTCAAAGCAACTCTCTCACCTGGTGAATTACTACCTAATGTGAATGTGTTTTTAGTTCCTCTTCATTAAAAACTCAGAACAGTCCTTTGAGTCCTTACAGAGTCCTGTTCTCCTTAAACCTCATCTTGGTTATAGGTATAAGAACACTAAGAGCTGGCCTACAGGGCACACTTACCATGAGAAGGTAAATGCGCTTGAACTTTCTCCCGCTTCCAGCCTCCTTTCTGTTGCTTTTCGGTTTGTAATTTTTTTTTGAAGTTGTTGTTGGCATGGCTATTTAAAAAAAAAAAAAAAAATTGCAGTCAGCACACACTTGCCTTGTCATCAATAAGAAACACCACTATAACAAACTTAAAGAAGTCAGTGGAATTCAACAAAATGGGCTCTAGTGAGAGGTCAGAGACAGGCACCTATTATTTCCAAATAACAGAGGCCGGCTGGCTCTGTCCTACTTAGCAGCTCATTAGTATGGTGACATTGCCTCATAGAACTGCCTTGCAAGAATCATGTTTTGAAACTGAGAATAAAGAAAATGATGTCATGATAGGTTAGAAGACATTTTAAAATCAGTTACAAGATCTTTAAATGGTATTGGTCTGAGAGCAAAAAATGCGCATCCTGAATGAGACGGAGCTTAAGATTGAGTCTTGAGCTCTCCAGGACGGAAGCCACCAGCCATGTGTGCTTACTAGAGCGTTTCTTTCTTTCTTTTTTTTTTTTTTTAAGATTTTATTTATTTATTTTGAGAGAGAGAGTGAGAAAGAGTGACAGAGAGAGAGCACAAGCAGAGGGAGAGGGAGAAGCAGACTCTCTGCTGAGCAAGGAGCCCGACGCAGGGCTTGATCCCAGGACCCTGGGATCATGACCTGAGCCGAAGGCAGATGCTTAACCAACAGAGCTACCCAGGTGCCCTACTGGAGCATTTCTAATGTGGCCATTCAGACTGGAGATATGCTGTCGATGTAAAGTATACAGCACATTTTGAAGGCTCAGTATGAAAAAAAGAAGGTAAGATGTCTTATTAGTAACTTTTTATTGATTGCATATTGAAATTATAGTAGTTTGATATGTTTGGTTAGAGTAAATTCAATTAGTTTCTCGTTTTTCTCTACTTGTTTCAATGTCAACATATGTGATTTAAAATTACATATGTGGTTCGCATTATGTCTTTATTAGACAGTGCTGAAAGACTGAGTGTGACCAGGGAACCCATGATCCCAAAGGTTGTGGAAGCTGAAGTCCTATCTCATGGCAGTGGTTACTCGCTAAAGAGGTGTATCCATGCTTGGAAAATTCTCATTTTTGCAGCGAATCCTGGGGGGAGTTGGGGTAGATCAGAGGGGCTCAGGATAAATGATGGCTAAGGTTTCTTGTCTGGATAATTGGGCTCATGGTGGCCTTGGTGGGAAGTACAGGATAGAGAAATGAGGTAACGAGGTCAGAAAGTGAGGGAGGGATCATCCCAGCAATTTTTCTGGAGAAGCTTGCTTTCCACAGGAGTTTTGTTTGACCTCATTTTCATGCTCAGAATCCTCATGTGTGTCAACATTGGCTGAGCCTCTCTCTGATGTGATGCACCTAATAGGAACTCCAAAAGGCTGCCACCTGAAATTAAGTGCTTTTGTGGCATGTTTAAAATCATCCCTTTTGCTCGTATTCCCAAGAAAATTAGGGAGCCTTGTGAGTAATATTGCCAACTATGTTTTTTGTTTTTTGTTTTTTTTATCTGACCATTAGGGGAGCAGGCTAAACCTCTCATCTGCCTGGTGTTCCTTCTATGTGCTGGGTACAATCAGAAACTCAGAATAAACAAGACCTGTATTTCGTGTCCATAGGGAGCTTACTCATTCACCAAATATTGAGTGCTTACTATGTGCCACATACTGTTGTATGGCCGAGGATACAGCAGCAAGAAAACAGTCTAAAATCCCTGCCTTTAAGGAGTTTACATTCTCTTAGAACCTGTAATATAATTTAAAACACTCATCTGGAATGAATTTGTGAGCCACAGGGAGACTTGAGATTTTTATAGTTCAACCTATTTATTTAATGGAATAACTGTCCTATTAACATGTTGGATCTACCATAGGGGCTTAGTGCAATGCCTTATATGTGGTAGGCATCAATTATGTATCATTTTTGTTTATTTGTTAAATATCTAGGTACTTTTCTAAGTGCTCTTCTCAAGGAGCTTAGATTCCATCTGCGGGTGGGTAATGGGGAGTCAGACAATGTCCATGAAATATAAGTTGGTGATATGGTATATCTGAAATTGATAAGAACTAAGAAAGGAAAAAGACAAGTAAAGCCAGGTAAGAGGTATTGGAAATATTGCAAATATCTGTGGTGGGATGGGGTGGGGGGAATACATTCCAGGTAAAGGGAACAGCCCGTGCAAAGTCACTAAGGCAGGAGCATTCCTAACTTGTGTCAATGGCAGCAAGGGGGTCCAGTGTGGTTGGACCAAAGTGTATAAAGAGGAAGAAAGACTATCAGAAGATTAAGTCAAAGGGTAATAGGGAATCGGATTTTGTGGGAACTTCACTTTTATTTATTTATTTTTTAAGACTTATTTTATTTGAGAGAGAGAGTGTGCGCATGTGACTGGGGGAGGGGCAGAGGGAGAGGGAAAGAATCTTCAAGCAGACTCCCCACTGAGTGAGAAGCCCCGTGTGGGGCTTGATCCCGAGACCCTGAGAGCATGACCTGAGCTGAAATCAAGAGTCAGACGCTTAATGGAATGAGCCACCAAGGCACCCCATGGAAACTTCACTTTCATAATACAGGGTTTGGAGCAGAGAACTTCTGTGGTCTGACTTATATTTTTCGTTGAACTTTTTTAACACACAGTAAAAATCTCCCTTATTGGTGGACAGTTCTCTGAGCTTTAACAAAGGCACATGGTCTTATAACCGTCACAATCAAGATACAGAGTCAGTCATTTCCAAAGCCTCCCTCATCCTGCCCCTTTGTTGACTTAACATTTCGAAGGATGATTCTGGATGCCCTGTGGATATTAGACTACAGGGAGGCAGGCTTGGATGCAAGAAGGCTAGTTGGCAGGCTCATGCAGCTATTGAGGTGAGCGGTGATGGAAGCTTGCCCGGGGTGTGCAGGAAATGGTCAGATTCTGGGTCTATTCTAAAGGCTGAGGTTTGATAGGAGGTGTGAGAGAAAGAGAAGAGAGAAGGATGACATCATGACTTTTGCCCTGAGCCACAAGCAAAGCTCGAGTCATCATTTACTGAGATGAGGCAGGTTGCAGGTTTGAAAGGGAGGATTATATTTCAACTTTGGACATTTTGGGTCTCACCGTCTACTAGCTATCCAAGTAGAGATATCGATGGGGAAGTCTGCTGGATTGAAAAGCACAATGAATGTTTAGAAACCAGTGTGCACATCTTGAAACAGTTGGAAAAAAATCTATGATTCTCAGTCTTTAGAATTCAGAGGTGCCTGAGTAATCTGATACTGAAGATTGTTGTCTGCCACATCTTTTTTGTTGTCCTTCAGTGCATCTCTTTATCCATTCTTTGGTAGAAAGATAAATATTCCTTTCTGTGCAGAGAACACCACCAAGTTTAATACTACTATAATGGTCCTGGTGTTTGCTTGATTCATTAATTAAAAAAAAAAAATGACCTGTGTTAAGAGTAAGGATGAACTGATTCAGAAGGATTCTTTTTATTCCCCTCAAATTTTAAACTCCAGGAAAAATGTTTGATGTTTGACTTCGGGTCCCTGTGTATCGTTTTATTCACTTCTGGTGTCTTTAGCTGCCAGTGCACTTGAGTTGGAGAAGAGAGAACGGAAGGGAAGGCTGAAATTAACGAGATATGATGTTAGTTGGCAAAAGCTAGGATACAAAATTCCATATATGGTCTAATCTCAGATTGAAAACTGGTATGTACACGTACGGGATACATTCTGAACAGAATATCCCAAAATGTTAACAACCACTCTCTCTGTGTTGTGGGATGATGGGAGAGTTTTGCTTTATTTACATCATCTTACCATGTTTTGGGGATTTTCCTCAATGAACAAATACATTTTTCTTTTTCTTTTTTTTTTTTTTTATTCAGGAGATGTTTATTCGGTGTTAGATTTAGAGCTGGACAGGGGATAGACTAAGGAACAAGACAGAAAAAGGCTTTGCAGCTTTCAGCTGATAGCCTTGTGAGATCGTTATCGAGTTATAATTAGAAAAAAGGTATATTAATTAATGAAGAAAGAATGCAAGTGAACTTGTCTAGCCTCGTTGGCTTTTTTTTATGCGCTAGTACTGAGGGAGGCTTTTATGAATCCCTCTCCATCCACGTTTCTCCCTATTATAGGCTCAGAAGAGTGGGCATTTGTGACCTTGTGACTCCTTGATGTATTTCTGATGCCACTTGGGTAATGTGCCATATCTTGTCGTGTACCCTCACCATGGGGAGAGACTGTGTAAGGCTGGAACATGTACCAGCCTTGGGCTTAAACCGTCCTCCCACAGGGCCACAGAAAACATCATGATCATCGTGGTTCCTTGGCAGAAGCTTTGGTGGAGGGTCACACCTGCTGTCAGTATGATCTAAGACACATTATTGGGTTTTGCTGAGCCTCTGTTACCTCATCTGGAAAATACCTGGGATGAACTGGTGGGGCCTAAAACTCCAAAATTTCGTGGTGGTCAATGACGCCTGATTGGAATTTAGGGGTACGTTCACCTCGTGGATATTTACACGAGCATAACTATCTAGCCTCCCTTCTGCCTTGAGAGGCCTTGTGCCAAGTCCATATTTTGTATCAGTGACCCAAAAAATAGAGCTGATTTCAGAGAGCTTGCAGGAAATGTCTGTTCTCACTGAGAGACTTGGCCCAGGGAGATTTCATTTTCCCCCATGACTGTTTCTCCATTTAGGCTTAAATATGTTTAATGGAATTGGCATCCAGCTCTCATATTAGTTGGTGACTGGCTAGATGCCACAAGTGGGGACAAAGCAGAATAGAGGTGATTTCACACCTCAAGATTTGGAACCTTCCAGAAACGTCTTTTTGTATCTTCTCTGTACTGGAACTCATAGCTGGTTGAGTTTTACTTTTCTCTCCTTTTTTTTTTCCTCCTTTCTTCTTGTGTGAAAATGTTGATATGGTGACTTCCTTCTAATTTTATCAAATACAGTATGTCCAGAAACAAAACAGAACCATGTTTCTGCATGTGATTCCTGGCAGAAGTTGTGCGATTTCATCTCAGGATAAAACTGTGAATTTGTGGAAAGCAACATGGTATGGGTACTTAGGGAAAGCAAAAGAAATACATAGCCTGGCTGCCAGAGTCGCCTTTGTCTTGGCGGCTGGAAGAAATCACTAGTGACTTGTGGGAGCAGAGGCTCCCGAGGATAGTCAGTTGGTCAGCTGTCAGGCATGCTGGCTAGAGCCACGGGGCAGGCCGTAGAGCATTTCCAGAAGAATCCCAATATTTACGCGTTCCAATTGTACACATCTAATGTGTGTGTAAGAGAGACCAAGAGACAGAGAGACAGGGAGAGGGAGAGAAAGAACACAGACAAGAACCAGCACATAGAAGAATAGTGCAGTTAGATCCATCGGCTGTGCCTGGAGTCAGGGTGACAGCGGACACGTGATTCCGCTGCTCTCAGTTCCCTGGGAACCTCCCACAGCCTCAGCACCTCCCTGAGCTGAGTGTGACTCTGCTACTCAAAGGCACATATTGCGTATAGTACGGCTCCCATGACTTCTTCGTCCAGGGTTCATCTGGAGAAACGGGGAGCTGTTCCAACACTGAAGACAGACAGACTGAGTGGAGAGGAAAATATTGTATTTTATTTATATTATATTATATTTTGTAGACAGTCCATGGGACTTTTCAAGGGCAATTTTAACTGTCCTGCAGGGCTGGGATTAGGTGAAGCGAGTGAGGCACTCACTTGGGGAACAAAATTTAAGGGGGTGCTTTTTAGTAATCAAGAGAAATAATATTTTAGCAATATCTTTTATTTTTTATTCTTTATTTTCTTAAAGATTTTATTTATCAGAGAGAGAGAGAGAGCATGCACACAAGCAGGGGGAGTGGGAGAGGGAGAAGCAGGCTTCCCACCGAGCAGGGAGCCCGATGTGGGGCTCGATCCCAGGACCCTGGGACTATGACCTGAGCCGAAGGCAGACACTTAACCAACTGAGCCACCCCGGCGTCCCTGCACTATCTTTTAAAAATCAAAATTATTTTAAATAAAGGTAGGACCGGTGTTATTTATTTATTTATTTATCTATCTATCTATTTATTTATTTTTGCCTCACGCTTTAATACGGCTTAGTATGGCACTTTTAAGTGATCTTGTCTTTATTTAAAACTGATGTTTTTGGATAAAGAAGTTTTGAGATTGAACACATGCGCATGTACACACACACACACATACACACAGGAATATTACTCAGCTATAGAAAGAAATGGAAGTCTTGCCATTTGCAATGTTGTAGATGGAGCTAGAGAGTATAATGCTAAGTGAAATAAGTCAGTCAGAGAAAGACAAATACCGTATGATTTCATTCACAGTGGAATTTAAGAAACAAAAGAGATGAACATATGGGAAGGGGGAAAAAAGAGAGGCAAACCAGAAAACAGACTCTTAACTATAGAGAACAGACCGAAGGTTGCTGGTGGGAGGTGGGTGGCAGATGGGTTAAATAGGGGATGGGGATTAAGGAGGCACTTGGGTGAGCACTGGGTGTTGTATGTAGGTGATGAATTACTAAATTCTACTCGTGAAACTAATATTACACTGGAATTACACTAACTGGAACTTAAATAAAACTTGAAACTACAAAAAAAAATAAAATAAAACTAATGTTTTGTTCATCATGGATTTTTTTTTGCATTAATTTGACTTTTGAAAATATTGTGTGAAAATACTATTTCTCTTGATTACTGAGGTTTTTTGGCACTTCCTTAAAATTCTCACCTCAGGATTGTGCCTCATTTGCTTCATCCATAGTTCAGCTCGGGTTTTGATATTTCCTTTCATTTCTAACTTCAGAAGTCCTGAGTGAGATAGGATTCCAGGAGACTAAAGAGCAGTCTGGGGACAGTCTTCAAGAGGCTCAATTCTTAGAGAAGATTAACTGTGTGAACGAATTGAACTCCTTCCCTGCACCATGTTATATGAAAGACTGCTTACATATTTATTTAATAGCTACTTTTTGAACACTTGCTAAGTGCTTGGCAGGATTCTAGGTGCTTGGGGTTACAGTGATGCACAAATTAGACAAAATCCCAGTGTTTGCAGAGCTTCCTTCCCATACATCATTCTCTAGTCCTCACAACAACGCTGCAGTATAGGTAGCTGTTGTACCATTTTACCAATGAGCAAAGTGGGACTCAGAGAATAACCCTACCAGCAGATAACTAAATACAACATTTTCTAGCACAGAATCTAGTGTTGAAAGGACTCTGAGAAAGTCAAACTTATTATGACATGGGCTTAGTCAATAGGAAGCTTCCTGGAATACATTAGTCCTATATTGGTTTGGTTTTTTTTTTTTTTTTTTTTTGGATTTTATTTATTTATTTGAGAGAGAGAGAGCAGGAGCTGGGGTGGGGGGGGGAGGGCCAAGGGAGAAGGAGAAGCAGCTCCCCCCACCCCCCTGCGCTGAGCAGGGAGCCTGACGGGGCTCTGTCCTAGGACCCCGAGCTGAAGGCAGGTGCTTAACCAACTGAGCCATCCACGCACCCCCCACCGATATTGGTTCTTAAAGGAGAACATCAGGTAAACATATTTAAGTGCAAGACTAAGAGTAGGGAACAGTACAAAACACATTTTCCATGACTTTGGCAATACAGTAAAATGGGACAGAGAAAGCTGGGCAGAAAGATGAAGATAGAAAAGTATTTGTCTGCCTCAGTTAGCAGCATCCGAATAGACCTCCAGAATGGCAAACAGTGTTGACTTTTTGTACTAGCCAAAGCTGCTGGAACTGGAAGCCCTTTATCCAGACTCAGAAGGGAATACAATGATTGATTAGCAATGTCTGTATGGAATTTCCAGAGATCATCACTGGTTTCATGCTAGTGTGTCACATCAGTCATGATATTGGTATTGCTGTGTTGATTATCCTAGTGCCCTGGAGCTCAATTTCCAGATAACCAGTGTTAGGGTGCTTAAGAAGTATTGTTTAATGGGTTATTAATAATTGTTACATTTTTTGTTGGGAGAGTTTGTTCATTTCCACAAAAAAGTATGGTGGGATTTCGATTGTGATTGCGTTGAAGATATAGATATAGATCACTTTGGGAAGAATTGATATTTAAAATGTATTGACCATGAACAGGTATTGACCATGAATCTTTTTAAATTTCTCACCGTTGGGGCGCCTGGGTGGCTCCGTCGTTAAGAGTCTACCTTCAGCTCAGGTCATGATCCCGGGGTCCTGGGATCAAGCCCCGCATCGGACTCCCTGCTCCGCGGGAAGCCTGCTTCTCCCTCTCCCACTCCCCCTGCTTGTGTTCCTTCTCTCACTGTGTCTCTCTCTCTGTCAAATAAATAAATAAAATCTTTAAAAATAAATGAATAAATTTCTCACCGTAAATTTTTATAGTTTTCATATAGGTCATTCACATCTTCTAGTTAGATGCATCCTTGAGTATTTCTTATTGTTTTTGGTGCTATTAAAAATGGTATTTAAAATTTTTACTTTGGTTATAAATTGCAAGTATATAGAACTATAATTGATTTTGCATAATATTTTTGAATTCTGCAATGCCTCAAGTTCTCATAGTTTTATCATAGATTTTATCAGACTTTCTACATAGATCAGGAGTCAGAAGCCTTTTCCTTAAAAAGCCATATAGTATATATTTTAGACTTCTGAGTCTTATGGTTTGGCAGTTTCTCAACTTCTCCCCATTGTAGGGGAAAGCAGCCATGGACAATACAGAAGCGAATGGGTGTGACTGTGTTCCAATAAAACTTAATTTACAAAAAACTGTCGCAGTTTCCCGTTCCCTGATTTGAATAATCATGCCATCTGAGAAAAATAGTTTTACATCGTCCTTTTCCAATCTGGATGTTTTTTATGTCCTTTCCTTGCTTTATTGCACTGGCTAGGATGTCTAGTTAAAATGTTGAATAGAAGTGGGTAGAGCACCAGTTCTTGTCTTGATGGTTCTTCTGCCATTAAGTATGATGTAGGTTGTAGATTTCTTACAGATTCCTTTACCAGGCTGAAGAAGTTCCTTCTTATTTATAGTCAGCCAAGGGTTTTTATCAGGAATTGATGTTGGGGTTTGTCAAATGCTTTCTCTGTGTCTATTGAGATGATCATATAGTTTTTCTTTTGAAATTGACTAACTATGGCAAATTATTTTGATTTTTTGTTAGACTAGTCTTGCATTCCTAGAATAAGCCCCATTTAGTCATGATTTATTATCCTTTTTATTGTTGGATTTTATTTATTAATATTTTATTTAGAATTGTTATATCAAGTTCATGTGATATTCTACCATATATACAGTTTGATTCTATTTTGATGAAAAGAAACATACCCTTTATATATGTGTATTTACATACGTTTATATAGTTTTGTATGAAAGGAGTGACTATAAATACTGGGGTATTTACATTGGTTATTTTAGACATGGCTTGGGGGATACGGATAGGACAGTTAACTTCGCCTTTATGTATCTGCAACGTTTGCTTTTTTTTTTTTTTTTAACTGTGGAAAAAAACTGTGTAAGCCTACATTTAAATTCATGGGTAGGCTACACTTTTGGGAACTGCATAAGTTGGAGAGAAAGTCTGGTTTTTTGGCAAGAGTTTGATCCTTACTAAAACCCGTTGAACAGATCAAATGGTCAGGTTGCTGAAGGTTGGGAAGGAAAGTAGCATAGTGGGCATGGATTTTTGTAACTAGACAGATCTGACTTTCAACCCTAGTCCTGTTAGTGATTACTATGGGCCTTTACCTTTTCTATGTTCAAAATGGACATGATAAGACCTACCGGACAATATTGTTGTAAGGATAAAGGCTAATGTAAGGAAGCTAGCATATAGAACATTTTCAATAAATAGTCATCTCTACTACCACTACTCCTGCTGGTACTATTTATAGGCTCAAAGAAACTTGAGGTATCTAGTTTACTTTTATACTCAATGTCTAAGTCCTGTCTTCATCTTTGATAGGTCATTTCTTGCTTCTGCTTAGCCACTTGGAAGGACAGGTGTTCATGACCTTGTATCTTTACTCTTCCCCTGGAGTGGTCAGCAAAAACTCCCCCGCTCCTTGTCTAGTTTGCTTTTGTTTTATGCCGCACACCACGCACTAGCAACATTGGCTTTCTTTCTGTCCCTCTAACGTGTTAGCTTGTTCCTAGCTTGTTATGTTTCTATTACCTGTTCTCTTAGCCTGGGATGCAAATCTAGCTGTCCTCACTTAAAGTCATGTGACTTGGACCATTCTTTAACTGCTTTGAGTCTTAATTTACTTATCCGTAAAAATGAGATAATGATGGTGCCATGAGATAATGATGGTGCCCTCCTTAAAGACTGACACTGATAAGCTGTTACTTGTAAAGTATTGAGAATGGTGCCTGGCATATGATAAGTGCTCAGTACTCTAAACCAGTTGTATCTGCTTCAGTCTTATTATTCAAAGCTAAATAAAGTTAACTTGTTCCATGTTTTTCACATCACTTCTCTGTTAAAGGATAAGTCCTTCCTGTCTCTTTCTTCTAAATGTTTTCCCCCCATTTGTGCATATGTACTGTATTTTTTTTCTTTTTACCCACCCAAAAAATAGGACTTGTATTTTTTAATCTTTTCTTGTGAGGTTGGGTGTAATTTTCTAAATAGACAAAATGATTTTCAATCTTCGTTTTATGTATCAAATTATTAGCACTGTCTTAGAGCTGTTTTTGATCAGCATGCCATTTGTGTTTTCATTTAAGACATGCAGACATCACTGAATAGGATAGTCAAATACAGAGATTGGTGACATTTCTTACAGTTGATTCATCAGTCATTACCTTTTGGGTATGGTTGTCCAGTCACCCATGGATCCTCTTTTTGCAAGGACATTTTTGGAAAATTCTACCAAATGCCTTTTGAAATCCAGGTACCCTTTGCTATATTTTTTTTTTTTACCTATGATGTGCAATAAAGAACCCCAGGAATAAGGTAAAGAAGTTGGTTGGTTATAGTTTTTTCTTGACAAACCCATGCTATGTCCTAGTAATCATGAGGTGCTTTTGAAGGGTATATTTAATAAGTTTGTCAAGTAGAAAGGTCTGTTTAATAAAGTCTTATGAATTTTTTTCAAGATTTTATTTTTAAGTAATCTCTGTACCCCATGTGGGGCTTGACTCATAACCCTGAGAACAAGAGTCACATGGTTCCACCAACTGAGCCAGCCAGGCACCCCGTGTCTTCTGAAGTTTTACCTAGAGGTTCAATCGAAGATCATATGGATGCTTTTATAAATAACACTATGTACCTTTGAGTACCTTTCTTTGATAGGCCCTTCTTGTATATGCATTCATGATTTTCAAAGCCATTTAAAGAACTCTTACTTTCTTCTATATTTCCTTAAATACAAAATTTGAGGGGAAATTCCTATTGTATATTTATATTGCCTTGGTAGAAAGTTACATGAAATACTTTGCATAGACTTGAGTATAAAGAGGGGGAATACTTCTTAGTTTCAACCACGGCAATTTTTAAAAATGGAATTTTCCAAGCCATTAATCCCTAATGTGGGCAGGTGCATTTGGGTTTTTCATTTGCTGGAACATATTTAATGTTTAAAATTTTAATGAAAAACAATAAAAAGCAAACTGGTTCATAGGTTTCTGGAAAAAGAGATGACCCTTTCTGTTCTCTTTGAAGTAACAAAATTAGTAAATGCATCCAAGTTTTAAAAACACTGAAATCCACTTTATTACAGATATCACTGGCAAAATTGAACTTGTTATTCAGTAGTTGACAGTTTGGTTTGCTTGCTTTTTTTAAGTAGTTCTTTTGAACCATGGAGTTTAAAAGAAATTTAAAACAACTAGACAGCTAGAAATAGAGTGGGGGATGGTAAAAATAGTTGTTTAGTCTCTGTTCATTGCTTATTGTGTTTTCTATTTTTTTTCCCCAAAGGTTTTACTTTTAAGTAACCTCTACACCCAATGTGGGGCTCACACTTACAACCCCCGATATAAAGAGTTGCATGCTTTACCAACAGAGAGCCAGCCAGGCACCCCTGTGTTTTCTCTTTTTAAATTGATCTGTTTGTTCCCCCTACAGAAGTAGAAAGAGTGGTGTAATAAGTCTTGATATACCCATCGCCTAGTTTTAAAATATCACCTGTTGGCCAGTCTTGTGTCATCTGGACATTCCATTCCATCCATACTTCCTGCCACTGGATTCTTTTGAAGTAAATCCCAGGCATCGGATAATTTTATTTATAAACATTCCACTGTGTTCGATCTGTTTATGAGCCTTACAGATAAAGCATATTTCCTGGATGTTTGGTATTCTTTATTTTTTAGTACAATTTAAAATTTTTAATCAATTTATATTTTTCTTTCATTGTTATATTTTTAATCTGATCTGATAAAACAGGTATTCCTTAAGAAGAATCCTAGAAATGAAAAGTGCTCACCTAGGTGTTGAGAGGGACTACTACTTCTCACCTTCCTTCTGCTACTGCCAATTCCTCCTTGTCTTATCCCAACTGAGTTTTGTTTTTTTTTTTTTAAGATTTATTTATTTATTTTTAGAGAGAAAGTGAGAGAGTGCGAGAGGGTGAGTGCGAGTGATAGGGGAGAGCAGAGGGAGAAGGAGGAGAGAATATGAAGCAGGCTCCCCACTGAGCCCGGAGCCTGATACAGGGCTTGACCCCACGACCCTGAGATCATGACTGGAGCTGAAACCAAGAGGCAGACGCTTAACTGACTGAGCCACCCAGGGCACCCCCCTACCCCCACAACTGGGTATTTTATAAAAATAGTGTAAGAGTCAACATTCGCCAGATAACGTTTTCTTGAACATTTTTAATCTTAAAGGATCCTTAAAGGATCCTGGGCGGATATAAACCAAAATAACGAGTGTGATTATTTCTGTGTTACAAACGGATGTATATCTTCTTTACTTATCTGCATTTTCGGATTTCCACAATGCACATATTTTCATTTTTATAAATGAGGAAGCCTTTTTTAAGCTTTTTTTTTTATTTTGGTAAAATAATACATGACAGAGTTTACCATTTTAACCATTTTTAAATGTACAATTTATTTGCATAAAGTGCCTTCACACTGTTGTGTAACCACTGTCTCCAGAACTTTCTCATCTTCCCAAACTGAAACTGTTACATTCATTAAGCAATAATTTCCCATTTCCTTCACCCTCAGAATCAGGGCACCACGTATCTTCTTTCTGTCTTTGTGATTTTGACTCTGCAGGGTACCTCATGGAAGTGGAATCATGTATTTGTCCTTTCTATTTGGCTTATTTCACTTAGCAAAATGCCTTCAAGTTTCATTTTTTGTAGCATGTGTCATTGTTTCCTTCTTTATAAAGGCTGAATAACGTTCTCATTATATATAAAATCTCATATTTTTTAATCCATTCATCTGTTGATGAACATTTAGGTTATTTTCACAGATTTTTTTAAAAGTAACCCTTTAAATGTGTCCTTTGCTTTATAGTTACAAAAACTCTCTGATATCCATGTTTTATATGAATCTCCAGAAAACTTTAATAGTGGACAAGGGTCGTTGGCCTCACCTAACAGATGTGGAAACAGATTCAGAAAAGTTAATCGGCTTGCACGTGAATATAAAGTGTTCATATTTGCAGCCCGGCCTTGGGGCTCCAACTCTGGTATTGTGACACTGGTGCACAAGTTCTGTATCCTTGGTCACATGCTGCATAGCCTGAAGGTGCCAGGTAGCTAACCTAAATCAGTATGTTTTGTTTTGTTAATTTATTTGAAAGAGAGAGAGGGAGTGCGCTAGCGCATGGAGCCGGGTGAGAGGCCGAGGGAGAGGGAGAAGCAGGCTCCCTGCTGAGCAGAGAGCTCACCGTGGGCTTCCATCCCAGGACCCTGAGATCATGACCTGAGCCAAAGTCAGATGCTTAACCAGCTGAACCACACAGGCGCCCCCAGTGTGTTTTTTCTTTAAATTGAGGACCTATTGACCATTTGAGTGGGATGGTTCCATTGTGGGACATCATCCCAAGTATCAGAGATCCTTTGACATCCCTGCCTTTGCACATTAAATGCTGGTAGCACCCAGCCCTCATCATGTGACAGCCAAAATCCTATCCACACATTTTGTCCAAGCTTCCTGGTTGGGGTGGAGGTAGGCATTACCCTTCTGTCAAATTGAAATGTCTCAGACCTGTAAAACACTACATTCACTCTCCATGATTAGGCATAAAATAATAGGGAAACTGCCCAGAAGTAACCTTTTCATATGATTTATGGTATTATAGAATGACTCAGTATAGCAAAAGACGCTAGAAGACGAAATGACTCTCTGTGTACTAAATCTTCCTGTGGGTGGGATGGCAGGTGACGGGAGGTTATCTCTGTAGATCTGTGTCTGTGGTGCTCCGATGGTCACCATGGAGAAGGAGGAGGACCTTCGTATGGCCTGTGGCTACCAAGACCATCTCGTGAGCTGACTCTGATATGAGGACTCTGGACAGTGTGAGGTCCAGCACCTCAACTCAGAGACTGGCCATTTCAGTGTTGAGAGAGTGGAGGGTTGCATTCACCGCTGCGGTGAGATTGAACGTCATCGAGCTGGGCCAGCTGATGGCTTTTCATCACTGGTGAGTCCCAGTGTATGGGGCTTAGTTCTAGCTGTTGTGCGTAGTGCCTGTCTTACTCCCATCCGTCTAGTTTTAGGCTTCATGTATTCAGAAATCAGGCAACCCTGATACACTGGTCGGGATAAGAGGTGGTGTCCTTCTCTTACCACATCCAGCTCTAATGGCTATTGATAAGGTGCTCTGGCTCGAAATGGGACTAAGAGTCAAAATTCATACCACGAGCACGCTACATACCCCTATTGGGAAGTCTGGACATACATAAAGGAAGGGCACTGTGCAGATGGCTGACAGGGGTGGTGGGGACGTGGGAGAGCTGGAGCACACAGAGGGACTATCACCACTCTGTTCTTGCCATCCATGAGGGGCAGTGGGGCAGGTCCTGTGTTCCCAGGTCTTCTCCATTTTTGAAGATCAACTGGAAATCGGAAATTTGTTTTCTGTGAATTATCCCAATTTTTACATCATGGTCATTACTTGTTTTTAATTGTGCTTAAACACATAGGACTTAAAATGTATCATCTTAATCATTTTTAAGTGTCCCGATTCAGTCACATCACATTGACGCTAAATGTAAGGTATTGGGAAGTACATTTACACGGTTGTGCAGCCAATCTCCAGAGCTCTTTTCATCTTGCAAAACCAAAACTCTCTACCTATCAGACATTAAACTGTCTCCCCACTCCCCACCCCTGCGCCAGCCACTGGCAGCCATGATTCTACTTTGTGTCTGTGAATTTGAATACTCTAGGTACCTTAGATAAATGGAATCCTGCAATATCCATCTTTTTGTAACTGGTTTATTTTACTCGGCACGATGTCCTCAAGGTTCAAACACGCCGTAGCATGTGTCAGAATTTCCCTCTTCTTTAAGACTAAATAATATTCCATGATATGTGTATTCAACATTTGGTTTATCCATTCATCCATTGAGGGATACTCGGGTTGCTTGGCAACTAATTTTTTAAAAGCATGGAAAGCAGTGTGTGAGCCAGACAAAAAACTTCTCAGCTGGGTGTATTTAGCACATGGGCTGCCATTTTGTGTCAGTGGCACTCTATGGATAGTAACAGTACACATTGACATTATTATTAACTCACTGCTCTAGGTCATAGAAACCTTGAAGTGCAGAGGATAAAGTAACCCTGGAAATCACACTCAGGGGACAGGCCTCTTTCTACTTAAAGGCTTGGCTAATTCTGTAAGTGAAATTTATGGAGCCTTATCAGAGACTTTTCAAGACACCTTGCACTTATATTTCATACTCTGTGAGGTTCAATTCTTAAAGCAAAGTTGGCAGTGGTCCTCCTCCCTTGGAGCCAGTGTATAGCACAGAGCTGTGCCCAAAGACGCGGCCAAACAGGTGTAGAATGAACAAATACATTTCCGTCCTGAGTTGTGCATTCCTTTTTATCCAGGACCCTGCTGTAGAAACGAACTCTAATGGCAAGCCAGCCAACGTGAGTGGAACATGGGTGTGTCGAGTCAGAGCTCCCTGCTCCTGGACAGTGGCTCTCTGACTCGGCATTTCACAAAGACGACTCCACCCTGTGCCCTGATTGGATTACGATAAAGGGTTTACCTGACAAACCGTAACAGGGCATCACCCGGATTGCTCAAAGGGATATAACAAGAGCTCTCGATGCTCCTGTGAACAACCACCAAGGGGAAAAAATGCATGTTTTCCTAGTCAAAAATTACATTATTTTTATTGCTGCCAAGCTTAGGATGTGGATGGGGGAAGAGACGGGCTGTAGGTGGGGGAAGGATCCCGGCTTCACTGTCCTCCAAGTGTACTGCCTGTTCTCAGAATTTCTGAGTGGGAAGAATTTCTCAAGTTGGTCTTATGGTGGGTGTTGGGTCCTTCCACGTTCATTCACATTAATTGCCCCTCTAGTGTCCCCTTTCCCTGGTAAATAGGTTCCCTCGGGACGCTGCACTTAAATGTCTCTCTTTTGGTATTGACATGGATGTTGATACCAGGATTTATATCCTGGCATCCCTTTGAAGGAAACATTCAGTTCCTAAAGAGATTTGCTAGAGTCCTGTTCAGTGTAAATTAAATGTAAATATCACACGCCAGTGGGATATATTGCAGCAGTCTATGAAGAGTGCTTACTGTTTCCCTTCTTCTCTTCCTTCTTTTCTTCTTTAATTAGTCAGGTTTGATGAAATGGTAAAGGACACAACTGCAAATATTTCCACCAAATGCTTTTAGGAGTAGAACGTTTCAGAAGTTTGTTTGTTTATTTGTTTGTTTGTTTGTTTGTTTATTTTTTGGTAGCTGTCCTGTAGAGGCATTTTCTTCTTGAGAGGGGCCAGGCAATCCATTACATGTTTCCACAGCATCAGGGTGGTTGTGGAGCAACAATGACCTCAAATTTACACCTTTGACATCATCTACAAATGAAGGGTGACATAGATCCACATAGGTATCTTCAGAAGATTTTAATTAATATATCTAAGATAAGCCACAATGTTTTGTCACCATTCCTGCGCATTTTATACTAGAAGCCTCAAAAATCAAAAGCATCCTGGGCCTCTTTTGACATCTCAGAAGCCCTGTCAATTTTGCATACTTTTAGAGAAGCACTGCTAATTAAAATTGTCTGTATCATACTTTGGGTTGCTTTTTGCCAAATGTCTAAACTCTTGAGCTCCAGCATACCATCCACATCCCCAAACAAACAAGCGAAGATACACCCAGTAACTGACGTGAGAAAACAGACCTCTGAGTTAACATACCAAATTAGCTAAAGCTTTAAGTAACTTTGAAAACAGTTTTCCCCAGGTTAATAGTATATGAAGTATGTACTTTCTGCCTTTGCTACCATTTGGAGTTAATGTAACTATCACAGAGATCATTTGTGTTAACTGTGGGGGAAAATACAGATATGCAAAATAGGGGGGAAATCACCTTGAAACCCACTCCTTAGTTACTGATCTGATGTCGATATCCTTCCTGTCTTTTTTCTGTGAGTATATAGATGATACATGTAGATATGTAACATGCCTACTTACATTAACCAAAATTGCTTTTTATCCTTTTATTCTACTTAAAATGTTGTGACATTTTTCTCTCCCAGTTCCTGTAATGGCCACATAATTGCTAAGGGCTCCCTCGGAATCTGTTGTGTGATAGATTTTCACGTAACTTCTGCATGCCCCACGTAGGGGCCTGTAGATTGTTCCATAAATGTTTCTTAAGGAGAATACTTTTGCCCAGACTGAACCACATTGTCAAGCCGAACAAGGTGAGGATCCGAGATGTTAAATCAACCCAAACACATTGACCTAAACCGTGAACGCAAATGGCCAGTGCATGATTTTCTTTTTTAAACTATTCCTAAAGCCTTGTGAAATATTGGTTGTCCATGCACATTCCTACATAGTTTCTAATTGGTACTGCTTGTGAGATTTGGCTCCATATTAAAGATTAGCAGCAAGGAATATGATGGGCTACTGGTAAAAATATTTATTTTCTATTAGAGTTAGCCTGTATCTAATATAGGACCAGCATCTGTTAATGAGAACAAAAAAGGAAAAAGTGTCTTAAATCATGCACCTTTTTTTTTTTTTTTTTTGCTTATCTGTCACTGGAGATGTGCCTAAGTCTTTAGTGAATTGCTTGTGCACACAGGTTGTGTATGTACATGCATATTTGTACATGTGTGTGGGTTTGTGTTGGTGCCTGTTGGTGAGTATCCAGGTTTGGGAGGAGTAGACAGTCTCCACAAATATCTTGGCACTTGAGCTGGCCTTGACTGAAGGTCTATTGTTTTTATGTTCTCTGGGGAACCAGTACTCTTGTAGCCTTCTGGCTCATCTCTGTCTTTAAGTTGTTGTCTCATTGGCCTGGAACCTTTGGAAACACATGTGCTTCTGCCATTGATAAGGTGGATGGCAGTGAGGGACTGGTAAACTTATTCTCTCATAGGCATTTAATGACAATAAAGCATTTTTTAAAATATTTTCTTTATTTATATTAGAGAGGGAGAGAGAGCGAGAGAAGTGCACAAGTGGGGGGAGGAGCAGAGGGAGAGGGAGAAGCAGACTCCCACTGAGCAGGGAGCCTGACACACATGGGGCTCCGTCCCAGGACCCTGGGATCATGACCTGAGCCAAAGGCAGCAGCTTAACCGACTGAGCCCCACAGCCGCCGCATTAAGAGCATTACTGACAGGTAGTCCCTCTGCTAAAGACCCTGGCTGCAGGTGAGAATACTGTTAGGTCATCAAAATGTGAAAAAATCTTTAGGTTATTATTGAACATGAGACTGAGATTGTGCCTGTTTTTGAATTTCTCAGGGGATTCCAGCATAGACATTACATGGCCCACTATTTTTTTTTTTTTTTTTGGAGTGGGGGTGGTCTTCATGTTGTTAGTTTTGTAGATGGGATGTCAATTCTCCACAGTTATTTCAAGATTTTTGCAGGGAGTTATTTATAAGGAATCTTTTTTTGTTTTAAATCTCATTCATTCTTATGCCATCTAATTGTCTTCGCCTTGGCTAGATCTATTCAGCGAACAAGAAAAATCAGAATTAGATGTGGAAGGCGGCCAGATGCAGGGGCAGACTATGGCAGTGGAAATATCAAAATCAGGGCACTTATGAAGCACATTGTGATTGTAAAAGGAAGGAAAGAGTCTTTAAAATAGATTTGTTCTGCCTTTTTTTTTTTTTTTTGGTCCCCTTAAAAGATTTGTTATTTATTTTTGAAGCCTTGCCTATAGGTGAGGGAGCTGGCCCATGATTCTTGAGGTCACTTGCCAGCCCTGCATTCCATTTCAGCTGTTTTTTCTTTTTTTTAAGATTTTATTTATTTATTTGACAGAGAGAGGCACAGCAAGAGCAGGAACACAAGCAGGGGGAGTGGGAGAAGGAGAAGCAGGCTTCCCGCCGAGCAGGGAGCCCAATATGGGGCTCCATCCCAGGACCCTGGGATCATGACCTGAGCTGAAGGCAGACGCTTAACGACTGAGCCACCCAGGCACCCCTCAGCTGGTTTTTAATGACCTAGTCAGGAGAGTGGCTTTGATAGGAGGGAAGGAATGGGAAAGGGTAAATGCAGGATGTTGGATGGTCCGCTTGGCCAGTGGGGCCAGGGTCGTGGTGTTCCCTGGGAGCCCAGCCTCTTGTTGTGGGAGTGTTTGCTTATATGTGCCGTTCCTAGAGGCTGCATTTATTAAGTACTTCTTGAGTACCGTGCAGTAGTACCTACCTTAGTAGGTGAGAAGATAAGAACAATGAAGGCTTATCACTATAATAATATGAATATAAAGGTTTGGCATAGTGGTCCAATGTAAGTGAGCATTCACTATCTTCAGTTAGCAATACTTGCACTGAATTCATAACAACTCCTCATGACAGCTCAGTGAGTTGGCACAATTTTACTGATGAAACCATTGAGTCTTAAGGAAGTGTGGCATACCTCACCCAAGGTCACCCATCTAGTAAGTGGCTCACTCTGGGTTCAAACCCAAGTAGAATGATTGCAAACTTAGGCACATAAGCACCGATAATTTTGGTGATCAGTACCATTTGTGTAATGGGTGCATGCTGTTTGCAACTACTTTATAGACCATCTTATTGAATATTTGTGACAACCTGGTGATGTTGGTCTTATCTGACTTACCCAAGATCACACAGCTTGTAGGAGGTGGGGTTGAGTTTTGAGTTCCTGATGCTACCTTCTTTGCCGTCCTCATGATTTCAGTCCTGGAGGGTGAGGGACTGAAGAGTAAATTCTCTGTGTTTTTACCAAAATTAGGCTCCTAATTTTGAGCTGGATTTTAGCTCTGATTTCCCTCTTCCCTTCTCCCTGCAACCACTCTATTCTTCTTATACCCGATGAAGTTGGCAGACAGAAGGAATCTAACCATCCCAGAGAGTGAGCCGCTCGAAATCCCCTGCTCTTACCAGTGCCAAAGAGAGAAAGGATAAAGTGAGAAGCATCCATGCATCAGCTGCCCCTCCTTAATGTGTTGTAGAAAAAATGGGTACCCCAAAGGCAGGCTGGCTATGCGTAATACAGTATATTCAGGACACATGAGAACCATGGCTTCTGTTTTTGTTACTGTCAAATCAAATAACCAGCCTTGCCCTTCTGTGAATTTTGAGGTCTTAAAAGCCTGCTTCACCTAATACATGCTCATAAAATACATTAGCCTACTGTTATTTTTCACAGAATGGATTTATTTAGCTAAGTCTTGACCATGGGATTTAAATAGAATGTCAATAGTTTCTGCTAACTGATTTTTTTTAACATACAAAGAAGGATTGGATTGAGTATTTTACAGTGTAGGTGTTTTCTGGATCCTTTTTTCCATGCTTCTTCTGCCCCTTGTTTTGTTTGGTTCTGAAACAGATTTCGTGTGGGCTTCTGAGAGCCACTGTTTGGAGCCTGACAATTCCAAGGCTGATCACTCCTTGATGTAGACCTTTGAAGGTGCAATGGAGTAGAAGAAGATAGGAAAGCAAATGGGACTCGGGTTCTTGGCTGGAATCCACAGCAGGTGTTGAAGTGGGATGTCTGGTTGGAGGTTTGCCCTCAGGAAGGCTGCACGTACAAGGGTGTGTTTGGTCTCACCATGTCCCTTTTTCTTCCCAATTTCCATTTGTGTATAGAGCTTATTCATCTTTAACCCAACCCTGTTGCTTTGCTGGTGCCATTAACTCCCTCTCTTAATTCATGACTCATCTTTGGTTTAGTACCTAACTGGGGAGTCTACGGCCATACCACCCTGAACGTGCCCGATCTCGTCTGATCTCAGAAGCTAAGCAGGGTCAGGCCTGGTTAGTACTTGGATGGGAGTACCTAACTGGGGAATTAGGAACGGCAACATAGCCTCACATACAAAAGGATATTTGGTAGCCTCCAGTAGTATAGAAATCCAGATAACCTCTATGACGGAACCTCCACTTAACCAACTTGTTCATTCTGAAAGGTACCCTCAGCCTGCTCACTGCCCACATTGGCTAGCTATATTTGAATATGTGACAAACCATTCCAAATTAATAAACATGTGTTAACTCTTACAGTTTCTGTAGATCGGGAATCTGGGAGTAGCTTAGCTGGGTGGTGGTGGGCTAGCGTCCCTCATGAGATTGCAGTAGAGATGTCAGCCTAGGTTGCTGTAGCCTTCTAAAGGCTTGCCGAGGACTGGATGATCCACTTCCCCGGTGTCTCACTCACACACCTGGATACTTCATGCTGGTTGTTGGCACAAGGCCACGTGGACTTCTCCATAGGGTTGCTTGAGTGACTTCCTGACGTGGTGGCTGGCTTTCCATGAATAAGCAACCAAGGAGAGAACAAGTGGGAAGCTGTTATGTCTTTTACCACCTCATCTCAGAAATCACCCTCCGTTGCTGCAGTATCTCGTCAGCCCTATTCGATGTGGGAGGGAACTACACAGGAGCTTGAATACCTGGAGGCAAGCATCGGTGGGTGCCACCGTGGAAGCTGGTGTATATTTGCACACTTCACTTGCCACGTATGATGTTCCAGCAGTCTGTTGTTTATTCCCAAACCTGATTGTGCCTGTTCTATTGTTACTCTTGATAATATAATTTAATTAAATATTACTTAAACCAATGAAATAGAAGTGTGGAAAAAGAGAGTTGCTGTTTCCTTGAGAACTTGTGTGAATCCTTTAGAAAGACTCGATAAAAGTTTGGTTGCTTAAAAACTGCTATTAAAGTAGGTGTAGGTAAGGACTATAAAATTTAAAGAGAAGTCATAAAAAATCTAATGCATTCACATTGCTTTGCAAGTATCTTTACATTATCACTCCATTTCAAATGAACCTAAATTGAAAATCATAGATGCTAAATTATAAGTATAGTTTATAGCAAGAAAGATCCTATAGGATCCTAAACCAGGAACATAGGTTTAAAAAAATTTCTTTTCAATCTACTTTAAAAGATAGATGAAAATATGAACCCTATGTGTGTTAAAATAAGATACTTTAAGTATGTATGAATAATTTTGCATGATTTCTTCTTTTGTGCAACTCTTGATTAACTCACCCTATGCTGGTTTCTGAAGTGTCAGAAAGAGGGCTTTTCATGTATGAGATGTTCCACGGGCTCTTTCTTACCTGTTAATTATTACAAAGGGAAGTTTACTACATTCTGTTCTTCCAAGAGCCATATAAATCAACACATTACTTTTTGGCAGTATTGCTTTTCATCAGTTCTAAAGTGTGTAGTTTTTCACATTTTCACATTTCAGATATTGAAATGCATTCTGCCGTCAATGGCATATTGTGATTTAATTGGAAGTATTTTTTCAGCCTTATTGCTTCATGAATTATAATTGTTACCTTAAATTTGATTAAACATGGTATGTTTTATGATTTTATTTTCTAAGAAATACGTTAGATGCACGTGATAGCTTGTTAAAGCTGAGGTGGGTGTATCTGTTCAGCTGTGGTTTGGCCAGTGGAGTCTGTCTAAATGTATCAATCAAGTTTTATAAGGCAGTGGCTTGATTTAGAAAGTGAAAAACTCATGTTAGCTTCTTTAAGTGAAGGTAGTAAACATCACATCTGTGTGTCTCAGTTTTTGCATGTGTAAAATGAGAAACTTGACATATTATATCTAAAGGCCCTGTCAGCTTGAACATCCTAAGAATCTTTTCTTTTTAAAGATTTTATTTATTTTTTTTATTTGAGAGAGGAACAGGGGTCGGGGGTGGGAGAGGGAAGAATCTCCAGTAGACTCTGCACTGAGCCCAACACAGCACTCAATCTTACGACTCTGAGATCATGACCTGAGCCGAAATCAAGAATGGATGCTTAACCGACTGAGCCACCCAGGTGCCCTGAACATCCAGAGTCTGAGGAAACTAGAAATCCTTTCTAGAGGAAACCAGAACTAAATTCCTTTTTGATCGGGGGATGTCAGATGTATTTTATAGTAGGATGAAATCCATCAACCCTCTCAAACAAAGAATACCCAGGAGGCCATATTCCCACAGTTTGCCTATGATTTTATGGGGTTAATGGATCCTCCAAAACCAGTTCCTAAAACTTGACAGTCCTTTGGCCTCAAGCTATGCTAAGCACATCCTTGAATTTTGCTTTTGGAGTTCGGATTTTTCTGTATGGTGGTTTTTTCTTTGTAAAAATGTGTAGAGTAGAACTTTTTGAATTTTTTATAGATTCTTCCTTAAGGCTCAAATTTTTGCTAGTACCCTCCACCTTAGTCCGGCTTGAGTCCCTCCTTTTCACTTCCCCCAGCCATAGATAATCTGAGTGCCCTGCTCCTGAAGATAAGAGAGTTGAATACAAATATGGAAGGGAAAAAAGTTCTCAAAATACTTTCAAAAAACGATCTCTATAACTCAAAGCTCTGCCAAATAGGGGAGAGTTGTTGATAGAAAAAAAAAATCATTGTTATACTTTCCAAGTTTTCTTAGTAGTGTTTGAAGATTTATAAAAGCTTTTTCTACCTGGAGGTATAAAGTCTTGATAAAACCCTCGGATATAGAGTCCATTCAAGAAATAGGGAAAGTACCAGGTCTAACACTGAAGTGCCCTGAACAGCTTATTTTTGTCTTTTCCCTACATATCTGCCATACTTGTATGGTATCCATAAGAATTAGTACAGGAATGGTGCACTGGCTTGAATATTTTTTAAAACGTGGGCTTCGTTTGTACTAATGTGAAAATTTATCTCTGTGGTCACCTACTTCGATGTTCAAATCAGTGACTTTAAATAGTTTCTATCTGGATTAATCACCAAGCAGTCTTCATCCCAGACTTCCTGAGTACTTAGAGATTTATTACATGTCTCTCTGGATCTTTAGAGGGTACCATAACCTGCCCCACATAGGCAAACCTTATTATTCTGGCTTTGTATGAGATAGGTTTCATTTGGTGGCTTTAATTTTTCCTTTGTGGTACTCTTTCTTGCAGGCGTCCATCTTTCTGTGTCTGGTAATGTAGGGGAGGACACAGTTCACATTTCCTTTAATCCCATTAAATTAATTGCAGGTGGCTGGCTCCTTTAGAATCCAGAACTGTCTTTAGAACTTGGTCTAGCAGTTGGGGCAACTGGGTGGCTCAGGCGGTTAAGTGTCGACTCTTGATTTCAGCTCAGGTCATGATCTCAGGGTTGTGAGATTGAGCCCCATGTTGGGCTCCGTGTTTGGCATGGAACCTGCTTAAGATTCTTTCTTTCCCTCTCCTTTTGCCCCTCTCCCCGCAGCCCTGTTCTGCTTGCTGGTTCTGTGTGTGTGACTGTTTTAGATTCTACATACAGAGGAGATTCTATAATATTTGTCTTTTGCTGTCTGGCTTATTTCACGGAGCATAATGTTCTCCAGGTTCATCCGTGTCGTAACATATGGAGTACTGGAATATTCTATTATGGAATATTATTCAGCCATAAAAAGAAGGAAATTCTGCTATATAACTATATACATACATGCCACATTTTCTTTATTGATTCATCCATGATGGACACTTAAGTTTTTTCCATATCTTGGCTATCGTGAATAATGCTACAATGAACATGGGTGTGCGGATGCCTTTTTTGAGATACTGATTTCATTTCCTTTGGATATATACCCAGGAATGGGATTGCTGGAACATTCAGAGTTGATTTAAATCTTGGTTCATCACCCATGAGCCATGTGAACTTAGACAAGTGTTGTAAACTCTCTGAGCCTTTTCTGATCTATAAAAAGGAAAAATCCCTCTTTTGTGGGGCTTTGGGGCAGATTAAAAGAAGTACTGGATTAAATCGCAGCACCAGATATACACTAAGCAAGCACCATAGGAATCTTAGAGATAAATACATTTCAACAGAGACAAACGGGAAAAGAAATTAAAGTCAATTTAAGGTTGTATGTAGGTAAATTTTTTCATGTAGATCATTTGTATTTTGAAAGCTGAAAATAATGCAGAATCAGCCAGTCACATAGAAATACACCTCAAAATTTCAGGTAGGTTTATTTAAAGTAGGCTGGAAGTAGGGACCAAAGATAGCTTCTTCATCATGACCCCTGAGAAGATAAGAAATAGTGGCAAAGAACGTGTAAAGAATATGCAGTCCTCTACTTTGGAACACTATATTTTATAATGATAAGTGACATTAAAAAAAAAAAAAAAAACCTTCCTGGCCATTTCCTCAAATGCTTACCTTCTGAAGGAGATTTTTTTTTTTTTTTAAAGATTTTATTTATTTATTTGAGAGAGAGAGAATGAGAGATAGAGAGCACGAGAGGGAAGAGGGTCAGAGGGAGAAGCAGACTCCCTGCTGAGCAGGGAGCCCGATGTGGGACTCCATCCCGGGACTCCAGGATCATGACCTGAGCCAAAGGCAGTCGCTTAACCAACTGAGCCACCCAGGCGCCCCTGAAGGAGATATTTTTGAGGAGATATTAAAGTTGGTTCCTTATCTGTGAGTTCACTAAGGAAAGTGAACTCCAAGAAGAGTACTGTTACTTTTATTGCTATATGACTTTTTTTTGTTTGTTTGTTTGTTTTAGCCCTCATTGATTATGAAAAGGATTTGAGCTATCTAGTCTGTGGTACGTGTATAATTTGTTGCTTTCGGTTCTTTGAGAAGCATAATCTGGTAGTACTTGAAAATGAAGTTCCCACTGTTTTTTGCTTGAGAAGGTTCATTGTTTTCCTCTGCTTTCTGTCACTTGTATTAGAGCAAATGTATGCATTTGGGAGACCCTAGCTCATTACAGTGGAAGTGATTTTAGGTCACATGTGAGCCTGGTAATATAGTCCACTTCAGAAGTTACTGGTTAAAATGCATATTCCTAGCCTCCTCTACTGGAAATCCTGACTGAATATATCAGGATGGGATTCTAAATTTGATTTTTTTTTTTTTTTTTAAAGCAAGCACCCCAGTTGAAAATGTATATTGAAGCAAGGCTGGACAATTGTTGCCTCTACAGTCAAATCTACTGGAAGCAATGGCTAAACCCTTGTTGTTGTTGTTGTTTTGTTTTAATTTTTATTGTTATGTTAATCACCATGCATTACATCATTAGTTCTTGATGTAGTGTTCCATGATTCATTGTTTGTGCATAACACCCAGTGCTCCACGCAGAACGTGCCCTCTTTAATACCCATCACCAGGCTAACCCATCCCCCCACCCTCCTCCCCTCTAGAACCCTCAGTTTGTTTTTCAGAGTCCATCGTCTCTCATGGTTTGTCTCCCCCTCCGACTTACTCCCCTTCATTCTTCCCCTCCTGCTATCTTCTTCTTTTTCTTTTTTCTTAACATATTAAACCCTTGTTTTTCTTGGAGTGAAATGGCTTTCTCTAACCGCAAGACCTGAATTTGGGGAACCGGTTGAGAGGGAACGGGGAAAGGAGAAAATAAAATCTATCACCAGCTTTGGTTCAACACTGCATGTTAATGGCCTGCATATATCCTTGGGGTGCTACTGGCTGTATTTCACTTAGAAAATGATTCCATTTGTGACCCACACTCTGAATGTTACAGAAGGGAGGCCAGCAAAGTGGTTGTCATTTGTGTGGAATGAAAATCAACCAGATAAAAATAAAAACTGTGAAACACAGTGGCCCTTAGCCCCCTGGTTGGGCACTGATAGCATCTACCTCTAGTTTTTAGGAAGACATTGTACTTAATGTGGAGAATGGTTGATAATTAACCTTCAAGGGTGAGAAAGCCTCTCAGTGCCCTGGACTTTCATAGGTCTGCAAGACAGTGAGGGGAGAGACTGCAATCTGGCCAGACCCGGATCAGATGCTGTTTTATCGTTACTGATAGTCTCTTGGGTGGAAGGCAGTTTGGCACCAAGTCTTCCCAACTGAAGATATGCTGCCTAGTGACATTAATGGCGCATGAGGTTGTGGTTGGGGGACTTGTCTATATGGATAGCTCACACTAATGACTGACTAATTTTGTATGGTGACTCCCCACCAAAAGGTAACTTAGCAACGTGAGTAAGTGAAGGAAAGTCTTCTATGGGTCAGACTATGACAATCCAATTACCTAGCATTTTTCAGGGTCCACTTTGTGCCTGATGTAGAGTTCTGGAAATGCTATGGTGAGATGGAGAGACAAAACCTATGAAGAGACCAACATTAATCAATTTACTTCATTAAATATATAATTACCAAATGGGATATGCATGAGGAAGGAGAAGAATAAGGCTCTGCGAGAGGGTATGACGGTGACATCTAACCAAGTGTATTTGTTATCGACTGTGTGAATAATTACCCTCAAAATCACTCCCCAAACTTAGCAATTTAAAACAACAAACATGTAATCTCATACAGTTTCTGAGGGTCAGGAATCCAGGAGTGGTGTAACTGAGTGGTTCTGTCTCAAGGATTCTCATGAAGACACAGCCAAGCTATTGGGTGGGGCTGCAGCCATCTGAAAACTTGACTGGGGCTAAAGGATGTACTTTGAAGATCACTTACATGGCTCTGGGCAGGAGGCTTCAGTTCTGGGCTGTTTACAACATAAGAGCTGGCTCCCCCCGGAGCAAATAGAGTAAGAAGAAGACAGCCAAGATGGAAGTGGTAGTGCCTTATAACCTAACCTTGGAGGTGACACATTCCATCACTTCTCCTACCTTCTGATGGCCACACAGACCAACCCTGTACACCGTGGGTGAATACAGAAGAGTCTGAATACCCAAAATAGGCACCATTAAGGGCTATCTTGGAGGTCACCCAGCTCACTGAGTCTGGGGAATTGTTGGCAGGCTTTTCTGAGAAGGTGCTGCTCAAGCTGAGATACAAAGGATGAGTAGGTGGAGTGCAGGTGATTCGGTAGTGAGCCTTTCTTGGGCAGTCAGAGCATGGTATGCTTTGAAACAGTGAATGATGGCCAGTGTGGATAGAGCAGGAAGAGCTGGGAATCATATACTAAAAGATGGTGCTGAAGAGGTTGGCAGGGACCAGACCATACATGTCCTTTTAGGTCAAATTAAGGATTTTGTTCTTCGGAGACATAAGCTGTTGAAAGACATAATCAGATTTCCTTCCCACACACTCCCCACCTTTGAAGGTCTCTCTGCCTGCTATGAGCCGAATGGATTATAGGTAGGGAAGCCAGTTTGGAAGCTATTATAGTTGTCCAGGCTAAAGATCATGGTGGATGAGAACACTGACAGTAGAGATAATAGTAGATGGACATGAAATGTATTTAGGAGGGAAATTTGTTAGAACTTAGAGGTACAGTGAAGTGGTTATTCAGGATAATTGCTGAGGCTCTGGCTTCTAGAATGGGATGCCTGGAGGTGACATTCACTAATAGAGTGATCCCTTGAAGAGGACCAGGTGCATGGAATACATGACAGAAAGGACTTTCAACTCAGAGATATCATTGCATGCAATGAGGAAGTATGTCACATAGTTCAGGTACAGGGACGGGCAGGGAAGTCTTTACCAAGAAAAATGTAGTTCCACTCTGATTCCCAAAAGTGTGCTGCATTTTTAGAACCATATGACAGGTTTTGTTTTTTGTTTTAATTTATGTGTCAATAGCTAAAGTCTAGCAAAGTATGACAGGGAATTCGTGGTGTTTCTCTTTTGATTATCATTCTTGTCATCTAGAGCAAGTTGTTGAAATCTTTTAAATCCCAGCTTAATTAGTTTTTGAAGTGTGAGGATGTATTGGTTCAGGTCTCTATTCCTCCTTCCCACTACCTCCAAACTCTCACACAATCTCTTTCTTCAACACACACACAAACACACATATACTTTTATTTGTCCAAGAATTAAGTGTGACATGTCATAAAGTTAAAGATTTAGGAGTCTTAAGGGGACCAACAGCTGATCACTCTTGTATTGTAGACAATAAATATGTTGACTGAACACCGACTTTGTTCTAGGCTCTGTGTCAGGCTTTCATATTTTTAAAAATGGCACCTACTCTCACCTGTCAAAAGATCTGGTACCCAGCACTGTAGGCATGTGTTACAAGCCAGACAAGAGACTTAAGAGCTCTCTTCTCCCATTCACTCCCCCGGGTGAAAGGTAGAGGACAAGAGCTATACCCTGCCCATAAACAACTTACACCCCCACTATGGAGACATGTGTACTCGCACTCCCCCGATGTGGCATGGCAGTAGTAGACAAGATAAGTCCCATAGGTATTCTGAGGAGGAGAGAAATACCTAGAAAATAATATTGTCTACCATGTTAGAGATTTTTGTCTTGTTTGGTTCATTGCCAATATCCAAGCCATTGGAAGGATCTAGCATGGGGTAGGTCTTCAGGACACACTTACTGCAAAAATGAATGAGCAAGTCGCCACTATTTTTAAACTTTTTGTTTTGAGATAATTTAGACTTGGGGAAGAGTTGCAAAAAATAGTATGGGGAGTATCACCATATATCATCCATCCAGCTTCCACTGATGTTAACATCTTACATAACCATGGTACAATGATCAAAGGCAAAAAATTAACATTGGGACAATACTCTTAACTAAACTCAGGACTATTTGAATTTCACCATTTTTTTCCCCACTAATGTCTTTTTCTGTTTCAGGATCCAATCTAGGATCCCGGATTGTCATATCTCCTCCAATTTGGGATGGTTCCTCAGTCTTCCCTTGTCTTTTATGAACTTGACACTTTTGAAGAACTGTGGGCAGTTATTTTGTAGAATGTCCTTCAGTCTAGGTTTGTCTGGTGACTAAGGGCTGCTAAGGACTTCAGGAAGGGGGACGCCTGGGTGGCTTCGTCGGCTAAGTGTCTGCTCAGGTCATGATCCCAGGGTCTTGGGATCGAGTTCCGCATGGGGCTCCTTGCACAGCCGGGAGCCTGCTTCTCCCTCTCGCTGCCACTCCCCTTACCTGTGCTCTCTCACTCACTCTCTCTCTTTCTCTCTGACAAATAAATAAAATCTTAAAAAAAAAAAAAAGGGCTTCAGAAAGTAAGAGCAGCTTTTGGTGGGCTTGGTGGAACATGAGACCTGGAGGGACAGAAGTGAAGATTTTTCAGGCAAGGAGACCTGCGTGCAAACATGTGGATCCTGGAGCACTTGGGTGTTGCAAGTGATGGGTACCCTTACCTGACCATAAAGAATTGTCATCACTCTGTGTCCCGCTGTCCTGCTGCTTTGGGTCTTGCCTTTCTCCCAATAGCAAGGTCATCTTCTTGATTCGTGTCCAACCCCAGCCTCCAGATGCTCAGGCTTTAGCTTCCTGGGTGTCAGAGTTGATGTGCCCCAGGCCATCATTTTACCAGACTTAACGTCCTTCTCTAGTTTGGAGACGTGGTGTCTTATATTTATTTTATTTTTCATACTATGACTTTTGTATTTGCTAATATTTAACAAGCACTAGGTGTCAGGCTCTGGGCCGTGCTTTCTCAGTGAGGAGCGATATCATACCTAAAGGGCAAATGCTAGCTCTTGGCAGGGGGTGGGTCTTACTCTTTTTAGGTACTGTAGGCATATCAGTACTTTATACATAAACAGATATGTAGGATGTCTGTGGTATTTAAATTTCAAGGGAAGGGGAGTTGATTGGGGGAGAAAAATCTTTTTAAAAAGCTCATTGGTGGGAGCAGTAATGAAAAAAAGTTTGAGAAACACTGACCTAGACCAGATGACGTCCCTATATTATATCATTTAATTTTATTATCCTCATTTTATTGTCCCTATTAAAAAACACAAATGAGTTGGGGCGCCTGGGTGGCTCAGTCGTTAGGCGTCTGCCTTCGGCTCCGGTGGTGATCCCGGGGTCCTGGGATCGAGCCCCGCTTCGGGCTCCCTGCTCCGCGGGAAGCCTGCTTCTCCCTCTCCCACTCCCCCTGCTGGTGTTCCCTCTCTCGCTGTGTCTCTCTCTGTCAAATAAATAAAATCTTAAAAAAAAGAAACAATACACAAATGAGTTAACTGAGAATTAGTGGGATTGAGTAGCTTGCCCATGGTCACAGTGAGGACTGGGGATATCCATCCAGGATGTGTAAAGTTCGAAGTCCAAGATCTAAACAGTGAACATCCCTGTCTGTGTGTAGCCTCATATTAAAAACCAATTAGTGAGTCAGTAGAAACAAATTCATAGCCTATTCTAAAACCAGGAAACACTTTTCTAGGTTTATTCATTGGAATTTCCTGATACAGTATCTCATTATTAGGGTTATTAATTGTGGGTCAGCTCTGAATACGTTTGTAATACTGAATGTTAGGATTCTAGTCAGGTACAGGTCTATAACCACATGAAGACAGGGCCTTTTGTCTATTTACTATTGCCATTTCCAGTGCCCAGAATAATGAATACACCTAGGAAGCGCTCTAAAAATATGTGTTGAATGAATAAAAGAGAGAAGGATGTTGTATTTCACCAAAAAGATTTCAAAGCCAAAATGAATTAATTCTGTTTGATGTTAGAGCCATGATGTTTGCACTTAAAAAAATAAACACCAACCACACAAAATGTAGAACAAGGCTTATACCTACCACAGAGAAAATGAGTTCTGGGTGGCCAGTTGAGTTTAATGTAGAAACAGCCTCTAGCTACGCAAACCCTAAATGTATGACTTAATATTGTTATAGCAGGCATAGCTGATAGATTAAATCAGACCTAGTTTTTCCATCCATTTTGAGGGGCTCAGAAAAAAAAGAAACAACACCTCATATTATTGTTTGAGATAGAATGGTGATAATGCAATTGAGCAAAATATAATGAAGGTGCCTCTCTTTTCTTTTCTCTTCCAACTGAGTGTCAAGAACAGCTGTTTATGTCTGAGGCAGGGGACTAAACCTACCTGAGATGTATTGTTGCACTGGATGGATGAGCAAAAACCCCAAGTTGTATGAGGATGTAGTTTCCTGTCCCTAAGAGATTTGCATTTACCATTTGTAAACAGGAATCTTAAATTGGTCAGCATATTACTCAAAATCTATTAATTCATCTCATAATCCTTGCCAAGCCCTAACATGTGCATCTGGTTGAGATTTAAGAGTGGCTACAGAATTGATTTCGATTTGCCAGACTACCTCTACGGGCAAATGCAAATTTCAGTTTTCACGGGCCCTTCCCAAAGTAAGCAATTCAGGGGCTCAGGACTCAAGAAAGGATAGATTGCCTCCAAAGAAGCCCATTTTCATATATATGAGCGGAGATAGACAAAAGGATGGTGACGTCACCACTGTGTCCTCATTTTCTTGTTCCCAGTGGCATTTACCGGCAGCGTTGAGAGGGCTTTTAAGAAAATCTACCACAAGTGCAAAGGAAATGAGAAGTTGTGTAGCTCCGAATCTGAGCGTGGTTAGGAATTTTGCTGGCTGCCTCAAAGGACAAGCCACTTTTCCACCCCCATGTTAGACGCAAGCTTCCTTTGGATGTGGGCTCAAATATTTCTTTCTGTAAATCACATTTTTTAGAGTCCTATAAAGTGGCGTTTTTTTGTTTCCCTTTGCTTTTAATTCTTCTTTTTCCCATCCCCTTTGAACCTTTAAAACTTGGCATAGTTAAATGGTAATGTTGGGAAGTAGGGACACTCCACTGCTGCTCCCACACTCAGAGCCCTATTACCTAGGCAAGCTGTTCTCCAGTCTTCTTCATGGAGAGGTGGGGGCTTCATGGCTTCTAATTACAGGCTTTCTGCCTCCTAACACTGAGCCTTTGAGAACCCTCTCAGCAGGAACGCCGTGTACTACAGACACTCCATTCCACACATTGAATGACCTAATATAATTATTCAGAATTGAAAATCACTTTCACTTCAACAGGAGTATTTCAACCACCCCCGCCACTCCCACCTTTTTGGAGTTACTAACTTAGACGATCCTTTTCAGCATCTTATCAGAAGCAGGCTTATCTAGTTCTCCGGTGAGCTAGGCATAAGGAAATTGTACCAGTTTAGCTTTGAGGAACCCCTCAAGTCAAATTCCCACCCCCCACCCCTTGGCTGCTTTAAAAAAGACAAAAAAAAAAAAAAAAAAGAAGAAGAAACTAGCAAATGTTACTTGCTCATTTGCCCAGTGCAGCTCCACACCCTTGAGGTCTGCTTCAGACCTACATTGTGGATTTTATTGTCCTCTGCTTCTATAATTTATATGAAAAAAAATCACTTTGATATTATGTAAAGTATATCATATAATTGCTTTTTGGCTTCCGTGGGAGAAGATTTGCTGTCCCAGGCAGTGATGTGAGCATGCCAGGGGCCTATCCAAAGGTAGTCAAACTGATTATTTTTCGTGATGCCTAGCTCACTGCTGCATGGTCCACCTGAAATTAGAACTAAAATTCTATAAAAAGGAAGAGCTCATCTGAGGTGATAGGTTCAAAGGGGGCGCTACAGGATTTTTTTTGGCCAAGGGAATCCAATTTTTTTTTTTTTTTTCAGATTTTATCCTTGCCAAAGAAGAGGTGAAATATTTTCCAAAATTAAAAAAGCATGCCATCTTGGCCTTAAAAAGTTTACAAAAAGCAATAGCATGAGGAGACCAAGATCCAGGACTTTGTGAACTTGGACTGACTTGGGACATTGCCCCAAGCACTTCTTAGCTGAGCGACTTTTGGTAGTTGCTTAACATCTCTGAACCAGGTCCTTCTTATCTTTCAAAGGGAAGACACAATTTCCCCGCTCTAGGGTTGCCTGAGGGTGACATGCATCAGCTTTTAGACTGCAGGGTAGGGCCAGGATAGATTTTTTTTTATTTAATTTATTTAATTATGTTTATGTTAATCACCGTACATTACATCATTAGTTTTTGATGTAGTGATCCACGATTCATTGTTTGCGTATAACACCCAGTGCTCCATTCAATACGTGCCCTCTTTAATACCCATCACCAGGCTAACACATCCCCCCACCCCCCCTCCCCTCTAAAACCCTCAGTTTGTTTCTCAGAGTCCAGAGTCTCTCATGGTTCGTCTCCCCCTCTGATTCCCCCCCTTCATTTTTCCCTTCCTACTATCTTCTTTTTTTTAACATATAACGTATTATTTGTTTCAGAGGTACAGATCTATGATTCAACAGTCTTGGACAATTCACAGCGCTCACCATAGCACATAACCCTCCCCAATGTCTATCACCCAGCCACTCCATCCCTCCCACGCCCCACCACTCCAGCAACCCTCAGTTTGTTTCCTGAGATTAAGAATTCCTCGTATCAGTGAGATCATATGATATGTCTTTCTCTGACTGACTTATTTCGCTTAGCATAATACCCTCTAGTTCCATGCATGTTGTGGCAAATGGCAAGATTTAATTTTTTTGATGGCTGCATAATATTCCATTGTATATATAGACCACATCTTCTTTATCCATTCATCTGTCCATGGACATCTTGGCTCTTTCTACAGTTTGGCTATTGTGGACATTGCTGCTATAAACATCGGGGTGCACGTACCCCTTCGGATCTCTACATTTGTATCTTTGGGGTAAATACCCAGTAGTGCAATTGCTGGGTCGTAGGGCAGCTCTATTTTCAACTTTTTGAGGAACCTCCATACTGTTTTCCAGAGTGGCTGCACCAGGTTGCATTCTCACCAACCGTGTAGGAGGGTTCCCCTTTCGGACCAGGATAGATTTTTAAGGCATCTTGAAGGCTAAGCTAAGCTTTTATTCTATGGATTAGCACCAATATAGATTTCCAAGGGAGTGAAGATATACATTGGATTTGTGTTAACCGAAGTGGGGATGGTAGACTGAAATACCAGCACAATGCTTTCAAAATGGTGTACACGGGTAGCGTATATTTTGGCTCCTAAGAATCACTTAGTAAAATGGCAGGTGCTCTTTGATAATTGTTATTATAAGTGGAATAGTAATGATGGTGATGGTAATGATGATGGAAAGCTCAGCTTTACTCCTGCTATATTTTAAAGTAAACCCCACTCTCCTGTTGGACCTGCCTCTCCACACCCTTTGCCAAGGTGGTAGCAACTCATAGTGGGCCCATATTGCCCGGGCTACCCTGGGTCGGGACCACGTGACCCCTCCCCCGCTGGGTGCCATGAAAGCCGACGTTAGCTCATCCGCACCCCCACCCCACCCCCGTCAAGGCCTCATGGACCCGGGCGGGAGGCCGCGCACTCCCGGAGGACCCAGCAGCGGCCCCCAAGAGTGAATAGAGCGCATTGACGCCGCCGCTGCCCGAGCAAGCCGGCTGGGGACGCCGAGCGGTGCCTCCGCTGCCGGCCCCATAAAAGGTGCAGCTGCTGCCGGGCCGCTCAGAAGCGCGGGGATGAGGCGGGCGGCGGCCGAGCGCGCGCTTGGGCGCCGCCAGTGACCGAGGCGGACCTTGGGGCCGCTCGGGGCCCGCAGGTAACCGCGCGCCGGCCGGCCGGCGGGCGGGCGGGTTTTGTCCTTGGGGTTGGAAGTGACAGCGGCGGCAGCAGCAGGGGAGGGGCGGGGGTCAGGGAGGCTGGAAGGAGTTTGGGCGGCGACGAGGAAGGGGGAAGCGGGGAAGACGGAAAAGAGGAGCAAAGGGAAGGGAGGGAGGGAGGAAGGAGCCACGCCAGGGAGCGGCTGGAACGCGCTGCACTTGCCTCCAGCCCTGGCGTTCAAGTTCCCCACCTCCGACCTCTCGCGGCCGAAGGTGGCCGCATCCCCCCGGAAAGACTCCCGTGCCGCGCGCCCGCGGATGCTCCAGCCAGCCATGTTTTCCGGGCCAGCATCGCGGGCCGCCCTGCTGAGTTTCGAGGCCGGCGCGCGGGGACCGCTTTGGCCGGCGCCCGGGGGCAGGTGGAGGGAGACCCGGCGGCCAGGCTCCACCTGGCTCGCCTGCTCGGGGTGGGGGGGCGGGGGGGGGGCAGGGGGTCCGCGGGAGGATGCTGTACTTCACCTCCACTGGCTTCAGGTCCAAGGTCCCTTCCCCCTCTCTGCTTCCATTCCCGCCGTCCCTACTTCACTGGTCTGCTGCCACTTAATGAACTGTTGCCCCCCCCGCCGCCCCCCCTCCGCCCATCCCTCTAGTAGCCTGGATTTCGAGCTTCTTTAAGAGTGTTGTTTGCATAAAACTGGGCTCAGCCTGAGAATGTGGGGAAGGACTGAAAAGGAGACCCTTTTGTGTAGCTCCCCATTGTAGAGCCATCTTTCTCCCCCCACCCCTTAGCCTATGGAGGGCCCCAGCACAGAAGGAGGGATGGTAGGGCACCCCAGATCTCCTGGGCTAGCCTCCTCCCCTCCCCTACTGGGATTCCTCCTCTGTGAGCAAAAGGTTGCTCCGAAGCTGGGAGGGCTCCATCTCACCTGGGATGTCCCCACATACCCCAGGCCTCTAGTTTCCATGGCTTCCCTGCCCGCTCACAGGAAATGCAACTCTTGGCAATCATGCCTGTCGCCATGAGCAGTTTCTTACAACGGCCCAAAGCAGATAGGCATCAGCCTGGGTTGGGGGGGTTGAGACTTTGCTTGAGATGCTCTTGGGTAAGAAAGAGTTTGGGAGTTCCTCATTTATTACACTTCCTCTTCAGCTGAGCCTTGTCCTTAATTTTCTCCTAATAATGAAGCTTCATAGTGGGCCTTTTCTACGCTATGTGGTGTATTTCAACCTGAGGCAGTGCAGTGAGTTGGTCTTGTGGTGGTTTGTACATGGAATAGAACATATGTGAAGATAGCTCTGTTATAAAATGAGTAATGTGAGCTATAAGGAGTGCCTAAGTGCCGACCAGGTGCCTGTTCTCAGCTCTTTTCATATATTATGCTCTTCAGTACATACAGCCAGCGAGAATTCCCATTTAACATAAATAGAAGCATGGAGAGGTTAATTTGTCCCGTGTCCACAGCAACTGCTAGGCAATATTCCTCCAGAGCTACTCTTAACCCTGCCTCTTGGCAGAAGGTGGGCAGTAAAACTTCTCCATGACATCATTCGGGGGCACCATGAGGTGGATGGAAGAACACTAACTGTGGAGTCAGATAGATTTGGGTTGAATCTTGGAACCAGCATTTACAGAATTTGTGAGTTAAGCTGTATAAATCCTATACAGTATGCTACATAGTGATGAATATAAAATGCCTAGCACATAATTTATAAATAGCTCTTAGTAGATGTCTTTTGGAGTTGCAATAGCATAGTGTCCCAACCAGTCACAGATTTTAAAACAGAGGCTGTCTGCATTCATAGTCAACTTTAGCCCTTAGGGGCTGAATGAAGTTGACAAAATGCCTGAACCTGGATAAGCCTCAGTTTTCACATCTGTGAAGTGGGTTGTTCTGCAGCCAAATGAGAAATGTGTTTAAAATAGCACAAGGGCTGACACACATAGTGTTCAGGAAATGTTGCTGCTGGGCTTAATTCTTTGTAAATCAATATAGGCTCCTGTATTGGGCTTGTTTTTATTTTGTAATATCTGAATTAGTATGGTTCAGCATTGTTCCTTGGGCTGCAGTGCATCATAAATCTTCTGCAAATCTTAGCTTAAAGAGTTTGCTTGCACACTTGTATACCCACATTCAAGTTCATGTGTGCATATGCTTACCTATGTGCACCCCCCCCCATGCACACACAGCTCATACCACCTACATTTGAAATGATAAGAACTTAGTGAATTCTTACTTATTCAGTCAGAGTCCTGTTTCTCTTGGCAAAGCAATCACTCTGACTTTTAAGGGTTAGGGAAACTTCAAATTTAATTTTAAAACTGTCTGAAAACCAGCTGGAAGAATTAGCACTACACCTAACAGTTACAACCGGAATAAAATGGTTTGACTATGACATTTACTTTCTTCATAGGCTCTAAAAAACTGCAACTTTTGTTAAACTCTTATGAACAATCGACTGGAATCTTAGTTAACTAACAACTAAGTTTAAGAATAATTAACTTCTCCAGTGTGGTTTTATAGATGTTGGTAAGTGGAAAGAAATCACTGAATGAAACATTTTCAAAATACAGTGTTGGCATGGATTTAACATGTTTTAAACAGCTGTTTAGAGTTTGGCCAAAATATTTGTTTATAAATGGAAAGGATGCTGTAAGCCCAATGTTTATTAAAAAGAGAAATGTGTTAACTGGACAACTACCTAAATGCCCACCAATAGAAGTGAAAGAAATTATAGCATATATTTACAATAGGGTGAAAGTATAGTTCCTGAAATAATGAGGTGGTGTTTATGCTGATATGCAGAACTTTATTTGAATCATCTTTTTAGCACCTCCTACAACAGTGCTTGCTACTTAATAATTGTTGCTCAAGAAATAATTGCATGAATGAGTGAATACTGTTTAGTGAGACAAAGGTATTGAACAGTATCTCTAGTTCAATGTCGTGTATGTTTTTTTTTAAATGAGTGAATATGTGTATGTGTATGTGTTTGTGTACAGAAAGCAATGGCTGTCTCTGAGGAGAAATTGGAGGACTGGGGGTAGGAGAGGGTTTTGGGTGGGTGGGTTGTTGTTTGGTTGGTTGGTTGGGTGATTTTTTTTGTACCATACCCCCACTATGTGCATGTGCTAATTAAAAAAGTTTAGAGGACCCGATTCTCCTGAATTTGGATTTAGTTTTTATTATATGCAACTCAGCTTCCCATCACCCTTTACTATGGGCTGTTGAATTTCTTTGTCTTGTTAAAATACCTGCAACCCTTTGATATGGTGATGAGCATAAATCTGTTTTGGAGGGGAGGAGAGTGTCAACTAGATGGAATTCCTATATGATAAGTGGTGTGTCGTCCTGCCTGTGAGATTGTTCATTAGGAAGACCTTATTCCCATCTATTGGAGCAGTCTTCATGGACCTCCCACGCCCTCAACAGAGTACGGTCCCTCTCAGGAACTCCCTAGATAATTTTAAATGAATGGATGGGTAGAGTATGACTCATCCAAGAATTTATAATTTTGTAGCAATAAGGGCATGTCTCAAAGTAAGCAGTTTTTGCTTTGAGACGGGTACTTCCTCGTCTTTGAGAAGCATATTACATGCCCTTCCAGAATTCTGACCTCTTGTATAGGTCTGTGAGGCAGGTGATCTCCAAAGTGCAAGATGGCTCATGAGAATACAGGAAGAAGCTATTAGGAATTCTCTGTCAATACATTTTGAAAATGTTATCTTTTTAATATCATGTATATCCCAGATGTTAATCGTGCATGGAATTTGCTTTGTCTTTTGTTTTGTTTTGGCCAAACCACTGAAAGTTAGTTGCCCACCTTATGCCATCGCTGTCTCACCTTTGCCTACGTTTTCCTTCAATTTATGTTTCTTTGAAGTTTCTGTATTCTGGGATAGGTGTCACACTTTTTTAAATGGATTTTTAAAGAGTGACAAAGTTAAAGTTTGTAAGAACGATGTAATTAAAATTTGTGTCTAGAATTTTTAGTGTGTGTCCATTTCTAAGATTTGGGTCTCATTTTCTGCCATCCTTGACCGTCTTGGGGAATTAAAACTTAACGCACTAGTTTCTGTTGCAGCCCTTCAAAAAGATACCAACTCTTTTTTTTTTTTTAAGTTTTATTTATTTAAGAAATCTGTACACCCCACATGGGGCTTGAACTCACAACCCTGAGATCAAACAATCGCATGCACTTCTGACTGCGCCAGCCAAGCACCCCAAGATACCAACTCTTATGACCTGGAAGAGACTGATACATGGACAGGGATAGTGAGGATGTTAGCTGCATATTCACGTGTGTGGCAATTAGTAACTTATACGTCACACTTACATGTATTACTTAACTCACAAACTAACATCATCAGGTTTGCGTTATGGTTGTTATCAGAGATAACACTAATCACACATTTTTTTTTCTTCATATTTCTGACACCATATGTATTCCTTGACATTCTGGAGCTGGCTTACTACTATCAGTTTGGCCTTGGTGATGGATTGGGACAAGACCACTTGTAATCATGGCTCAGCACAGACAAAAACATAAACATTGTCCAGACCACAAAAATGACCCAATACTCTCCCCTCCTAATACGACTGGTGCTGTGTTATTTCTTCCATTATAGTGTAGTGTTGCTTTGTTCCTCCTGCTTTCGAGGTAAGATCTACCATCCCTTGCTAACAGCATCCATTCCAGAAGGAAGCTCTGCTTTCTTGAACCCTCTCTCAAGTCACCTGAAGTCACCTGACACATGCCCAACTCCTATAAAGAGCCCCTTGCTATACCCTCGTACTGAGCCACTCCCAAGTTCCCCATGGTGTACATTCTCCTGTTACAATGATTAATACACCAACTCATTCAACTACAAGTATGTTCCTGGTGGTTTTTGAAGCATTTTCTATTTGGTTGCTTACAAACAGAAGAATTTCTCGTGAGTCTTTGAGTAATATTTTAAAATAACATAACAGCATTTTATGTTAAAATACTGATTACTCATTATAGACAATCTCAAAAGTACAAACAGTTACTAAGAATAAAAGAAAAATTCTTACTAATTCCATAATCCAGAAGTAATCATTTTGAACATTCTGCTGTATTTTCTTTGTATATCTATATTTACCTCTACTTCTATTGTCTTCTTTTTGGGTATGTGTATACATTCTCTCCTATAGACACACACACACCAAAAGTAATTGTGATTATCTTTTTTTTTTTTTTTAAGAGAGAGAGCATGTGAGAGCAGAGGGAGAGGGAGAGAGAGACTCTTAAGCAGTCTCCATTCCCAGCACATAGCCCGACAACCCTGAGCTCATGACCTGAGCTGAAATCCAGAGTCAGACTTTTAACCGACTGAGCCACCCAGTCACCCCAGGATTATCTTGTTTATGTAGTTTTGTTTCCTGCTTTTTTCATTTACCCTATCATCATGAATATGTCCATATATAAATCTGATTTTCCTCAAATACGTATTTTTATTGTTAAATAATATCTTGCCATACGAGAGTAGAAAGTTGCTCATTAATCATCCTATGTAAAATGATCAGTTTTTCCCTTCTCAGAAGCTGTGATAAATATCTTCATGTTTTAATGTATATTCAGATTTCTGTTTTAGTTTTCCCTAGAAAAGTATATACTTTGCTAAAGTTCTTTATAAGTTTTGCCTAATTATTTCTCAGAAAAACATTGTTGGTATTAATAACCATCCAGAGACTTGGTAGCAGTTGGGAACCAGGGCTTGCTGCACTGTGGGGAGCCCCGAAGTCTGCTCAGCCATTAGATGCTCGGCACATCTGTTTTCTCCTTCCCTTTTTTGGCAGCCTGGTTGTTACATTTTACCAACATGGCTACATTTGCTGTCACCGTGTGGAGGAAGGGAGAGGGGCAGTTCCTGGTGAAGCAGGAATTACTGTGCATTGATGCACCCCATTCTTCCAAAACCTCTGGGCAGAATCCTAACCTCCGCCTCAGCACCAACAGGCCGCTTCGTAAAATGTGCTGTCCAGTAAATATGTGTTGCCCAAGGAGATGATAATCCTATTTCAGACTTAAAGCAACTTGCAGTTTTAAAAATCTTTTAAATCAAATACAGCTCTCTCCCCAAAACAAATATAAAAATGTATAACCCTTAGTTTTTGTTTTTTTTTTTTTTCTTATTTTTATCCTCTCATCCTGCAGATATTTACCCAGGGCCTCTTTCTGCCAAGCAGTGTTACAGATACTGGGAGTATAGCAGTGAGCTCACCCAAGCTTGCATTATGGAGTGTGGGTACAAGGGGGAAAAAAATGTAAAATGCCAGGGAGTGGTACCTTGCTTTGATGTAAAATAATAAAGCAGGGTGAGGAGGCAGAGAGCAAAGGGGTTCGCAGTTAACTTTGGATAGAATGGTCCAGGGAGGCCTATTTATTGGCTGTGATTGTTGATCCAGAATAGTCGTCACATTTGAGATGTTACTGAACAGCTGACTACTGGTTGTCACTGTGTGTGGTTTCTGATGCTCCCCTTTGAGCCCATCTCGGTGACAAGCACTTTCCATATGTTACTTCATCTAATATTCCCACTGCTCCAATGGGAGAGCTGTTAGGCCTTTGCTGTGGAAGTAAGTGTACGGGGAGCAAGAGAGGTTCAGTGACTGTACTGAGTTCACACAGCTCCTCAGTAGCAGAGCTGAGCCCCACGTCCAAACCTTGTTGAAAGCCCCTTGTCACCCGTCATTGGCCAAGCCTAAGGAGTCTAGAGTTAGTCTTTCCTTAGGTTCCTGAGGTTAAGAAGGAAAAGGCACTTGTGGTCAAAACTCCTGGCGGAAGGTTAATTAGAAACCATTGGTATGTAAACTATTTATATTGATGACAGGCGGCTTTTGTTTCCAGAAAGTGGGTACAGGCACGGGCCTCCCTTCATATGCTAACTAGTTGTACACAGTCTGTGAATGTGCAGAGGAAGGCACAGCTCCCTTTGTGTCTAGGAATAGCACGGAAAGGCTTGCCCTGCTTTTGATCCGGGTGGTGCTGTAGCGAGTTATTTAACAGATGTTCCCTTACACCCCCGTTATTGAGGACATATGCTTTGGCCCACGATCACAAATGTGCACACAGGTTAAAAGGACACAGGCATCTTTTGTTGTTGTTGTTCTTGTTGCCTAGAAAATGGGGATATCCATTTCAGCTGTCCCCCCGGCAGTATTGTGGGGAAGAAAGTTTTCCATCTGACGGTAGTTAGTTATGTATGTCTTGTTTCATAAAAGAAAAATATTGAGGACCAAATGGAGAGGAAGTGACTGCTCTCGGTCGGACTGCTGCCCTTCACACATCCGTCTGGTCCTGACATGAATCTGGCTTCCCGAGAGTTAGATGATAGTGCAGCATCTAGCAGATCTTACCAATGGAAGGGAATGACATTGAGGCTGTAATTAATTTTTCAGCTCAATTGCATGCTTCTTTTGATAGCCCTAATACTTTATTTTCCAGATTTCTAAGAGCTCTGGTAATGTTGCCGTCAAGCCCCACCTAACTTGGTATGAACCTACCTGTGGGAGATTTCTGGATATGGGTATTTCTTTCAGAAAATATAACACACAAGACAAGTATTTTTGGATGAGAGAGAGAGGGAGAGAGAGGGGTGTTTCATGGCTCCCCTGAAAGTGTGGTGTGTACTTTGAGTCTGGCCAAGGAGTTTCCCATTGGGTCTGTCCCAGTTAAAGCAGTTTTCTCAGCTGAGGCATTTTGTTGACTATATTAAGAACATGGAGGTCTTGAGGCTGTTGCTGTCTTGATTCCCACAATTCTGACTTCTGATTTCATCCTTATGTTCCAACCTGTAGATGAGGGGAAATGGCAGAGGGAGAGAACAGTTGTGATCACAACTGAAAGATTTGTAACTTCATTCTCTCTTTAAATGTTTACTTTTCAAGGGTTTTAAGGAGAGCTTGGAATCCTAATTTGACGGTTAGTGTAAGAGGGATTGTTTGTTTTTAAATTCACTTAATAATATAGTGATGTTTCAATGTAAGGTGGAAGGTTGGAAGGTTATTTTGGAAATATTTAAATCCAGTAGTGTCCTCTTGATTTTTGCTTTTATTACGAGGTATAATCAGGTCCTGGAAACTTTCAGAAAACATCCTTCTTCTCTGTACCCCTTTTATTCCTTCCTCTTTCCTATAATTGTTTATTGAAAGTTAAACTATGAAGAGACAAAGGCAGATAAGTTCTAGTTCTTCACTAGGGACTTTCAAGCGTGGGGGAAACAAACGAACTAATAACAGTAATCCAGTGTGGCAAATGCCGTAAGATGCCATAAATCATGGGAAAAATGTGAGGGGAATACAGTGAAGGGTGAGGTCGTTTCTGCTTATGAGTGTTGGGAGTGGCTACCACAGGGGAATGGGCTTTGTAGTATCAATAGGAGGTTGCCAGGCAGACAAGGGAAGAAGGCTCTCCTAGGGAAAGATAAAATGAGCAAAGGTGTATTGGCATAAACGCGCCTGGTCTATTCACAGACAGCATATAGTGGAGTGCTTCTAGAATGTCATGGAATGAATGAGAGATGATGGCAGATGAGGTTAGAGAAAGTTTGGGATATACCATGAAGGCTCTGGTGTGGCAAACCTGTGCCGATCCTCAGTAACACCATTATTTCACTTCGAATTCTTTCCATTACCATAGAATCTGAACTCAAAACTGCCTCACACAGAAAAGAGCATCTATTGGTTTATCATATGAAAAAGTCCAAAGGTAGACATTGTTGTGAACCTGTCCCTGTATGTCAGCTCTGTCCTCTGCTTTGTTGGTCTTATTCACAGGCTCAACTCTCGTGGGCATGGGACTATTCCTAGCGGTGATAGACCTCCATCTTTGCAGTTTAGCAACCACCATGAAACATAATCTTCTTTTTCTTAGTAGTAACAACCAGAGTCCTGAGATTGAGTCCAGTTTGGATGAACCTGGGTCATATGACCATCCCTGAACACTTTGGCTAGAGAATAACCAGACCATGCTGACCGCTGCAGCTGGTAGCTGGTTGCTGCAAAATGAGGCATGGAGACTCGGTCAACCAAAACAGTACATTTCCAATATAAATTTCACTCTATGCTATTAAAAGGAGTAACTCCTTTGAGAAGACCCTAGATTCCTTTTTGATTCATTTTACCTTCATAAGGGCCAGCCAGAAAGCTCATCCTCCTTTTTATAGATCTTCCTAGGAAGGCTAAGTTGTAGCCATATTTTCAGGGCTTTTATTTAAGAAAATATTTTAGTAGCATATCACTTTTTTTTCTCACTTATGTTCTCCGGCACAAGATTCCTGAGAACTTTCTATGTAGAAAGTACCAGAAGCTAAAAACCTACATTGTGCTCACAGTTAGGATACAAAGAAGAATCCTGGCTTCACAGGACTTAGAGCTTGGTGGGGAGAGAAGATGAGAACAAAAATAATGATAGCAAAGAAGTGAGTATATATCAAACACAAATGAGTATATATCTAATGCAAAATAATATCTGATAGGAAAGCTATATGAAAAAACCTATAAAGAATACAGTCCATGCCATTCATCACAGTGTGAGTGAAATCTGAGTGAGGAGGAGCTGAAGCATGCATGGGCCTTTTTCATTTGTTTCCAGTTTCCATGTGCCCCTCTTGGTGTGAGCATCTCACCACGTGGGTGTGATTCTAGTACTTGTTATGTATTTTTTAAAAATTCCACATGGTCCTTGAATCCAAGCCAGCTTCCTCAGCTGCTGTTTAACCAGAGAAGCAGCAATCAAGGGTGATTTTGACTACAAGCTGTCAGGAAAAAAATACTGAGGTGTCATAATGAAGATAGAGATTACCTAACTGATCTCTATTTTAAGAAATATTAATTTTCACTTTGCCAAATACAGGCCTCATCCGTTTTTCTTTGAATCATCCCTTGCAGGCAAGTGTATAAAATAGCTTTCAGTTGAGTGAATGATGGTATTTAAACATCACTGATTGTTTCACTACATTAAAAGAGAAAGAAATGGAACATTTGGGTTACTTTCCGGATTGAAAAGATGACCATGTTCCTTGTTGTCCTGGTGTGAAACATACCCGTGTATGACAGAAATACAGTTGAGGGGTTAGTATATCCTCATGCTATTTCAGTGCTACCTGCCTTTTGTCTTTGAATGTAGCCTTCAGCATAGGTACTGGTGGGATGAGATCATTTAGCTTCCTTCCTCATCTCCCTGTTGCCGTCTGCAGCACACAGACCGCTATCCGAAGCTGCTTTTAGAGCTGCAAGAGACAACGCATCTCGTCGAGTTCACCTGCCTTCTACAAGGAGGGGAGACAGGAAGGTTGTTAAGCTTCCTCAAAGTGAACAGTGATCTTCTCTGGAAGCAGATCTTCCCTTTGAAGTGTTGCTCATGCACCAGGCTTTTAGGAAAGGGGAAAATTGTTTTAGTGACCTACCCTTAGACATATCCACTATCATCAGACTTCCTTCTCATCTTTGAAATCCTTTTCAAATTCATGGTCAGGAATGGCAGTAAAATCTCATGGGCAACAAGAATAACACCGAGAAGAAACTGACGTGCGCTGACATTTCCTACCAGGCACACTGGATTTTGCCAGGGTTATTTTTGCCCTTGGCAGTCTTCTTCCTCCCTAATTGCAGGGCCATATGGTGCCTTGTCCCCCACATGGAGAGTTGGCACTTTCCCGCCATCCAGTCTCTGTTCTTTCTGCCACACAAATTACCTGCCATAGTGATGGGGTTGAACAGACTTAGCCCCCAGAGGCTCTGCAGCTTCTGTGCCTTAAAAATCAGAGCTGAAGCCTCCTGTAGATGCTCTCGATGGGTGACCAGGAAGGAGAAAACTGAACAAGAAGTAGTGAGATGAGATTGAGTTTGGGAGGCAGTCAGACCTGGGTTCAAATCCTGGCACCTCAGTGAGCATTTATGCCAAGTCTGTGGTCTTCTTTCTGATGTCATTTATTTGTCACATCAGCCCTTGGGGAACAGAGGCTTGAGGATGGTTGGTTATGAAGACACCTGCCCACGTCACGTGCCTTGGGCCAGTCTCATACTCCAGACTTGCTCTTTCCCAGTTCCATGCTCTTAACGATAGTTCCTTTGAACTCTAAATATTATCTGATATTAAATTGTGCTTTTAAACTGTATTCCATGTCATAATGTAATCTGGAAACAGGCCTGCTAGGGATCATGCTTTTATTAGAACATTCCAAATCTGGAATTCACAAGTGGTAACATGCTTTCACAGGAGGTCTTGGATAGTAGTGGAAAATTTTGGATTGGATGGATGTAATATTTGGGGTGGCTTCACAGCACTTTGCAGGCTTAATGTTCAAGGCCTCCACCTTAAATAGAATTAGATTGAGAAACCGTTGTGACCACGTGGGGAAATCCGTATTCAAGGGCACAGAAAATGTTTTGATGACAGAGATCTGTCAGGAGTGGCCCCCCGTGGGAGTGTTTGGTCTTGCTACAAAGACTTGGTGTAGAATCCTACTTGTCACTGTTCTTGGGGGGTCATCACAGTCTCTGAATACTAGAAAGTGGGTTTGAAGGGAGGATGGTACAATGACAAAATTGTCAATAACTGGGTGTTTAGTGACATTTTGAAGCTCTTTTGGAAAATGTCCATATTTTGTGAGAGTCTAAACACTGAAGTAATGATTGCAGTGTGTCTCAAAACTGGTTCCAAAAATGAAAATAATGGGTAAATTCTAAGCTTCTAAATATACACAGAGCAGAAGTTGCCACCAACTTCCTATTTATTCCTTGAATATTTAATGGTATGCTCAGAAATGTGGAATGCATTATTGTCACACTGTGAAGCCCCTGGGGACAGTGACACTGCCTCATTTATTTTTGTCTCTCTGGTGTCTACCATGGTGTCTCCATCCAGTAGATGCTCAGTCAGTGTACAACTGAACTCACTAATTTGAGATGAGAAAGAATGTCACAGTGTTTGGACAAAACACAAAACCAAGTCATTCACACATTCATAAGTCAGTCACTCAAAAGATATGTATTTCGCTCCTTTTGGAGCCGGGAGCTATTCTAAATTCTTGTGGGGGCGGTTAGAGAGGAGCCCCAAAAAGGTGACCATTGGTGGGAGGAGATAGATGATAAAGAAGTAAATAAATCCTTGTGCTATCAGGTGCTTGCAAAGAAGAAAGCATAGACCCATGTGGTGGGAGACACTGGGAGAGAGAGAAGGGTCCTGCTGAACCAGGGTGGTCAGGGAAGGCTTCCTAGAGTGGTGCCATTTGAGGGAACGCTGGACTGATGAGAAAATGACAGCCATGTAGCAATCTGTGGGGAAAATCAATCTGCAAAGAGATGGGGAGAGAGCTCATTAAAGTAGCTTAAACAAAGCAGGAGTGTATTGTCTGTTTCTCTCTCACATTAACAACACAGAGGTTAGTAATCTAATGCTGATAATGGAGCTTGGTCATCACCTGGACCCAGATTGCTTCTGTTTTTCCCCTTTGCCCTCTACAGCTTTTGGCTCCTTCTGTCTTGTTGCTTTTCCAGCCTCATGCTTCAGAATGACTCTCCAAGCCTGAGCCGCCATATTTGCTTTTCAGCCAGTCTGACTAAGGAAGCACTAAAGAGAGATGTGCCCTCTCATTTTCTGGTCTTTTCCTGAATTTTGCACATAATATTTCTGCTTCGATTCTGTTGGCTAGAATGTAGTCATCTGGCTACATCTACACCCCAAGGCAGGCTGGAAATGTAGTCATGAGAAATTGGGAGTTCTATCACTAAGGAAGAATGGGAGAATGGATATTGGGGGTCAAGTAGCAATCCCTGCCACAATCAGCAAGTGCAAAAGCTCTGATATGTTCAAAGACACTGTGGCTGGCAGCTAATAGAAAGAGAGTAGAGGCAGATGAGTTCAGAGAGGAAAGTAGGAGTGAGATCGCATAGGACGTTTTAGGTCATTGTTAGGATTTTGGTTTGGTTTTGTTCTGTTTTTTTAATTTTGCTCTCAGTGGGAAGTTATTGCAGCTCTGAATGGAGACCATTGGAGTAGAAGAGAAGATGATTTGATGTAGGTTTTAGAGAGTTTTACTCTGACTCCTATGGAAAATGAACTGTCGGAGAGCAAGAGTGTGAACAGGCAAGTTCTAGGGAGAGATGCAGATTTATGGGGATTGATGGTGGTGGCAGTGGAGAGAGCAAGGGGAGGTCAGGTTTAGAATACGTGTTGGGTGTGGGTGTAAGGCAAAGGGAAAGGAGTAACAATAATAGCTAATGACTTACTGGAAACTTGTGTGGTGCAGCTTTTGATGCACTCCCGTGTACTGACTCACTCGTTTGACCTTAGTAGTAACTCTATGCCATGGGTGCTATTTATTCTCACTTACAGATAAGGAAACTGAAATACGGGAAGGTCAAGTAACTTGCCCAAAGTCACTGGGTTGGAAACTGAAGGAGCCATGATCTAAAATTGGCACTCTAGCTCCTAATGCTGCTCTGTACCACTGGAGGGTGATGCCCAAGTGCTTCACCTGAGCATTTGGGTCCACTGTGGTTCATCTACAGAGATGGTGAGGGAGATTAGGGCTGGAGGGTGAATCTGTAGTAGGTGAGTTTTGGCCATGTTAATTTTCGTATTATTACTAGGAACTTTAACTTTTGAAATAGTTTAAAGCTTATATAAAGTTATGAACATAGTATAGAGTGTTCCTGTTATACACTTATCCCAATAATATCTTAAGCACGTGCTATATTCTAAGCTGTCTCTGAGAGATCTAAGTGGAGATTTCACACAGGCAGTTGGATCATAGGCAAGTCTGTAGCTTGAACTGCAACCCTAGCTATAAGTGTTGAGATTTATCAGTATGTACATGTAAAGCCAGGGGTCTGGATTAGAGCACCTGAAATTGGTTTTCCTGGAAATTTTGGTATGCCCTAAGAGACTTTAGTGTAAGAAGAGAGATTTAGCTCCTATTTGGAACCTACTTAATTAATGGTAAGAGGTACCCTTGATCACACTATCTTAAACTGCAGTCCCTTTGAAGTGCCAGACACCATAAGTATTTGCATGGATTATGTCATTCAATTCTCCTAGCAACTTGAAGCCATAGGGGTTTTTTTCCTTGTTTTATTAGAGGGGCAAATAGAAGCTGATGGGATTGGCAAACAGTAGCATGGCAGTGGAGATTCCAACACTGGTCTGCCTGTCTCTAAACCTCTGTTTTTAACTACTGAGCTGTACCATCGTGGAGGAGTTTGGTGATGAAGAGGTAATTCAACAATATGAATGACATCGGTAGCAGGTATTCATTTGAATAGATAGCACCCTGAACATTTAAGGTTGTGCTCTGAACATGAAGTATGCCCTTCTTTGTTTTAACCTTGGATATGATTATGGAGCAGATGTTCCCTCAGATGATCACTGTATCTTCGCTGTATGCAAGGTATGGCTTCGCTCACTCATTTAGTCACGTTAAGCTAACACTTAATCAACACGTTAGTGTTGGCACTCTCAAGGATATATAGGTAATATGTAAATGGGTGAGGTATGGAGAGGATGTAAAGTCGTTTAAGGGATTACAAATGTGAAGGTAGGAGGGGTCAAGATCAGCTAGGGACGGAGGGAAGATCTCAACCAAAAAGGCATAGCAAAGGCTTACTGTGGAAATTACCTGATGTGTGTATGTGTGTTTAGTGCAGCTACCTATTGATGACATCTAGTACTGTGTATGTATTATACGTATGTATATTGTATGTGTGTATGTGTTTTATGTATCTGTTAATACGTGTGTACATATGTTCAAAATACTCAAAACCTGTTCCACTCTTAGATATAGATAGTCAAAGGGTGCTTCAGTGGCTCAGTCAGTTAAGCGTCTGCCTTCCGCTCAGGTCATGATCCCAGGGTCCTGGGATCGAGCCCCACATTGGGCTCCCTGCTCAGCAAGGAGTCTGCTTCTCCCCTTCCCTCTGCCCCTCCCCACACTCGCTCGTATGTGCTCTCTCTCACTCATTCTCTCTCTCAAATAAATAAAATCTTTAAAAAAAAAAAAGAAAGACATTAGTCACTACTAGTCACTACTCGGGGCGTCTGGGTGGCTCAGATGGTTAAGTGAATGCCTTCGGCTCAGGTCATGATCCCAGGGTCCTGAGATCGAGTCCCGCATCGGGCTCCCTGCTCGGGGGGCGGGAGGGGACTGCTGCTCCCTCCATCTCTGCCTGCAGCTTCCTCTGCTTGTGCTGTCTCTCATGTGCACTCTCTCTCTCTCAAATAAATAAAATCTTTTTAAAAATATAGTCAAAATAATTAAAAATAGATGTTCAGACAAAAATTTGTACATGAATGTTTATGGCAGCACACTATTCATAATAGCCCAAAGGTGGAAACAACCCAGATATCCATTAACTGATGAATGAATAAACAAGATGGTATATCCATATCATTGGAATATTATTTACTGTGAAAAGGAATGAAAGATTGATATATGCTACACGAATGAGCCTTGAAAACACTACTCTAAGTGAAAGAAGCCAAACGCAAAGGGCCCCACATCAAATGGTTCCATTTATATGAAATGCCTGGAATAGGCAAATCCATCGGTTGCCAGGAGCAGGGGAGTGCGTGCTTAATGGATATGGAGTTTGGGGCGATGGAAATGTTTTAGAACTACGTGGTGGTGATGGTTGTAGTATTGTAAATGTCCTAAACAACCCTGAATTATACATTTAAACTGGTTCAAATGGTCAATTCTGTGTTATGTCTCTTTTGCCACTATAAAATATGTGTATATGTGCACGCACACACACATATTTAAAACCTTTTACTTTTAAAATAGGAGGAGAAATTCCAGGATTTTTTTTTTTTAGAAAATAATGCATTCTAGTTAGACATTAAGTAATGGCAATTTTTGAATAGCCAAAAGTAACATATCAGCACAATGGTCCATTTGTATCTTGGGAAGTGGGACGGGAAACGGGAGTTGACATTTGCTGAGATTTGCTCTCTTCTAGGCCCTGTGTGAAGTCCTTCCTTAGTTACCAGATTTAAATGATGGCAACAGCCCTTTGTCATGAGGGGTGTTTTTCTCCATGTTGTAGATTCAGAAATTGAGGTGAGGTGGTTGTATAACCTGTCCAGTGCCTCACAGAGAGGTAGGTACAGTGTCTCTGAGTGCCCAGAACCCCTTCTCCTTATTCACCGTTGATGACCTCGAGGCCCTAGCCCTGCCATGATGTATGTTCTTGCATCTGGTCGATGAGTGGATGAACGACTTGCTCTCTGTATAGTAGCACAGTGTGTGATGGCAAAGGGTACCACTTGGAAGTCATCAGTGGTGAAGACACAGATGAATTTTGTGCTGTTTGATGAATCCGTATCTGCTGACATGGAATAAAAGTGAGGGGAAATTATGGTATTTCTGTTAGTTTAAAACAATCTCTTAAGTTTTGGAAAATTCACATTCTCAAGGGGTTCCAGTTTTTCACTGATGGAAATGGTAGAAGAGGGGCAAGGAGGAATGAATAAGCATCTTTGAATTATCTTATGGTCCTCTTAAAGTTTTGTATCCTTTCAGTCAATAAGAAAAGGCAGCCTATAAAAATGATTATTTTGGGGGGCTCCTGGGGAGCTCAGTCGTTAGGCATCTGCTTTCGGTTCAGGTCGTGATGCCGGGGTCCTGGGATCGAGCCCAGCATCAGGCTCCTTGCTCAGCGGGGAGCCTGCTTCTCCCTCTCCCACTCTCCCTGCTTGTGTTCCCTCTCTGGCTATCTCTCTCTCTCTGTCAAATAAATAAAATCTTTTTTAAAAAAGATTATTTTTTATTAAAATTTTTTTAAAGATCTTATTTATTTATTGGGAGTGCACTAACACGAGAGCGGGAGGAGGGGCAGAGGGAAAGGAAGAGAGAGAGAATCTCAAGCAGACACCACACTGAGTGTGGAGCGTGACGCCGGGATCGATCTCGCAAGCCTGAGATCATAACCTGAGCCAAAATCAAGAGTCAGAGGCTTAATCGACTGAGCCACCCAGGTCCCCTAAAAATTATTTTATGTAAAGATCATTAGTCCCCACTTTTTATAAAATTTCCAGTGGTAGTTATAATGTCTTTGAAATCTAATTAGCTTTGAAAACAATATTGCAAACATCGACAAATGAGACACTGCTCAGTGTCTTTATGGTAATACCCGAAGCTCAGCAAGCTGTGGAGGTATGAGGACCACTGGCCGGGGCTCAAGGTTTCTCTGAAAGGGAGCTGCTGGGGTGGCCAGGGCATGGTGACTTTTCCTCTGCAGCTTCAACCCCAGAGTGGTGGTTTAGGATGACTGTGTGCAAAATCTAGAAGATCACCAGAGGAAGAAGAGAGGGTGCATGAATATTAGCCTTCCTGAAATATAATGACTGTCCTACACGGTTTAAAGCCTACATTCTTGGCTTTATGCATGTGTTTTAGGCCTGGAATTAAGGGCTTGATATTCTTCTTTCCTTTTGCACTCCTGCCTGCTGGTAGCCTTTGAAAGTCCCAGGACTTAATGATTGATGGCAAAGCTAGGATCCAAGAGCTGTGGGTTTGATGGCCGTTTAATTTTTTAACCTTTAGAGGATTCTGGGAATATTTAATCACCCAATTACCCATAGTGTCAGTTGAGTGAGCACTCCCATCTCTGCAGAAAGTGTTGGGTCTGTAAAAGGTAGCCTGAAAGTCCCCTCTTGGCTACTCTTGTTTTTATTGAAAGCAATGTGGATTGGGTCAGTGCAGGGTCCCGGATTAGGTCTCCGTTAAGGCTCTTCAGTTGGTGAGCGATTGCAGGTAGACGCAGTGTTATTAGAGTAATTGAACCATGTTTCCATGAAGAGGATAGTTTCACTATCAGATTCTTGTTTTAATACTATCATCATAACAGCTGTACCACATTTGAACTAATTTGCATGCAGATAAGGAATTCTGGACAGCTTGGTAGCCTAATTACTGCATGACGCCCGTTGCTGGTAAGAGCTGGAGCTTTTACTAGAGTTATGCTCAGGGGACCCATCTCCCTGGCTTTGTTAAGTTTCAAATGATAGATAAGCAAGAAGTAGCCATTTCAGTGATGCCCCATTTGTTTTACAGGCAGTATCTTCCCAAGTTACCTTAATATGGGCAGCTATTTTAGCAAAACATGGCAACGATGTCAACAACACCTTCACAGTGAACTGAACATGAGGAAGGGCAAGAGGAAAAAAAGAAAAGAAAAGAAGCAATCAAATCTCCCATTCTGTCATTGGAGCACAATAGATATTGCTAACTTGTAAGTCTCATTGATTAGGATAATATAAATTATGATGAAAATGGAGAATGTAAGATTAGTTTTTTGGAAAACTAATTATATGTAACAAAAGAGTCTTTGTTGCTTTTGCAAAGATCAGGAAGCCTTTTTTCTGTACACATTTTTTAAAAAAACTGTCTTCTCCTCCCCTCGTGCCCCCTCCCCCCCGCACTATGATTCAGTAAAGTCACTGAGGTCCCCAAGGGTGTGAACATGGGAATGATAGGAGACTATATTTGCATCCCTTCCACTGGGCATGGTGATTGCCCATAGTAGGTGCTCAGTGAATGTTTGTTCCTCAGTGAATGAAGAATTGGATTCACATCATTGAACCTGAGGATGTTACGAAGTAAGCACATTCTCCTATATTAGTGACAAGATAATTGTTTTGTTCTCCGTTTGCTTTTTCATACATTTTTACACATCAGAGGTTCTTTGTTTGTATCTGTGATTGGAATATTCCGTGATACCAAGCTCACAAGATAATATAGTGGAACAACTAGGGTTGTCTTAGTAGTGAAGGGTGTAAGTTAAGATGTTTTATTTATCTCCATACTTAGCTACTTTAATGGACTTGAAAAACGTAATATTCTAAACTCAGTGTTTATGTTTATCAGATTACTGTTGATCCTTTAGTAAAAATGAAATTTTTGGATATCATGAATTTAGCTTAGTTGTACAGATTTTAAAAGCATCCCAGAGGTTAGCCAGTTGTTTCTCTGCAGATTACCTCACTACAGAAGATACCACGCTTGGTCCTAAATGCTATAAGGAAGAGGGTTGGCGGGGGGAACCCTACTGAGAGTTGATGAAGTTTGTGAGGGTCGTGATTGGAGCTACCAGTCTGAGGAAGGTATTCCGTTCAGCACATGTTGGAATTTTCCCAGGAAGGTGTTCACAAATGAGGCAGCTTTGACGTCAGGGCAGAGGGATGGCCACATCTGCGGAACTTGCTGCTTGATGGTTGTGAGCTAGAAAGGGGACCATGGACTCCTTGGAGGGAGATGAGAATTTCGGTCTAGAGATGCAGCTCCAAATAGGTGTTTATAATTATGTCTGAGAGAGGTGGGGCTGAGGGAAAGGAGAACCACTTCTCATGAACAGCACAAATGAACCTCTATTTTAAAGTAATTGTTTCTGGAAGACATATGTGAGGCTGTACCTCCCTGACCTGTGGTCTTGAGTGCTTGATCTGAAGGGTACCGTTTGCAGGTTATTAATGGGCTGGGCTGGGAACTTTGCCAGTTTTCCTATTACAATTTTCTGGATCACAGCCAAACCTTGTCGACAAGCTCCGACCTACAGAGAGAGCCCCACGTTGCTGAGAGCGTTAGAATGAGGGTGACCACAAGGAATTCTGCATGGTCTGACTTACGCAATAGCCATTTGCCTTGATCTCGTTTGGCTCACGTTGGTTCTCCAGGAAGGACTACAGACTTTGGCATTGCTCCCTTGCTTTCACACTCACACGGCAGGCCAAGAGAGCAGAATGCATTGACACTTTGCGGAGCACGCCGCATTGGCTCACTTTTTCAGTGACCCTGTTTTACCTGACCCCATTCCATTCTAGCAAGGCCAGCTATGGAATGAACAATGCTCTGAAATGCCTCAGCATCTCCTCTGGAAATTTGACCAAATACAGTTTCGTGTCTATCACTTTTCTCTAAGCAAAAACAAAGCAGTAGAACCAGAGGATCACTTGCATGAAGTCCCATGAAGTGCCACGCCCTCTGCACAAGGATCTTGCTATTTGTTATCTCTTAGAATTCTCAGAACAATTTTGTGAGGTGCCGATTAGAAAATGAGCCCATCTGCCTTACGTGTGGCACCTTATTTTTCTTCTTATGGGATCCGTAAGAGACTCCATTGTCTCCACATAGACTAGGTCACATATTTCTAGTGGGCGGTATTATTGCTTTCCATTGTATCCCAGGCTTTGTGGTTTGAGAGTATAGATGACCATTTTAGTTGCAGAGATTGCTGTGGAATAACAGAACTACCCCAAAGACAAAATCAACCTTCCTTTCTTCTTTTCCCCCCTCTTTCTCCCCTTTTTCCTTTCTTCTCCCTTCTTTGCATTTCTTTCCTTTCTCATTTCCTTCCTTCCTTTCTCAGAGTTTCACTGAGTATTTGCTTTCTCATGGCCACTATAATAACTTGAGGGCTGTGTTTTACACGATCTTTAAATTTGAACTTCTGTTGGTTTTGGGAGTAAGACTCTCTATCATCATCTCTTTGGTGGTGGGGTGTCCTCAGACATACACCCTGGAAATATGTATGCTTGTTATCATGAAGGACATATCGTTATGGGAAGGACATTTTAGCCCCCGTGGCTAATTTGTGTTTGCATTTTAGGGTTAGCCACTATTTCTAGTTCTGGCCACCACTGAAAGAATTCTTTCTTAGCATCCTCATGCAGTTGAGTCCTAACTTTTCAAGCACGTAAGGCAAAACAAAATTGCTTCAGGTCAAGGTTTCCCGTGAAATTTTCTTAAATTTGTATCTAACACTCCATGGGGTAAGGTGTTCACTTTGTGATCCACATGGGGCAGAGACCAGTGGGAGAGCAGCTCCCCATCTGCTAGTCACTCAGGACAGAAGTTCATTTAAGTGGAGAAACAATGGCACTCTTTTTCTTGCATTTCTCTCTGTGTTCTTTCTTTTCTTTTCCCTCCACTTTTTTTTCCACTCATTATGTTTGCTCCTATTCAATGGTGCTTATCATGATTACACTGTAATTCTTTCTTGGATGTCCATAATGGTGTAAACCGGAGCATTGTCTCATTAGACATCCCTAGCATCTGAAGTAGAACTTTTCACTCTTAAGCGGTAGGTGTGCATTGGTTCATCAATTTGTTTGTGACTGTTGTGGACTGTCATACATTCTGAGTGGCTACATATACTTTATTGATTGATTACGGTCTAAAAGATTCTTTACTAGACAATATGTGTGCCCAGTCCCCGGGGAATAGATAGGCTGGTTGAGGAAAGAAGTCGACAGGTCATTCCAGTGGAGAATAGTAAGTCCTGTGTTGTGGAGATGGGAGTGGATGTTATGAGAGCCCATAATCATGATCCTCAGCCCAGACTTTGTGTTTCAGGCAAGGTTTCTCAGAAGAAGTGATGTCTAAGCTGAGCCTAAAGCCAAGAGAACATAAGGGAGTCTAGCAGGAATTGGTGGCATATGTGTTTTCTGATGAAGGAGTAACAGGTGTAAGGTCTCCAAGTGCAGACAGTCGTGCTAGGTGCCACATTAAACTAAAGTAGCCAAGAGCTCTCTGTCTTTAGCGCATTTACTTAGGAGGGAGTTGCGGGGAACCAGGAGTACCAAAACGGAGGTCCTAAGTGGTGACAGGGAGGCCCAGGGAGGGCAGCAGGGTGGGTCGTGCAAAAACTACCAGGAACTCTTTAAAAATTGCATTTTATCTTGTAGACTTTCAGAAGCCGTTGGCGGGACTACAAACAGGTGGCGGATGTAATTAGATTTCCGCTTGCTGCTGTTTCCTGGGTCCAGAGCTGTATCCTGTCTCATAATTCATTGTGCGATTTCATCCTAAACCAGGCTTTATGTGGGAGAGAGTTAAAAAAAAAAAAAAAAAAAAAAAACAGAACAGAACAGGGATCTTTTCTTGATACCGAGTTCCTCTAAAACCCTGAGTAAGCTACCCCCAAGATTAAAGAAAATGGCACTCAAATTTCACCAGCCGGTGTTGGTGTTTTTCAAAGTGTGCACCAAGGAGCATGAGTCCTGTGGAATGCCCAATGAGGAAAGAGTTGGATAAATACCGCCTAGTTTATCCTTTTTGGAAACTCAACAAGGAGTATGAGCATATGAAAGGCTTTAAAGGAGTCTTGCAGAAAGATTTTTTTTTTAAGATTTTTTATTTACTTGAGCGAGAGCGAGAGAGTAAGAGAGACAGAGAGATCACAAAGGGGGGGGGCAGAGGGAGAGGGAGAAGCAGGCTCCCCGCGGAGCAGGGAGCCCGATGCGGTACTCCGTCCCAGGACCCTGGGATCATGACCTGAGCCGAAGGCAGACGCTCAACCGACTGAGCCACCCAGGCGCCCCAGAAAGAATTCTTTTTAATTGGTTTACACCTAGTGCTTTCCAAACTTACTTAACTTAGATCTCTTTATTGCTGTTATGCTAACATTTGGAGGCTACACTGGGGGAGAAAGTGTTGTTCTTGAAGAAGACCATTGGACAATGAAACGGGGATCAGATTCTGGGTCTTGTCTTCTTCTGTGATCGTAGGTCTCCTGATTGCTCCCTGTCTGTACCCACTGCTGCCTTAAGCTTATGTTGCTGTAAAGAACAATGGAAATGATAGAGTAACACATCCCAGAGACATTCAGTCCTATTGAAATAAGCAATAAGATTAATAGCCATGACCAGTTTTTAGAAATAAAAATTTAAAAAAAATCCTTTGGTTTATGCTTCTGCAGATAAATGGTGGCTTCTTGGTAAAAATGATGTTTATGACTCTTAGGATGTAATGACTTTCTAATGCATTTCAACATTTTGTAGTTTGAAATGAGAACTTGACTCTTCATAAAAGCTCTTGTGCCTTAAATTACTCATTAACATATGGCAAGGGGTGTAACATTTATCATAATCCAGCAACCACCAAATAGGAAGCTAATCACTCAGGAACTCAGGTATGCATATTTACATTAAAACAGTGTATTTTCATCGTTCGTGAATATTCATTGTACTTTGTATTTACTCAGTAAGTAACACAGGCCTCAAGTCAATATTTTCCGAAACCTGTATTTCACAAACTAATGGCATGTTGGCACACATATTTAAATATTCATTAAACCAATTCTAAACATCTGTTGTACTTGCTCCTAAATTGTGGGCTATTGATATTTTTTTAAGCAACATTCCTTTCCAGTGTCCATCCAGCGATGTATCTCGCAGACTGCTTATTTAATAGATATATGGCAGCAGGCTTCTCTGTTTTGCTATAGCTGTTAGGTCACAATTTTATTGCTTCTGGCTCAAAGCCACAGAAAGACTTTTACTGTTAAAATCAGCTCTCTATTCAGTGTAATCTCTGTAATAAAATGGAAATAGGATGAGAGTATCTCAAAACAGCAATCTGTAATCAAGCCCAGGTTAATAAAGTGGTAAAGTGATCCCTGTGTTTGGAGTCCCTTCCACTCTGTGGAAGACCTTACATGTCGTGTCCAGGGTTTTATCAGAGTTTGCACCCATTATCAGCAGCACGATTTTGGATGCAATGATAAAATCATCTTTCTTTTATAAATTTACAGATTCTCATAAATTGGTGTTGTAATAGCTGTCCACTGAGTTGGCTGGACTCTTTGCCCAAATAGATGTGATGGTCTTAAAATTTGGGGAAGGTCTTATGCTGAGAGTCGGTACTATTTATTAAGTCCGTTCCATTACTGCCATGCTTCACTGGTCACGAGAGGCTCTTAAAGAGCAACCTGGCAGACAGTCATATGATGTCTTCATAAACACTCTTTATTCTTACAAGATCATAGTCCACTGTGGTTGTTTATTCCCCTGGGACGAATTCTTTTTTGCATCTGGGCTCTTAATGTAATGGAAATCAGGGAGTCATGCCACAGAAGTTTCCATTTCCAGAACGTTCAATGGTATACTGCCATTTTAACAAAGGTGACAAATCAATCCTTTTGCTCGCTTACTTTTTTTAGGAATACTCATTATGTGGCAAGCACTGGCCGAGTATCTCATATACATTATCTCAGCATAACCTAACAATACCTCAAGGAACCGGGCCCTTTTATTAATCTCATTTACAGATGAGAGAAGTGAGATTCAGAAAAATCAAGTTATTTGCCCAGGGTCACCTGTTAAGTGGCATAGCTGAGTTCAGATACAAATCTTTCTGACTCCAAAGCTCAGGTTCTTAACTGTATTACTATAATGTCTCCCAAATAAATGCTTAGGAACTTATCTATTCCCTTATGGCTGGCCCAGGCTGCCACGGATTCTGTTCTGGTTATCTATTTGCTATGTCACAAACCATTCCAATGAAAAGCATTTATTTTGTTCACGAATCTGCAGTTAGGCTTGGGTTCAGTGGGATGGCTTGTGTGTATTCCCCTTAGAGTAGACCAAGACACCATCGTAACCAAGTGGGTCAATCTATATTCAAGGGCACAGAAAATGTTTTAATGGAGGAGATCTGTCAGGAGTTGTGTGTTGTGGGAATATTTGGTCTTGTCACAAGGACTTGGTAGAATCCTACTTGTTAACTGTTTCTCAGGGGTAGTCAAAGTCTTGGAATGCTAAAAGGTGATTTCGAACAGCTGGGACTGTTGCCTGGGCACTCCAGTTCCTCTTCACATGGGTCTCTCCAGCTTCCTGCTAGCATGGCTGCAGTATTTCAAGAGCCAAATATTCTAAGAAACCAAATCAGAAGCCACAGGAATTCTTCTGAGTAGCCTTGGGCATAACACAGCATCACATCTTCCATATTCTCTTGGCCAAGCAAGTCGCTGAACCAATTCACATTCAAGGGGAGAGTTGGATTCCATGTTTGAATGGGAGGGATTAATGGCTCTTTCACCCTATCACAATCTATTACTTCAGTTACTATGATAGCCTCTTAACTATTGTTCCTCTTTCTCTTCTGGTCCATCATGGAGTTTATTCTCAACTCAGTAGACAGAGTGATCTCCTTAAAATCGAAGTCTCTACAGTCTCATGACGCTCCTCTGGTGAAGACCCCTCCAGTGGTGACCCTTCTTACTCAGAGTAACAGCTGAAGTCCTTATGGTGGCCTCTATACCGAGTCTTCATCATCTCTCTGATCTAACGTTTTATTGTCTCTGCTCCATACTGTAACTCAGGAACTGAGTACGTTTCTGCCTCAGGGCATTTGCATTTAGTGTTACGTGCTGTGTACCTAGAACACTCTTCTGGGTTTTCTGTGTCGCCCCTTCCCTCACTTCCTTTAGACCTCTGCACCTTCTGAGTGAGGCATTCCCAAACCGTAGGAAGTGGAAACTCCACTTCCGCTACCCAGGATTTCCTACCATTCTTATTCTTTTTCTCCCTTACACTGAGTGACATACTCCACATTTATCAGCTTATTTATTGTGTATCTCCACTCATGAGATTATAAACTCCATGAGGACAGAAACTGGTTTATTTTTTTGCTGTATCCCAGTACCTTGAACAATACCTGGCCATGTAGTAGATGTCTAGTAAGTATTTGTTGACTACGTGAAGGAACTTGATTTCAACCCAGATTTAAATTTTCATGGTGTGGATGTTTATGAGGTATCTTAATTTATGAATATAACTTACTGTTTCCTAATGCTATGGGATTCAGTCTGTTTGGGACTACAGGTTGCGGGATTTCCCTGAGATCACTAATTCTCATCCCCTCTCCCTTTCCTTTTTCGGCAACATTCAAAGGACTTACTGTCTTGTGATGTTAGCTAAGCCTCAGTTTACCTTTCTTTCAGCGGGTAAGTATTAGCTACTGCGTGCCCAGGCTGTGCTGGGCACTGAGGATAAGGTGGCGCAGACATAAGCCTCGTCCTGAGGGTGTTAATACTGTGGTCAAAGACAAGTCGGTGTGCAGCTAACATAAGTTTACAGATCGTGGAGAGTGCCATGAAGGAAATATGCAGTGGTCTGTGAGGGAGGAGAATGAGAGACAATGTACTTTGGAGCCAGGGAAGGGTTTGGTTACAAAGTGGCCTTTAGGCTGAAATCTGGGGCAGGGGGAGGTGAGAGACGGAAAATCTGGGGAAGGGCTGGGAGGGAGAATCTGAGAGAGGGAGAGCGAGAGTTCTTAAAGGTGTCTTGTCCTATAAAGGCAATACTATTGTGAGGGCCCCACACTCAGGACCGCATCTAAACTTAATTACCTCCTAGAGTCCCCACCTGCGGATACCTTCACATTGGGAATTAGGGCTTCATGATAGGAATTTGGGGGGGGATATAGTTCAGTCCACAGCAGTGACGTTTGAGCAAATGCTTGAAGGCAGTTTGGGAGCAGTGATGAGGCTATCTGGTGAAAGAGTGGCCACTTGGGGCAAAAGTGTGGTAATGAGTTATAGCAAGTGCAAAGGCCTTGAGGCAGGATCCTGCCTGGAGTTTTCTAAGAACAAGGAGATACAGAGTGTGACATGAAGCATGTGGTATCAAATTTTAGAGATTAGGCCTCAGAGTCAGGAAATCTGGCAGTTTAATCCCAGAATTAAGAGGGTTGAAGCCCCCTCTTTGTGTGACGGTCTTAGGCAAGTAATACAGCCTTTCCGATCCCGTTTCCGGATTTGAGAAGTGGGGATATTAATACTATGCTCATGATTCTGATGAGATTTATAGTAAATGCTGAATAAATATTTGGTTGTGGTTGTGATAATAGTAGACCTGTATTAGTAATTCAACACCTGCTGTTCCTGTTGCTGCTGCTTTTCCTTCTTTTCCTTCTCCTGCTTTTGATGAATTTTGGAATTTTTATAGTTCCAATCCCTTGACCCCATGTAAAGATTTCTGAATTTGGCATCAATCAGTACTACTTTCTCCAGTAAACTTTGATGATGTATCGTCACTCTCGTTTTCAGGATTTGTGTGACCGGAAGCACGTGAGTGGCAGGTGTGCGGATATGGTTGTGGAAAACTAGCAGTGCCTTCTCCTTGTGAACTACTGGCCCACGGTTGTTGAGTGTAGATTGTAGGGATGCGGGCAGTGGCTCGGTCCGGCTCTGATGGCTGAGAATGTCCCTCAAGATTCCAGGCCTCCATCCTTGAGCCTGCCGTGGTGACTGGGGACTTCCAGTCCTTCACTACTGAGAGTGTGCATATCTGGATGGTGGGGATGCTTGTCTTCTTTGTGCTTCTTTATGGGTTCTGGGTTTTTTTTACAACAGGTACTTTTTATATCTGAAGAGAGGAAGAAGGCACTGATGGTTATTAATTTGAAAGATAGCCACTTCTACTCAAAATTTGACCAAGCCCTATTCTGTGAATTTTCTCTTTTCCATTTCCATGTATTTTGGTGTAAATGTCATTAATTGACATTAGTTGGTATTCATTGGAAGGTTTAGAAAACGACTCTTTCCTCTGAAGTGCCTCATTTCCTGTCTTACCTACATAAAACAAATTTTCGTGTACAAAATGTTGTAGAGTCTCTTAAAATGAATAGCTTTAATCTCTTACTACTCTTTTCAGATAGAACATGTATTACATGTTGAGGGTAGAAGCAGCTTTCTGGATTTCCCAGGTGGCTCGATTACATACCCTTTAATTTTTTTCTTTTTTTGGGGGGGGGCGGTTTGTTTCGAGAAGCCAAGGCTCTGGAAGGCTATGGCAGTAGCTTCTGGATTTATTAAAGACTTTGACTCTTTGTTCCCTCTGGGCAAAAATGTGGTTTTCCCACAAAATGAGAGTATAACTTATGGGTAAATAGGTTAAGAGGCAGGTATGTGGTAAAAACTGCTTGTAAGAGCTCCAGGATCATCTATCACATCATCAGGTCTTCACCTGCTGACAGGAAGCTAATGGCAGTCATACCCTGCTGCCAAATGAAGGAAATAAGGATTTCCTCTACCCTCCCTTTGCCCTTGATCAGCAGGCTGTCTTGACAGGGATGACGAATTAGATGAAACCCAAGGGTGAGGACCAGTAAGCATCATGTGATACAACATTTAATTAATATGTGTAAAATAGAACACAAACAAGTAACACAACACCATGTTTTCTAAGAGATTGTTCATATGTCACAACTAAGACGTCCTTAACTTTTCATGAATTAATTTTAAAATTTCTTCTCTGATAGCAGGCATTGATTTGATCCTTGATTTGATTTTATCTGTACTCACAGTGGGTTCAGTTGTATAGCTGACAAGGGCATAATTTGCATTCTTGGGTTAAGGAGAATCCCATAGGCGTAAAATGCTGTAGCCATCTTAGAAGGCAGGCCACTCACCCACCTGACATCTCTGAAATAAAGATGTTTGAAAAGAGCCAATTTCTACTAGAAAGCATAGAATAATTTATTGTCCTATTTAATAATTATGCTAAGTAACTTATAATAATGAAGATTTCTACTTGATTTTACTTTTTAAAAACCGGCCATTTTCTAAGAAGAACCTTTGATACCTCACAAAGTAGCATAATGAAATAATTCTTTTAAAAGTCAGTCTGAATAAAGACAGGATTTTCAGTTTATCCCATCAGCGCAGACATATATTCATCAGTCTCCATCTTCCAAGCAGATGTTTAGAAGCATTAATAATTGGTTTTAATTTCACCTCTAAAACCTACCTAATTTGGGGCACCTGGGTGGCTCAATCGTTAAGCGTCTGCCTTCAGCTCAGGTCATGATCCCGGGGTCCTGGGATGGAGCCCCGCATCGGGCTCCCTGCTCAGCAGGAAGCCTGCTTCTCCCTCTCCCACTCACCCTGCTTGTGTTCCCTCTCTCAGCTGTGTCTCTGTCTATCAAGTAAATAAATAAAAACCTTTTTTAAAAAATAAATAAATCTACATAATTTGGCTTAAGAGTGAAAAATAATTTATATGACCCAGCTATCTGGGAAGTGTAGTCTATAACAGAAAATGAACCAGAGTTGTGGTGAGAGAGATACTACATAATGTGAGAATATAATTGCTCATTGAGAAGTGAACTAATCGAAATGAGGGCAATAACAGTTAATCAGCTGCCTCTAGATCATTTTGCAGTTGCTCCACCTCCATTGTTTTTTTTTTTTTTTTTTTTGGATTGTGACTTATACTTATGGAGATAATTGACAAGCGTTAGATAAAGTAATGGATAGTCCCAGGGTGGGAAGAAGTCAGAGCAGTAATTCAGTTTTCTGGGAATCTGCTGATGTCATCATTAATGAGGGAACAGCGTAAGTGGCCTAGGAACAGTAGCAGAGTCCCAAGAGTGAATTCAGCTACCTGGGAACCCACCTTTAAGTGATGTTCACATTGCTCACATTTCTTAGTCTTTCCTCAAGACAATCTTTGAATATTAAAAGAGTTTTGGGTGTCAATAAAGCCTTTGCAAGGTGAGTGATGGTATTAAAAACAGGTGGAGGGAAGCGCCTGTTAAAAAAATAGAAAGAAATCGCCAATTTTTTATGTTCTCCACTCAGTAACCCTTCAATATGGTGCTGAAATAGTCTAGAAATTTTACTGTTCCCACTGTTTTCCTTTATCCTGTAAAGGCCATACTCCTGTGTGTTTTTGGTAAGGAAAAACGTAAGTGGGGCAGTAGACTCTCCTTGGTACAGGCTTCACGTGATAACTAACTCCTGTTTATTCTTGTAGCATGTCATATCCCACATTACACAATATTACCTTTATTTGCTTTGACATGGCAGTATGTATACTTGATGCGAGCCAAAGTAACATGTACGTGGTGAGGACTGTTTGGCTGACAATTTGCGAAGGCCTTAAGAACTATCATGCCCAGGTCAGCTGAGAACCAATGTATTTATGAAATCAATGCAGACTCCTTTTTTCTTATATCCATCTTGAATTGCTCTTAGAATTGCTCTTGTTTCCGTACTAAGTATAAATTGATTTCTCTCTTTATATTGAGCCATACAGTATTTGTCCCATAAGTAGATATTACATCCTTTCAATTAGAAGGAGTGAGTCATCTGAATAATAACGCGATACCTTGGAATTAGCGGCCTAGAGGTCCTTCAATTCCAACTCTGTCTTTCAGTAAACAGGCATTTTCTTATAGGTGGTTGCTGGTGCTTAATGACAAATGGTTAACAAAAATTATGATATTTAGTTGTGTTGACTCTGTGATTTTTTTTTAAAGATTTATTTGAAAGAGAGAGAGAGTATGCAGGAGCAGCGGGGAGGGGCAGGGGAAGAGGGAGAATCAGGCTCCCCACTGAGCAGGGAACCCATCGCAGGACTCGATCTCAGAACCCCAGGCTCATGACCTGAGCTGAAGGCAGCTCCTTAACTGACTGAGCCACCCAGGAGCCCCGAATTTGTGATTTCTTACTGAAAGATAACGCAGCGAGTTGTGATTGGAAGTTATGTACATTCATGTGAGAGGTTTTGAAAGATGGTGATTCAGGACAGAAAATTTTGTGAAGATAGGGAGAAAATGCCCTCTGGGGGAGAATTGAATTCGGCATTATGTATAGAAAACCTGAGTTCCGTGTTAGCAGCGTAATGAATGATCAATAGCTTGATTCTTTTCTTTCTTTCACAGCAATTTTCCTTTATAAGCAGAGTGTGTTGTAGTGTTGACGGTGATGACGCTTCTCTCCTGATGGCCAGTGTTTGTTGAATTCATATTATGACCAGGCTAAACGTTTTATATGTGCCATCTTATATAACCCTCACACATCCTTCTGAGGCCGGTGTTGTTATTCCTCCCGTTTTAGAGATGAGGACACCAAGGCCCAAAATATTTCACTTGGCTGTGATTGCACAGTTTGTAAATATTAGAACTGGAATTTGAACTCACCAAGTCTGATTTCAGTTATTATAACAATTTCTTTATATTGTCATTCTGGGAGAACTCCAGATGCCTGCAGTTTTTAGGAAAATGACGTAAGATGGTCAGTAATTTCTGATCTCACACTTGCTCTTGCTTCATATATGGAAGCAGCTGTTAAATTGTTACAGAATGCACATATTGTTCATCGAAATATAACAACTCCTGTACTCAATTGTAATATCCTTGAGGACAGAGACTACTTTGTATTTATCTCCGCATCTCTGTGGGATAATATTAACAGCTTTATTGATACACAGTGCTGTTTCTCTAAAATTCATCCCTTGAAAGTGCACAATTCAGCATTTTTATTGTATTCCTAAAACCATGCAACCATTGTAACTGTCTGATTTTAGAATATTCTCATTTACCTCCAAAAGAAGCCACATGCCTGTTAGCAGTCACTCTTGATTTTTTTTTTTTTTGTAAGCTAAAGAAAGGAAGCTGCCACATATTAGAAACATTCAGCATTGGACTTACAAAGTCACCTAATTTCTGGAAACTTGATATTCTTAATTAATTACAGCTTTTCACCAGAATAATCATTTTCATTCACATTTGCTCTTGAAATTATCTGGTGGAGATTGTTGGAATTCGTTCATTCCATCTCATATAGACAACTGCTGTCATTAATTCAGAGAAAGTAAAAAGTATTACCTGTCATAATGGAGAAAAGTCTATCTGATGTAATCCCCTTTTATCATAGACAGCCTTTAGTACTAAGATACAGCATTACTGATTGCTGGAATTCCTTTCTGAACAAAAATGCCTCAAGATAATCCTCAAAAGTTGATTTTTGATCAGCGTGCATCTAGTGTTGGAGGTTCTTACCCTTTATTTCCTGAATGCTGAGTGTTTAAAATGAATCAATGACAGCTTGAGAATTTTCACTCTCCTGTTTTAAATGAAGGCAGGGTTTCCATGAATTTATAGTGCCAGGGGTCCCTGCCCCGTGTAAAAGAGAAAGAGTGGTTAATATTTAGTTTCAGGTTATTGCCTGACTTCCCTCTTCACCGGATTCTGGCCTGATTTACCTCATTATTCTTGTTAAGAGTAGTAAGACATAGCTCCTGAGAGCTGGGGTTTGGGATCAAAGAAGTCATGAGGGAGAAGCCTTCTCTCCGCCACACCCCCCCTGCCGCGCCTCCCCCCCCCCCCCACCGCTCAACTTCATCAGCCCCCTTCATAGCTTTCTTTGATGAGGACAGGTAATGATTTATTCACCCCCTGGTGGAGAGCTCTGGAGAGTCACCTGTTCCCTCCCCCCACCAGTTTGTTTCCCCACCCCAGTGTTTTCCTTGCACACAGGGCCTTTCACTGCTCTGTGGCCATAAGATCCTGGGTTCAAATCTTGCCTTTACCATTTACCAGTTGTATAGTTTTTGGCAAGTCACCAAATCTCTATGTGTATGTTTTCTTATCTGTGTGGTGGGGATGATAATGGTACTTACTAGATAAGGTTGTTACAAGGATTAAATGAGCCAATGCATATAAAGTATAAGTATTAGCCTAAATACAGATTTTTATTATGAACAAAAATTTTTTTAAAGATTTTTTTATTTGAGAAAGAAAGAGAGCTTGAGCGGGGGGAGGGGGCAGAGGGAGAAGGAGAGAGAAAATCTCAAGCAGCCTCCCTGCTGAGCACGGAGCCCTATGTGGGGCTCCATTCCAGGGCCCTGAGGTCATGACCTGAGCCAAAATCAAGAGTTGGACGTTTAACCCACTGAGCCACACAGGTGCTCCTATGAACAAAAATTTTAAATACCTGAAATTTGCTAAGGATTTTGTATCCTTGCATAGGAATTGATTTATTATCTCATAAGGATTCTGTGATATACATGTTAGGAGTTAGTTGGACAGTTATGTAGTCAGGGTCAGGGTCCCCAAACAAGAAAATATGGAGTCAGGACAGCTCAAATAAAACAGCACTAACATCCTGTTCCGCAGCTGACAGGACATGAAATGACAGACAGAAATGACTTCTGCAAAACGTCCTGAAATAAGACAGTTAACCACACAGCATTTGTCAATATCGTGGGCAAGGGGCAGTTATGACATAAGCCGCCAGGTGTCAGCAAATAAAAGACCATCCGCACAGAGACAACAACCTAATCTACGGGACCAAAGCCCTGACTGGCACAGCTCAGCACACCCTGATTGATTAAGATAGTTCTGCAAAAGAGCTCATGAAACCCCCTAAACTTAGAAACTCCGAGGGCAACCCACTCAGGCCCCCCTCCCTCTCCGGAAGCTTTATACTCTTACTCAATAAACTTTGCCTTGCTGCCCACCACTCTTCATCTGGTCCACCTCTTCATTCTTCGAAGTGGCGTGACCAAGAACCACAGGCAGGAAGGGGACAAAAATCCTGTAACATACAGTCTTGCAATAGTCACCCTCCCTGTTTTACAGGTGAGGGCGTTGAGTGCATTAAAAGGGATTTCCTAAGGTCAGTAACAAAATTTAATTTAGTGGCAGAGCTGGAACCAGAACCTGATTCTCCTTCTACTGAGTTCCTTCCTCTTGAAAAATTGCTGCCTTTGTTTATTATGAGGAGTCAGTCAGTTGCTTGCCAGAGGCTTCCATAAGCAAATATATATCCTTTTGCTGTTTCATAATGTGATGTACTCAGCAGTCTGCAGGGGCCCCATTCATCCTTGGCATCGTGTGGATCTCCTTGAAAGGTGACCTGTTGAGACTTCTAATAACAAAGGACACCTGGCCTCCAGGAAAAGGATGCACGGATAATTTGAACAGTTGCTATTGAGCTGTCTTCATCTTGGTGATTCACCTGGATCAGACACTCGAAACCTGTTTCTCTTCGTCCTGAATCACAGTTGTAGAGAGTAAAGCTAGAAGTCAGGTCACGAAAACCAGATCAGATGCTTCCCATCTCTGGTATCTAGGCCACTTTTTCAAACCATCAGCACAGTGGGACAAACGCCAAGTCCTTATTTATTCCCAGGGTTTTAGGTGTGATTCTTCAATGAGATTCCTGTGCCTCTGTCACATGGTGTTCCTGTATGCAAGATGGAACCTGAAAGGATCTTCTGATACCAAGCATGTGAGTTGTTGATGGCATGACGGCGATTGTCTTTACACACCTGCTGTTGAGCAGCTTGGCAATATTCCATTCAAGACATAGTTACTGAGTATTCTTTGTTATGATCAGGATAGAAAGATGAGGGACACCTGGGTGGCTCGGTCGGTTAAGCATCCTATTTTAGCTCAGGGTGCTGGGATCGAGTCCCACATCGGGCTCCCTGCTCAGTGGAGAGTCTGCTTCTCCCTCTCCCTCTGCTCTGCCCCCCTGCTCATGCTTGCTTTCTCTCTCTCAAATAAATAAATAAAATCTTTTTTAAAAAGGTAGAAAGATAAGGGTAGTATTTCTAACCTTTGCTATGATGGTTTAAAGATTCAGAGGGAGGGAATGCCCAATTAGTCAAAATGGTGCTTCTCAAAAGGATCAATTTGCATTGATCTGTGTATTAAGGTTTTCCAGAGAAGCAGAACAGGTGGGGGTAGGGGAGGAGGAGAGTATGTGGGGGGAGAGAGAGAGAGAGAGAGAGAATGTTCTTTGTTACAGGAATTGGCTCATGCATGCAATTATGGAGGACTAGAAGTCCTATAGTCTGCCCTTGGCATACTGGAGAATTAGGAACACTTGTGGTGTGATTCCACCTGAGTCCAAAGGTCTGGGAACCAGAGTAGCCAAAGCTGTAAGTCCTGGTCTGACTCTGAAAGCCCAGACACTGGAACCCCTACCACCCCATAGTCTGAAGGCAAGAGAAGATGGATGTCTCATCTCCTGCAGAGTAAATTTGCCCCTCCTCTGCCTTCTTGTTCTAGTTAGACCCCCAGTAGATTGAATGATGCCCACCTACACTTGGTGAGGGTAGTCTTCTTCATGCTAATCTCTTCAGGAATCACTCTCACAGACACAGCCAGAGGTAATGTTTTACTCTAGGTAACGAGGCATTTTTTAACCCAGTCAGGTTGACAAAAACAACCCTCATACCGTGTGTGACCTTCCTTCCTCACGAAGCCTTCCTTTGAAGTGAAGGAGTGAGTGGCAATTTGTAAAGCATTAAATAATGTGTCAACAGCTTCAACATTTGGGTTCCTGTCCTCCTAGGATTATTAGGTTGCCCTTCTTTATTTCTTATTTTACAATGTCCTACAGGGATGATATCAGCCAGGTCCCTTTTATAAGTAGGCATCAAGTTGGATTGGACACAGACCGAATCAGATACTGGGCTCTTTGAAGACAACTTTGTTCTGTTGAAGACACAGCCCAATTAGTGTGTGTGTGTGTGTGTGTGTGTGTGTGTGTGTGTGTGTGTGTGTGTGTGTGTGTGTGTGTGTTGCTCACTGACAGTTTCATTCCTATGACCATTCCATTTCTGAATCCACTAGATGTCACATCTGAGACCACCAGTCTTTTGCGTCTTTATCCCCTCCTTCCACTATTTTCTGATCTCCCCCTGCCCTCCAAACTCACACACCAAGTAAGAGCCACAGAATACTTGCATCCCTTCCCAAGCCTCCATGACTGCCTCATTCAAGTGTCCCCTCCTGTCACATTTTTTTTCTTTTGGTAGGTCCCTCTGATAAGAGCACCCAGCGCCGTCTTTAGTTTCTCCTTCATATCCTTTATTGTTCTTCCCCCACAAACTTTAAGCTTCCTCAGGGTCTTGCTCACCCCCATCCCCTGACCCCATCTAGCACTTTAGAAAATAATTGTCAGGAGAATGAAAGACTTACAAGCATGCATTAGAAAGTACTGGCCTGGGGTGGGGGTAGGGGTGGGGGGGGTGGAGGTAATTCTAACAAACTCTGCTCTCACCCAAGCATCAGGGTACTGTCATCTGTGATGTACATACTTAGCAATTCCTTGGCACATATTAAGTGCTCAATAAATAGCAGCTGTTAATATTTTTGTTCTTTATTCCTTAATCAAGAGATACTTTGAGTAGTCCTATACTATCGCCTAACCTTAGTGTGCTTCCTCATTCTCTTTCCCAAGGAATGTAGATTTGAAAGGACACGAAGAAGAAGCCAGGTGGATTTGTTTTAAACGTATGCACGTTCTTTCATGAGAAAAGGTCTGTTTGACTTCTGTCCCCAGATCTTTTTGAATAGTTCGTATTGGTGATTCAAAAGCTTCAGTGAAAGTGAGTGTTTTTTATTTAAACATCCTGGAAGATCACATGGCATACACATTCTAGCGATGTTTGGGTGCCTATTGCCATATTTAAGGCATGATAGAAAAATTGCTTGTTTTCGAGTCTATCAAACATGTAAAGCTGTGGGGCGCCTGGGTGGCTCAGTCGTTAAGCGTCTGCCTTCGGCTCAGGTCATGATCCCAGAGTCCTGGGATCGAGCCCCACATCGGGCTCCCTGCTCAGCAGGAGGCCTGTTTCTCCCTCTCCCACTCCCCCTGCTTGTATTCCCTCTTTCACTGTCTCTCTCTCTCTGTCAAATGAATAAATAAAATCTTAAAAAAAACAAACAAACATGTAAGGCTGTGGTTTGCATTCGTGGATATGTTGTTTCTAAATCTGAGGCGTGAAGAGATTCACATCCTTGTGATTGGTCTGTCTCCCTTCATGATTGTTGGGTCATATGGTGAGTTTATGTTTCATTTTGTAACAAAATGCCAAAACTCTTTTCCCAAGGGGGTACCCTGTTGCAACCTTACCAACAGTGTGTGAAAGTTCTAGTAGCTCCATACTTTTGCCAGCTTTTGGTATTGTAAGATATTTAAAAACTATTCTAATCATTGTGTAGCAGTTAAGCATTTCTTTTTTACATGAATATAGTTACATTAAAAAACAAACAAACAAAACAACAGTTTGATTTGAAGGGAAAATGTTGAGTAAATAGTACTGCTCGTCCCGAAATATGGCCAAACTTGTGTGAGTAAGTGACTGAGTGAATTTGTAGGAATAATACATTCAACTGTGCTCCATCTCCATTAGCTGAAAAAATGAACAGCATGAGCCTGTTCTGGATATCTAATGAATTTCAAGCAATGCACGTAATTGCTTTATTACACAGAATGATCCTCCCTTAACATTGGAGGTAGTTGAAGGGACTATAATTTTTTGAGGTCTCGTTACTAGATTTTGATAAGCAGGACCCAGATTAATTTCACAGCAGGTGAAACCATTGACTATTAACAATTTAATCTTAGTAGGGTAATGATTCTTCTATTAGCAATCTGGCCTTGAGACCTTTTGGACAGGTGCTGAGTGACAGCTTGCCCGAAAGCCTCATGGCGCTGGAAATACATAGCAGGAGGAACCGGCATGTTGTGTCCCATCCCTAAGATTTTGTTTGCTGCCTCAATTGGATATTTCAAGAGAATTTTCAGATTAAGAAGAGAGAGCTAATGAGCTCCAAATCCAGTTCCTTTTCTATAGCCATGATTTGTAGAGTTGATAAGGAAGGTCACTTTCTGATTTCCTCAGCAAGGGTCACTCAAGCCAGGTACACTAAAAGTTTATGAACCATAAAAGGTGCATAAGAAGCAAGCAGCCACTCAAGCTTTAAAAGGCGAACTTTGGGGGGCATTGCTAATTCATACTGAGACATTCAGTAGGGCGTAGCTCAAATTAATTTGTTAAGTTATGATCTGGTGGTGGAAAGGGTTGGCAGTATTGACTACCCTGGTGAAATCTTGTAGGCATTTTATACACTGAAAAAGGACTCTGTTTAAATGATGAACAGATTGAGGGTTTTTTTTAAAAAAATATTTATTTATTTGAAAAAGTGAGAAAGAGTGCATGAGCAAAGTGGGGGTGAGGGGCAGAGGGAGAGGGAAAGAGAGAATCCTCAAGCAGACTCCCCACTGAAGGCAGAGACTGATGCAGGCCTCGATCCCAGGACCCTGAGATGATGCCCTGAGCTGAAATCGAGAGTCAGCTGCTTAACCCACTGAGCCACCCAAGCACCCCAGATAGAGGTTTAAGGAGTAAAATCAGGCAGAAAAATAGTATCACCTTCTCAACTTTATAGGTAATATATTTCTTTTTTTTTTTAAGATTTATTTAGAAAGAGTGTGGGTGGGGGGAGGGGCAGAAGGGGAGAAAGAGAGAATGGGAATCCCTCTAACAGACTCCCCGCTGAGCTTGGAACCCAACACGGTCTTGATCCCAGGACCCAGAGATCATGACCTGAGCTGAAATCAGGAGTCAGATGCTTAACCGACTGCCACCCAGGCTCCCCTATATGTAGTATATATTTCTATTCATTAGCTGAAGGCAAGTGTTGACGTCAACACTGGCTTTCTATGACATGGGAAACCTCGAACGTGGTGTTTGTTTGATTCACAAGGAGCCTATATTCGTTTGCATGTTTTTGCAAGGACTAAGTTAATATGGAAGATATTTGATTAGGATACCCAAGAATCAAATTGTTCAAGATTCCAGAAATAATCATTTTATTCAATTTATAAAATGCCAGAACAACTACATACCCATTTGTACAATTCAGAGTCTGAGAGTTTTTTAAAGAAACAATCATTTTGTCTCTTGCCATTTCTGAACCTACCCCTCTGAGGTTACCTCTGCTAAGGATTTAATATTACTCCGCCCACTTAACTATTTAATAACTTAAAAAAAACATGTAGCATCCATAGGGCTTCCTTTTCTGTTTTTCAATAAAATGCAGCCATATTTTACATATTATATTGTTCAGGTTTACATAGTAACTTGTTTGTATCACTCAACCGAACATCATAGACATTCCTTCTGGTAACTGTGTGTAGATCACACCGTTCTTTACATAGTTAAAAAATTTTCCTGAGGGTGAATCTACCATATTTCATTCAGTCATTCCCATATGTATGGGCACTTAGTTTTTCATTTTGGAAGACTGCTTTTGTTTTGTTTTTGCTACAAATCCTGTTGCCACAAATATCTAAAGAGATTTTTTTTCCAAGAGACCATAGCTCTGCTCAGTTTACTTGTTACATGGCCTTGGGCACTTACTTTCCTTCTTAATTGTGCACATGACCTTGAGCAGTTACTCTCCTTCTCTCTCAGCTTCCTCATCAATAAAATGAGTATAGTAACAGTCCTTACTTTTACATTTCTTCTGGCAATGAAATACAGTAGTATTGATTTAGCGCTTAACACCTTGCCTGGGACATAAGTAAGTATCGAATAAATGGATGCTCTTCATCCTTTCCTGCTGTTTGATCATCTCTCACTCCTGTTTTTTGTTTGTGTGTTTGTTGGTTTTTTAAAGGCAAGGAGGTGAGCACTGTGCATATTTGCTTAAAGCTAATAACTTAGATATTGTTGGCACGATTTCTGGCTAGACAAGCAGAAGGCAGTGTTGTAGGCTGTAGAAAAACCCCGGTTTGTCAGCCCGGTGATTATTTTTTTTTAATATGCTGTCCCTGAGGAACATGATAGAATTTGTTTTACTTCTCTTCTGCCAGGAAGTAACCCTTCTGGCTTTGTTAGAAGCGTGGTTTGTAATAATTGTACCCACCCCAGATGGCTCCTGAAAACCCTTTGAAATGCCATCTGCCAGGCGTGTGTCCAGCCGGCAGCCTGTCATTCGGCTAGAAGAAAAGAGGAGGCGGGGTCCCCTCCCCTGCCCTTTTCTCCCTCGCGTCACTGAAGGGAGCCTGGTCATGTTGGCCCAGACCCAGGGCGGGTTGCTCCGAGGGTAACTGGGAGTAAACCTCCTGCTGGCCTGCAGAGTAGAAAGGTTTTGTCTGGGTAATAAACCCTGAAGGTTTTGTGGGTGGAGACTAACCCGCCCCCCACTCCTTCCCCTGCAGGTCCAAGGCCACCAAACATATTTATTTACGTGGGAAAATGGTATCTCTGAGTTTCATTTTTTCTTCTAAAATGTAGCATTTTTTAAGTTAATTTTTTTAAAGAATTTTATTTATTTGATGGGGGAGAGCACAGAGGGAGAAACAGACTCCTGGCCGAGCAGAGAGCCCGATGTGTGGGGCTCGACCCCAGGACCCTGAAATCATGACCCGAGCCAAAGGCAGACACCTTAACCAACTGAGCCACCCAGGCGCCCCAATTTAGCCTCATCTCTTGGGGAGTGGGGCATGGGATGGGGCGATAAATGAAGCTAATGGAATTTGGGTATGGAGGCTGGGGATGAGAGTTGCCCTGTAGATCACATTTAGGACAGACCCCTTCACAGCAAGTTTCAGAGTTTCTCTTCTTGCCCCACATTGGGATTTCCCAGTATGCTGTATACTGTGGTTTCCCAGGAGCAAGCTAAATGGCTTTTTTCCCTTGGCTCCAGGACATCACACCCTCTTTCTTGGCTCCTGCCTTGCTGACTGCTACCTCTTAGTCTCCTTTGGGGGTCTTCCTTGTTTTCTCCGTTGCTAAAAATTACGGGGTTTTAGTGTTCAATCAACTTTTTGGCTTCTTTTTGTACAATCTCTGCTCCCCCTGCCCCCTGTTATCTCTGTCTCTTGCCTTCAGATGCCAGTGGTTTACTCATCGCTATCAATTTTACGTCCCAACCTGCACTCTGATCTTCAGACTTAACCTGCTCAGCTGTGCACAGCCCTCCACATCTAGGTGTCTAATAGGCATCTCAGACTTCACATGTCTCAAAGTGAACTCTTACTGTTTTTCCCCTAAGAACCACTTCCTCCCCTGTCTTCCTTGATTTTTGTAAAGGACACAAGGCCATTTGCCCATTTGCCCAGGACAAAGAATGGGATGTCAGTCTTTATCACTCTGTTTTTCTTACATACTCCATTCACTCCCATCAACAAGCTCTGTCTTCAAAATGCAGACCTCCTGTGGCTTAATGAGTTTGATATGTCCGTCCTGTGGACTGTCCCACAGCTATTTGCAATATTCACAACGTAGGCTGGAAATCTGACTGCTTCTCACTAGCTCCACCCTACTCTTCTTGTCCGTGACCTGATTTTCTCTCCCGTGGACCCTGTAGTAACCACCTCACTGGTCTCACTGCTTCTGTTCGTGCCCACATCCCCCCTACTCTGCCCAAAGCCTGTTCTCTGTCAAGCTCAATGATCTTTTTAAAAGGAAGCCTAGCACCACCCTGCTGAAAACCCTCCAGTGGCTTCTCATCTTCCTTAGAATAAGAAAGGAAGTGTTTGCTGTGGCTTTTTTTTTTTTTTTTTTTGATTTGTTTTTTTTTTATTTGAGACGGAGAGAATGAGAGAGAGAGAGAGAGCACATGAGAGGGGGGAGGGTCAGAGGGAGAAGCAGACTCTCTGCCGAGCAGGGAGCCCGATGCGGGACTCGATCCAGGGACTCCTGGATCATGACCTGAGCCGAAGGCAGTCGCTTAACCAACTGAGCCACCGAGGCGCCCTGCTGTGGCTTTTTTAACTAACCCTTTTCCATTACTCTGTCACCATTACTCTGGTCTTTTTTGCCCTTCCCCTCACCTACCAAGGCTCTGCCTGCATCAAAGCCCTGGCCCCTTCCCCCTGCCTGGAACGCTTTCCCATCACCTCGGCAGGGCTCTCCATTTGGGTGGCACCTCCTTAGCCAGGCTTTCCCTAATCCCCATCTAAAATAGCTTCCCTCCTCCCTAGCGTGCTTCCTTCTTCCAAGATACTTTTAAACCCTTTAACCTACATTGCTCTGAGACTCTTTAACCTGTTTCCTATGGAAGATTATTTCCATCTGAAATTTTGTTTTATTCCCATACACATTTGTTTTCTGTCTTTCACAGTAAAATATAAATTTCACAAAGGTAGGGGCTTTGTCTTGTTCACCAGGGTTCCCCCAGTGCCTGAACTGGTGCCCAGCATGAGTTGGGACCTCAATAAATAGATTAAAAAAAATGAAACCTAGTGAGAGATGTAAGGGGAGATATATATATGTGTATTTTTATATATATATATAGAGAGAGAGAGAGCGTTTGAACTATAGCATTCTTTCAACTCATTTCCTCCTAATGATAACAAACTATCATATGTGCTGATGATTATTAAGCTATATGTCTTCTAAAAGGTTTATTTCATTCAGTACACACAACAAATCTATAGTGTAGGTACCATTATTATCCCTGTGTCATAGATGAGGAAACCAAGTAATAACGGAAGCTAAGGAACATGCCTAAGACCACAAGTGGGGAAGAGTGGCAAGCCTTGAACTTACCATTCCCACTGCAGGAACCTGCTCGGCAACAGTATATGGTATTCTCTATGTTTCTGGAGTACCTACTTATGTGCCTGACATTGGAGATCTCAATTTAAAAATTGTAAGCTACCTGAAAGGGCTTGTCATCATCTGTCAGGGGAGCCCGAAATGGGAATAAATCAAGAAATAGTACAAGAGTAGACTTCTGGACACAAACAGGCTTCTTTACCAGAAAGTTCCAGCATGTGGGACCTGCTAAGCAAACATGTGCAATACAACCATACTGTGGAGAGTTTGCGGCTATTTAAAACACTCCAATTTCAGATATTAGAAAAATCGGGCTCGTTTACAATGTATTTATCCTAAGTTAAATATGCAGCAAGTGTTGAGGGTTTTTGTTTTGTTTTTTTACTTAAGAGAAATTCCCGATGGCCCCTGTAGGCGTGTGGATATGATCATTCTCATAGGGCAAGTGATGAGAGAACATTAGAGCCACAAGGTACATACTTTGAATTGCTTTAAAGTTTCTAGGATTAGGTGGAAATCCTTGCTTATTAAGTTCCTAGGAATACAGAAAAAAAAAAATCCCTGCTTATTAAATAGGAAAATATCAACTTTAGAGTACGACAGGTAACCGTGTCTTGCAAAATGAGTGAAGTTGATCCTATCACCTAACTTGAGTGTAAAAGCAGAAATCCGGTATTTTGCTCTTTTTTTGGTCTTTTCTAGTATTTGACAGGGGTTCCTAGTATACACTACATAATTGCTTCTTGGTTTGCCTTCTTTTCTCGGTTTGTGTGTAAATCACATTCCTTCCACATTGCTTCTACAGTTTTGGTTGAGATGAGGCTAAAATGATAGGTCTAGAGCCTCGCACCTGAGCTGGGTGACTCGAATCCTCTAGAGACCCTCTATTGTTCATAAGAAGAATTGTTGTATTTATTAGTCATGGAGAGAATGACCATATTCAAGGGGAGAATTTTCTAGCAAATTCAGTGCCCCTTCTCTCCCACCAGAACTTACGGGTGGCCTCTTTTCATCAAACATATTAATTACATGGACAGCAGCAGCATTTTAATCCCTGGGAGATATCCAACCACCGATCTTGGGCAATTGCATTTCTCTAGTGATGTGTTTATGCAGTGGATGTCATTTTCTTCAAAGGGCTTATTACATTGGAACTTGCCGGATATACTTCGGAACACAGGAATCTTGAGGCCGGTGTTAAAAATATAAACCCCTTAGGCTGTGAGCTTAAGGTGGATAACTTTTTAGTATCTACTGGAGTCCTAGCAGCTGCTGATTGTGCATGTTGTCCGTCTAAAATCCAGTTTGCCTTTTTCATTCAGTGCATTTTAAGAAATGATAAAAACTCACCCCACGCTACCCAGCTGTGCTCAGTTTGCTCTTTCTCCCATTTGAAGGTCCCAAGCAGGAGCGGATGGAAGTGAGGATGCTGTACTGTTAGAAAGAAGTTGTCTTTCCTAGGTCCCTGTCTGGGCAGATGGGTCGGCATGCTTAGGCACTCCAGCCTACAAAACAGGTTATTCTAATTACAGCCGAATGGGGAGCTTCCTGTTTTCATTGACTGATGGTGTCTTGCGCATTTGTCTTGTTGGCTGCAGGCACAACCCGGTCTCCCAGAGAAGGAGAAGTGCCTGGCGTGGACTATAACTTTCTGACTGTGAAGGAGTTCTTGGACCTCGAGCAGAGCGGGACCCTTCTGGAAGTCGGCACCTATGAAGGTGAGCATTATCTGTGTGAGGGTGGTGAGCCTGCCTCTCTCCCGGGCACATCAGAGGATCGGGAACCATCCAGGCAAGAGTGTTTTGTGAACTAATGAAGTCTAATCAACTATAGGAGATTCACCTTAATATGATTGATAAAATTTATGGAGTAAGGCTTTGTGGAGCTCTTTAAAAATAGTTTCGGGGCTTTTTTTTTTTTTCTCCAAGAGGTTTCTCCTTTATTAATTGAAGACTGTGTGTGTGTGTGTATTGTTATTGTTGTTGTTTAATATGGGCTTGCGTGGTATTAGAAAAAAGAGGGGAAGGAATCATGGTCAGTTACAAAATGTGACCTTACAAGTGTTGTTTTAATCTTGAAGGAATAGAATGTCATTTTTTTTTTACCACTAATCGATTTTTAATGTATTTTTGGAGTAGATAATACATGTATATGGCTCTTGAAGCAAAATATCTCAAAAGTATTAAATAAGTAATCTCTTTCATATACCTATCTTTATCTGCCTAATTTCATATTCTCCTTTCTCTTCATGTTACATCCCATGCCATTAGAGTTTGATTACCCTTCTGAAATTTCTTTAAATACAAGGACACATGTGCCACGTGTGTATATAAACATATGTGTTCTCTGCATGTGTTCTTACTTCTTCCCTATTTTATACAGAAGGTAATATACAATACATGCTGTTTGGTACCTTGGTCTTTTAACGGTATGTCTTATAGTTCTTTGCAGTTTTAGTAATAGAGCACTTATTGTTTTGTTTTTTAAGCGGCTGTGTAATCTCTTTGTATCAGCACGGCATGATTTATTTAACTAGTTCCCTTTGGATAAATATTTTTAATATCTCAAAGCACTATAGCATTGAATAACATGGGCATAAATCATTTCCCACAAGCAAAACTATGTCTATAGGATGAGATCCACAGATGGGATAGCAAGGTCAAAGCCAAATGTAGGGGAAAAATTCAAAGTACATTTTCTGAAAACAATATTGTAGCTAGATTGCTCTTTTGAGTGTTATAATTTGAGACAGAAGAGCATAATATGATACTATTAACTAGGTCAGATTATTAACTTGGTCAAATTATTATGTGTATGTCTTTATAGTCTTTTAAAATTTGGATTTATTTGGTGATCACAGGGGCATTCTCAAGAGTAGACTTAAAAACAAAACATACGTAGAACGTAGACTGTTATTTTATTAGGGATATTATAGCTTTGATATGATAATAACCCCTGTTCCAGGCAGTGACTAACAGTTAAGTAATGGTCATGGATCTTAGGTATGCTGATTATGGTTTGATATTCTTTGGAGAGGGGGGAGGGGAAGAGCATTATCTTTGTACCCCCAGCTCATTTCCAAATTGTGAATATACACTGGGTTGTGTTCAGATGTTAATCAAATTTCTGATTGTGAATTCAGGAGTATTTCCCTTGAGTATGTTGCTAATTATCCATTGTCTCAGTTTCCTTGAAGTGTTGCAATATGACTGGTGGTTGGGGTAGTGGGAGGGGATCTGAGAAAACCCAAAGCAAGGATAATTCACTAAAGCCTAGGAGTGAGGTGAGGGAAGGAGGCGAAGTGGATGTACCAGGAGCTTCTTCAAGGTTGTCTTGCAAATGTGAATCTAGTTAAAAACTCAAGTGGCCCAGAATAGGGCAAATGTGAATCATCTTTCATTTTCAGAAAGTGAATCGTCCTTATATGAAATCCGTTGTTATGCCCATCTGGGGAGCTTGAATCCCCTAATGTAAAAAAAAACAAAAACAAAACAACAAACTTCCATTGGCATTTTTGGAAAGGTTGAGGGTGGGAGTGGTTGTGCAATGCCAAAGGGCATATGTTGAATTGGAAGAACAAAGCATGTGGTGTAGACAGCAACTTGTCTGGGAAACAAGGAAGATAAACTCATTTTCTCCAGTTGTTTATATTACAGATGACATATAGGTGGAGTCACTTTGTTTCCCATTTAATGGTATCGCTTTAGCAGAGGTAACTATTATCACGGAATTTTCAGATGGGTTTGCTGAGACCAAGTAGCATTTAGGAGCATGTTCAAGGTTGTATCGCTGGTGCTGGAATGCTGGAACCCAGAACCAAACCCAGCTCAGTTTGACTTTCAGAGCCTCACACTCTTGCCCAAATAACCCAAGAAGAATATCCTGGATGTAACTAAAAAGTCATAGAAATAACTCATCCGTACTTTCACTTAACTTCCTGGTGGGTAGCAACAGGGAAACGTTTTTCAGAGAGTGCCTGATCATCTCATATAAAACTGTTTTTCTGTGAATGTTGCTCCGTTGTTTTGGAGTTGCCATTTTCTCATGGCCAGCATTAATCCATTCCATTTTTCAGCCATTTGATTGTTCAGTGTTTGTCAGCCTTTGACCTTTTAGCTGTATAATTTCCCTACCATAGGAGACAGTTCATAATTTTTTGGAACCCACTGAAGTGTATTATGTCGACTCTTAGAAGCTGGAAGCAAAATGGAATTTTTATTAAATGCCAGATGCTGTCACAGGAATCAACGCTGGATAGATCTTTAGAGAACTCCCTCTGTCCTTGCCTCCCTTGGACGGGCCCCAACCACGGTTGTCTGTTGGACACTAACAAGCGTGCAGGCCGGGCTACCGCCCTGCTTGAGATGAAATCTCAGCCCCTCTGCTGTGGAGCTGTGTGCCCTCCGGCAAGTTGCTTAATGCTCCATGTCTCCATTTTCCTTTTGGTAAAATGAGGATAATAATAGTGCTTCCTCATAGGTAGGATTAAATGAGACAATAATTGGAGAGGGCTGAGCACAGTGTCTGACACATGTAAGCTCTCAATCAGTGTTAGCTCTTACATTTACACACATGACTGATCCGAAATTGCCACCCTGGTGGATTCCCTCCCCCTTCTACTAGTCAGTAAACCAGTGCATTTGCCAGTAAAACATCTTTATTTACTTTCCCAGGTACTCACCATCTTTTTTCCTGCTCAGATTTTTGTCTCTTGGCCTGTCCTGGTTCCAGAGAGGAAAAATCTAGCACAAGGACACAAAACTTTTTTTTTTAAGTTTATTAATTTTTTTTAGTAATCTCTACACCCACCGTGGGGCTCATACTCATGACCCTGAGATGAAGAGTTGCATGCTCTGAGTGAGCCAGCCAGGTACCCCCACAACACACTCTTTAATGCAAGCCACTTTGATCATTCTGAGTAAAAGTAATAAATGTACATGATGGAATCCTTACTATCGTGAAGAATGTAAACATGTTTAAATCCGGGTTGCTTCCCTTCCTCCCCATAGGGAGCCACAGTGAAAGGATCTAGTGCAGAGATTCAGAAAATGTACACACACAGGGCATGCGCCTATGGACTCTCGTTCATTTCCCTCTATTCTTGCCCTTCCTACTTCACGTGTCTTGGAAATCTTTCCATATTACCCCATGCAGTTCTAACTTGCTCTTTTAAAATGCTGTGAAGTATCCCAGCGTATGCTGACCAGTCTCCTGCAGGTGCACATTTAGGATGTTACCCGCCCCTACCCCCATTTTTGGTGCTTTGTAAACATGGCAGCAGTGAGCATCCCTGCACAGATATCTTGCTAACACTGTTCTGAATATGGCTGTACCGTAAGTTTCCAGTGGTGTGGTGTTCAAGCAAGCCCATCTACACATACACAGTTCAATTCAACAAGTATTTATTGAGCATTTGCTTTGCATCAGATGTTGTTCCATAGCATGAGGTGTGATGTACAGGACAGAAAACCAAAGCAGCTCTGCCTTTGAAGATGCTTATGCTTTTTAGTTATTCATTTTTGCCAGTACTTGTCCAGCCTGCACTATGTGCTGGCTGCTCTTCAAAGTATGTTATAGGCAGCAGCTCACTTAATTACCCACCAATCCTGTGAGGTAGGTGCAGTTGATTCCCCATTTTACAGAAGAAGAGCATGAGGCCCAGAGAGGCCAGTTATCTTTTCTAAGTTCACATGGTGAGCCAGGAGTAGAGCTGGGATCCAAACCCGGGCTGCCTGGCCGCACAGTCTGTCCTCTGCAGCCCGTCAGTGTTGTGAAGCAAATTAAACAGTTTCAAGAGAAGTGATGTGTGTTCCGAGAAGGGAAACAGGGTGCTCCAGAAGCATACGGCAAGGGCACTACATCTCATCTCCCATCAGAGGAGACCCCTTGTGGAAGTGACAGTCAGAAGACCTCAGGGTTTCAAGTGAGAGACTCAGGGACAGTGCTTGAGTTTGGAAGTCAGCACCAGCCTCGAGGTCTGAATCCAGAGAGAGCAAGTGGGATGAACCGAGAGAAGGTCAGAACATTGGTTCTAGAGAAGGAGGGACAAAGAGCCATGCCCTGTTTCCTTTAGAACCAGTGCAATGCAATAGAACTTCCTTCACTGATGGAAACGTTCAGTATTCTCAGCTGCCCAACATGGCGGTCACTAGCCGCATGTGGTTATTGTGACTGAGAAACTGACTTAAATTTAGTTTAATTTAAACTAATTTAACTTTAAATAGTCACAGGTATCTGGTGGCTGCCATGTTTTACAGCACAGCCCTAGAATGAAAGCTTCTGCAGGGAAGGGTGAGCACCTACTCAAGAAGAGCCCTCCCTTCTCACTCAGCTGACTTCAGAGAGCTAAGCACATGTTTAAGAGTTAAGCTCCTTTAAAAAGGATAATTTCGAATCCTCCCGAAGAGCATGTTACTGCAGAGCAGGGGTGATCTTCTTTTGTGGATACATTCAGTGACATGTGAAATGGCAGGCAAGTAGAATGAAGCAATAAAACCTCAGGGCTGGGTGACTGTCAATATATGTTTGGGGTTTAAGAGTTGCAGGGTTGTAGGATTTTAAAGCTGGAAATGATACAGAACTGAGATCCAGGGAGAGACTGGTCTAAGACACTAAAAAGAATTGGGATAAAGCCTGGCCAAAAGCCCGTCACCCAAGTCATGTCACAGGCAGGACTGAGATGGCAGGACTGAGATGTCAGTATTTCCCATTCTGCTCCCTGGAAGTGGGTACCTCTTTTGTAGACTGTATGACTAGTTTGTTTCTTCAGTTGTTTATTAACATTAAAAATAAAATGCTTAGCAAAACCACATATGATCATTGCCCTCCTAGATCATAATAGTGCACAAGGCGCCGTATTCAAATAATCACAGAAATAAGTGTACAGTTGTGAGTGTGCTAGGGTCTATAGAGGAGACTGTAGGTTGGGGAGGTTTGATCTCTGTGGAGTTGGGAAAAGCTTTTCCTGTAGAAGTAGTAATTGGAGTGAGCTGTAATAGTAGCTGGAGTTAGATTGCTAGATTTAACAAATAAAAAAATAGAACATCTAGTTTTACATTTTATCTGGCAACCTCAGATGGAGTTAGCTTTGGACTGTGGTGGTGGTGTTAGTGATAAGTAGACTGAACCTTGAGATATTTATGTGATTAAAAAGCTGGACTTGGTGATGTGTCAGTTATCGTAAGAAGGAGCTAGAAGATGCAAGTGATGGTAGTCCTCCTGAAGTGACTCATAGTTTCTGTCTTACATGACTGGGTAGATGCTTGTACCAGTTGCTGACATAAAAAAACTTTGGAAAAGGTTGGCTTTGGTGGCAGGGCTAGGGGCTGCGTGATGAAACTTCCCATGTGCCACTAGCTATAATGCCGAGCATTGCATTTACCTCAACAGAGCAGAGGCCCTATCTGTCTATATGAGGAATCTAACTATTGTCCCTCACAAAGCATAGAAGTTATTAGTGGAGCTCATAATTGATCTCTGCTTTGCAATTTGAACCAACTCCTCATTCTGTCATTAGATAGATTTGACATCAAGGCCAAGAAAACAGAAATAAATGTGTCTTTCCCCCTTCGCTCAACTTCCTAATTGTGGCAAAGAACAAATTTATTTGATACGGTGCTTAAAATAAATCAACTGCACCATCTCTCTCGGCCTTGATTTTCTTTCTTTCTTCTTTTTTTCTTGTTGACATTTTCACTCAGCAAGACAGGTTGCTGCTTCAGCCAGCCCTTGGGACTTCTCTGGGAGAGAGTTTACAAGGGATGAACTATTCCGTGGGGGTGGTTCCAAACATGCCTGTTTTACAAATGCCTCTGGGTAGAAGAGGCTGATTATACACTTTAAGCATTGCAAAGATTTTCCCCCAGCATGGAAGTATGGTGCCAGTGTGACATTTCAAATCGAGTTATGGGTTGCATATTTCTGCATGTCAATGAGAGAGAGAGGGATGTCAGCATTCAATAATGTTATTGTTTTGCTTCCTAGAAGGTCTACAAGAAAGCACCTGCCAAAGGTATACTTTTGGGGGACACAGAGATAAAGCAGGGGTGAAGAGAGTTCTTGTTTGTCATTGAGGAAAACGAGACGTCTGGAGTCCTGTTCTTTGGCAGGCCTTGGAAGCCGTCTGTTGTGATAAGCTCTGTTGGCAAACTCCACCATGGAATGTTCTCTGTTGATAATGAAAGTAACCAAAGGGAATCTGTACTGCAATTGGCTGTTTCTCTGCATATGAAGATGAAGAGGCTGGTGCCACGGTAGTTTTGCTTCATTCCCTGCTTAGAGATCCTCAGAGATTCCTGGAGTTGACAACATAGATGTTGGGGACAGACAAATGTGTGTGTAAATGCCAGTCATCATTTACAGGTTGTGTGAATCTCGTCTTCATCTGAAAATGGTAATACTGATGTCTTTTTTTATAGGATTATTAATAAAGATTAGCATAAGTGAATGTATGGGTAGTGACATGGTAGGTGCACAATAAAGGTAAATTTTGGTCAGTGTTGTTCTTTAAGTATACATTTTGATACCAATACCCTCGTCAATATCTTAGAGCTTATATTGGCCTCCAACAGTAGGTGTCACTTAAGACTGCTGGGGTTCATTACATGCTAACATTGTTCCAAGCACAATGGTGAGTACTTTGTACACAGTATCTAATTTCATCTACACACAAAAAACCCTGCTAGATGAGTACTGTTCTTATCTTTATACCATGAGAACCGAGGCTGCAGAGAGAGAAGTCCCTTACCTTGCTCAGGGTCACAAAGCTATTAAATTATAGTACCCTCTTCGGTCTTATATTCAGAGCCAAATGGCAGTGGCAAGAACAAACATCTCATTATAGATCAGTGGCATATTGTCATTCTTTGCGTGCAAATCATGGTTCCGTAGGGTGGAGCAGGCAAAACAGGGAAGAGTAAAAAGAAAGTGATGGGTGTTTTTATGAATGATACCTTCATGTGCTGAGCAAGCAAGTGGAAAGTGAAATAGTGTGGATCTGAGGTCACTGAGATGTGACTGATGGCCTGGGAAGAGGCTGCCGTGAGTCATGCTATTACAAAGCAGATCCACAATAGAGGTGTGGAGGAGCATCCCAGCCTGGCATTCCTGTGTGCTGTCTCTACTTGTGTATTTACTCATTCTCAAAGAATTCCTAATGATGGGATGTGCTGGTGCTACAAATGGAGGGCCTGGAGATGCAGTGGTGTGTAAGAGCAGATATGGTCCCTGCGCTCGTGGCACTTGTGGTCTAGAGGTAAAGACAGATATTGGTGAATTCAACCGTATGATAATTACAACAAAGGGCATTGGGAAGGAGAGATACATGGTTCCCTGAGGACACTTAAGGGCAGCTTTGATCTAGTTGGGGGGTGGGGAGGGGAGTCAGAGATACAGTCGCTGTGGAGGTGGTGGTAATGGCATGACCCTGAGGCTACGCAAAAACAGATATGCTGGATGTCTGTGGCCTTATGTACCCTATGTACATCTGAGTTTTACACATAAGAAGAGTAAGACTTTTTTATCCTACCACATTCCCAAAGAATCAAACCTATTCTTTCTCCTTTGGGGGTGATATCGCCCCACTGAAGGCATATACTATAGATTTCCGGCCATTGATAGTCACTACCATCCTGTTCTGCTTATTTTCAAAAGCATGTTCTGTAGGAAGGAGGACAGACAAGTGCCCCCGCCCCCACCCACCTCCCACACAGAATTACACACTGGGGGCCAAAAGAACCTGAGTGCTACTTACGCTGGACCAGCCAATGACTCTTAAGTCTGGCATTTCTGCTACTCTTGGCCTCCGTGTTCCTCATCTACTAAAGAGGAATAATTTTCTCTGACCTGGTTCCCTCTGCTATCTATGCAGAGTATGGTCCAGTGCCCCTTGAGTCCTTCCTAGAAATTCAGAATCTCGGGCCCTTCCCTGACCCACTCAACCAGAATCTCCATGCAATAGGACTTTATGGTTTGCATGAAATTTAAGAAAACGGATGTATACCACACAGAGCATTTTGTGAAGATTGTGTTTTAGTCCCCTTTTTACATCTTATTTCTGGTGTGTAGCATAGTGCCTGACCAAAAAAAAAAAGGGGGGGGGGTTCTCTGTAGGGAAGTGAATTAATACTAAACTTGTACAAAGTGAGAGGCCATATAGATTTGATTCATTCTGGCTTAAAACTCAGGGTTACGGGGCGCCTGGGTGGCTCAGTTGGTTAAGCGACTGCCTTCGGCTCAGGTCATGATCCTGGAGTCCTGGGATCGAGTCCCACATCAGGCTCCCTGCTCAGCGGGGAAGCCTGCTTCTCCCTCTGACCCTCCCCCCTCTCATGTGCTCTCTCTTTCTCTCTCTCTCTCTCATTCTCTCTTTCAAATAAATAAATAAAAATCTTAAAAAAAAAAAAACTCAGGGTTACGGTCCTCCTTAAATATTTTATCAAGCTCTAAAAATTGATTTGCAGTCCCCATTAATTTTTAAACGCATGTCAGAAAATATTTTCTTAGGTTTGGTCATGGCCAAAGATTTTGCCTGTTAATTAAGGCTGGCAGCAGCTTCTTCTTCTTCTGTCTTCCCTTTGCCCTCTCCTCCCTCCCCAGCCACCATCCCTGTTAAGTTTTTTGGTAGAGCCAGTTTTGAAAATAGCAGCAAGACACACACACATTCCCACTTGGGAGGAAGCCTGGCCACCTCGGGAAGTGTGCGTTGGCTAACGTGGAGTCCATAGGACATTCGGGCTCGTGTCTCCTAGAAACTGTGAAGCCTACCAGGTGATAACCCAAATTAATTTTTTAATCACTTATAATTCTTCATATTATTTTTATTTAATACCATTGAGTGACCCACGTATTCCTCACAGGCAGTCTCTTGCACATACCCTCTGTAAGTTTGCGCTCTGCCGTGGCTAGGCATGGCCCGATGCTGACCAGCATGGAGACTTAATAAGGCAGACAGTTTGCCAGCAGTGGGGGAGTTGTAAGGGACATGCCCACAGGCCGGCCAGCTAGATTTCGAAAGTGAAGAGGGCGGGTTGAGGCAGTGGAACCCATGGTGACTGACCCATGGCAAGTGCACCACCCATCTTGTCCATCCTGTGGTGAAGACAACATGGGATTTCAGCATAACCCCACCCACCACAAGTCAGGGTACCCAAACCACATTCACCCAGAATCCCATCCCTAAGACCAATCTGTGAGTTACTGAGGCTGTTTTGAAGATTTAGATTTTCTTCCTTCCTTCCCGTGCCCAAGTCCCTTTGTATGTCCATGCTTTCACATTGCAGCAGCCTTAGGGGAGCTCTTCTTGACTGGGGCCAAGGTGTTGGCCTGGCAAGGACATGGACGCACCAAGGGTAGGAGAACAACTTCTCTGCAGACATCCTTAATTCAACGAGTGTGTTCCAGGTGAACTGGCTGTGGTCACACACTTGTCATCAACATTGCCTGGAAGAGACAGAGTCCAAGCGACCAGCGCTTACAGTTTATCATGCAGCACTTCTCAGTATATCCAGATTTTAATCAGAAACATTCCATTTTTCTATGTTCGTGAGTAATTCAAATGATTTTTTAGAATACAGAGGGGAAAACACAGATCTGTGAAGGAAAGTTGAACCCTCTGTAGTTAGAGAACTACTAGAAATAAGCTTTTCTGTAGCGTTTGCAGGCAATATGGGGAATAAGAAATGCTGGAGGGATTTGAATAATTACACCATTTCCCATTTATAACCCCTTATAATTTACAGGGTACCTTCCAGAAAGTTACATAATTTGATCTTCACAATAATCCTGTGCACTCACTAGTGTCACTCGGGTTGTCATTTCTGTCTCACAGAGGAAGTTTTAGACTGAAGGTCGAAACCTTGCCCAAGGTTCTTTGGTCATTGGCAGGCTCTGTTGCTTGTTCCTTTACAAGAGTAAATGAAGAGTATTCAGTTATCTTGTGGCCGGTACCTCAGACACATTGTCTCAATCCTTCCAACATGGTGGAATGAGCTCATTTGAAAGATTAGAAACAAACTGTCAACATAAGTAGCGTTTATCAAGGTTCAGTGTAGTGATAGATTTTAGTGTGGGTGAAAGGCTTTCAATGGACAATCCTGTTTTATCCTCAAAACAGGTGCTCTAGATAGAAATGAGGTATTCAGGAGAAGAAAGGGAAAAATGAAGGTGGGGGAGTCAGAGGGGGAGATGAACCATGAGAGACTATGGACTCTGGGAAACAAACTGAAGGTTTCAGAGGGAAGGGGTTGGAGGGATGGCTTAGCCCGGTGATGGGTATTAAGGAGGGCAAGTATTGTGGTGAGCGCTGGGTGTTACACAAACAATGAAGCATGGAACACTACATCAAAAACTAATGAAGTGCTGTATGGTGACTAACATAACATACTAAAATAAATAAAAATGCTGAATATTAAAAAAAAAAGAAATGAGGTATTCCTAGAATCCCAATTTTACAGAAGAGGACAAAGAGGGTTTTTTTGTTTGTTTGTTTGTTTAATGGTTAAATGCCTAGGATCCCAGAACCAGTTGGAATTTGAAGCCCAAACTGTCTCTTTACCACTTTGGTGTGCTGGGTACTGTTCATGCCTATATGTTAGGTTAACCTGAATGAGACTGCTGATACACAACAGTTTGTCTTCTACAATAGCCATTGCGTATGGTTCAGCCTAATAATATGTACTTTTTTTGTCTCCAGTCAATCTTAAACTAATTTTCAGAAACAGGAAACAACTATGAATAAGTGGATTGTTTGGGGGAGTTTATAGTTGCATTGAGAAATCTGCTAATCATTTATTAACTTAAGAAGGATTCCAAACTTGAAAACTGAGGAAAATCCATACATATTTGTCAAATTTAAGTAGAACTTTTCTTTTCCAAACATTTATTTTTGTTATAAACTGAGGATATCTAGGTTTTAATTGATTTTCAAGTGACAAGAGTTTCCTGAATGTTGCTTTAGTTTAATGGCACTGAAAGTGAGTGATAATGCTTGTATAATTATAAAATTATGAATAAAGGGACGTATCCTTTGGTCCCATATCTCAGTGGAGGGGTCTTACGTAGACATTGGTCTTTAACTTCCAACTCAAAAATACACATGAGATTCTTTGGTGGATTTGTGATCAGAAAGAGTTAGAATTAAATTCATTAGAGTTTGTCTCTGGTTTTTTTTTCCCTGTGAAGATGATTTTTTAAATAGCTGTTTTACTTACCTAAACCTCATTAATAGTCTTCAGTTCATGAACAAGTCAACGCTCTGGCCTCCTTTCAACTTCAACAAAGACATGGGATGTCCTAGATGAAACCTCTGTAGAAATGCAAGAAGAGTCTTGGATCATACGTGTGCTAATTCTTCCTTGCAACACATGTTAACAAACATACATGGGATGCCTTTCTTCAAGTTGGTAATATTCAGCACCTGTACCTTTAAGTTAGAAACCTGGCAAGTTTTTTGAAGAAATTGATACCATCATCTTTTGTAAAAGAACTATGATGATTGGGGCGCCTGAGTGGCTCGGTTGGGCCACCGCCTTCGGCTCAGGTCATGATCCCAGGGTCCTGGGATTGAGCCCCACATTGGGCTCCCTGCTCGGCCAGAAGCCTGCTTCTCCCTCTCCCACTCCCCCTGCTTCTGTTCCCTCTCATGCTGTCTCTCTCTCTCTCTGTCAATTAAATAAATAAATAAAATCTTAAAAAAAAAAAAAAAAAAGAACTATGATGATTGAGTTGAGTACAAGCCTCCAAAATGTGTTTTGTAGGTTTCGTTTGGGTGTCCTTCAAATCAAACATGGTACCCATTAGTCTACTGCAGGTTTTAACTTGTGTTGTCAGTTTCCCTGCTGACACACACTATCATGCCATTGTCAAAGGAAGTGGGAAGTGGGTGTGTATATTCATAAGTGTTGTGGTTCAAAAAGTATTTTAAAGAAATAATATTAATAAAAAAGAAATTTTAATTATAAAATAATAACGTGTCTCATGCAGAGCAAGGTGTTACTGTCTCCTTTTGCTTTTGTGCTTGTGTAATACAGGGTGCATTTTGTGTAATTAGACAGTGGGGTGAGTCCTTGGGAAAAAACAGTGTGTACAGGATTTGTTATTATGTATAAATTCTACTTCACTAAGCAAAGAATTACAAACCTTGCTTAGGATTTATTGAAAGACTCTGTAATTTATCTTTCTGGCCTTCCTTTAGAAGATGTGTGATGGTGAATAGATTAGTGGCATTCTAGTGCTGATGTTTTTTATCATGTAGTCACTGCATATTATTGATTATAAGCTATATTTTTCAAACTTTGGCTGTTCATGAATCACCTTTATGGTTTTGTCCATATCTGAACATATTATCTATTATTTATGTGAAATATTCTTTAAAATAACTTATTTTTTAACTTAAGTTTTCAAAAGGAAACTCTAATCACTGCTGTTACTATTATTTACTCAGTTAATTACTTTTTGTTATATATAGCTGCCTTTTAAAATTTTAAAAAGTCGCTTTAAAAATGTATTGCTTTTTCACTTAATTTTAAAAGTAAACCTTATGTTACTACCATAACTTAGTAGCTAGATTTTTTAGTCCACATTAAAAATATACACACTTATTAAAATAAAATAATAAAATGTAAAAATCCCTCCAGGTACTGCTCAGAATCACTTAGCGTACTGAGTCAAATGTTGGGAAAAGTGGCTAAAAGTAAAATGGACATTTCTTAAGAGAGTGGTCACCGTGCCACGATTGACACAGTTTTCTGTTAAAACTTGGCAAGGGTTTGCTCCCGCCCCACATGACCCTGAGAGTCAAGCCTGCCATTCAGTTAAAGGGGCGCCACGTGGTGTTCACCATCCTCCTTTTTTTAATAGTGCCCTGGCTCCCTCTTATGGAGTCCCCTTATTAAGGAAAGGTGACCTTGACTTTGTAGGCATGTAGGGGTGATGGCAATAATGAATTTTTTATTTTCTCTGAAGCTAACTCTAAATTGGATTCAGCATCATATAAAAAGGTGACCAATTGAATTTCAAATGTAATGAGGATGAAGTTTTGCTATCCAGTAAGGGCCGGCTTTGTGTTTAGCCCTAGTAGTAGGTTCTTTGCAACTAAACGATGCGGCTTTCCTCCTGACTTCTGAAATCACCATGTCTAGCTGGGTAGGAACAACATCTCTTGTAATCTATTCCAGAAATGAAATACAGTGTGTTCTGGTTTTCTAGTTAAAAAAAAAAAAATTTTTTTTAATGTGCTGAGAGATTTGGATGTGAAGTCTTGAAAAAAAAACACAAAGTATTCTTTCTAAAACATGCAAATTTGTCTCTCCATCACCTAGGAAACTATTATGGGACACCCAAACCTCCTAGCCAGCCAGTCAGTGGGAAAGTGATCACGACGGATGCCTTGCAAAGCCTTCAGTCTGGCTCCAAGCAGTCGACCCCAAAGCGAACCAAGTCCTACAATGATATGCAAAATGCTGGCATAGTCCATGCAGAGAATGAGGAGGAGGAGGATGTTCCTGAAATGAACAGTAGCTTCACAGGTAAGGACCAGAGCACCTTCCTCCTCAATGGACTCGGGGGAAGGGGTAGCGTGAGGCTTTTGCAGAGAGTGAAGAGGTGTCTATTCTCAAGAACTATTCCGAAGGGTTGACACAATTCAAATTGACCACTCAAGGCTTGGGAAAGAGGTGGTCTTTTCCCTGATCTATTTTTCATGCTTCTTTGCAGGACTATTTTGACTTCACCCACATATCTTAAAGGGGCTAGAGGGAAATGTCTGTATAAGGGAATCAAGAATAATCAGCATTGTTTCCTTCTCTTCAAAATATGTATTAAGAATATTTGTATTTTCTTCATTTATTTCTTGGTCTTGACACTGCTCCATAATTATGCCTGATGGCTTATAGAGAGAAATATGAGAATTTGTTTAACAGCTTAATATCCAGTGATGCTGTATAGAAGGCTAGCAGCATCCTTTTATCTCCTACCTTTGTGAGTAGAGATTATAATGGAACTGTATACTGTGTTCAGTTAACTTGTGCAATTTTTCCATTTGCCCCCATATGGAGAAAGATGGAAAAATAATAAATACTTGATTATTATATCTTACACATGTATTCTGTATTATATATCATACATTACTCATTGCATTATACACTTATTTTTTTTTTAAGGATTTTATGTATATATTTGACAGAGAGAGAGAGACAGTGAGAGAGGGAATACAGGCAGGGGGAGTGGGAGAGGGCAAAGCTTAGGTATACTGTATTTTATGAGGGTATCTTCAAGGACAGTGCCTCTGGGTGAGACTATTGCAGGCTGGGTCTTGCACAATTCTTATGGGCACCGTTCACAGAGGTTATGATATATATTTCTTGAGTTAGTGTAGTGACCCAGAACTGTTCAAAAATATTTTTCACTTTATAGTAACTCAAGATGTAGCAACTGTATATAAGATATGAGTCACTCCAGTTTATAATATAGTGACCTTGAAGAAAGTTTGTTTCTCCTATTTTTCCTCTGCTTAAGTAATTTCTTCAATATTTTAGAGTATCGTTATGGAGTAGTTATGTATTTGCAGCAAATGAGATCTAACCCCTCCTCGTGACCGTTCCTGACATCACCACACTTCAGTCATTACTTGATTAGACTCATTTCCAATAGAGGGGAAATTAGTTAAACTCTGTATTGAGTTAGCAAATCTAATAGAATATTTAGGAAAATGCTTTTATTAGTTGAATACTTTCTAGAGCCCATATAGGTCTCTCTGAAGTTCTCTAACTCATTAAGCCCAGAAGCCTAAAATTCTTCAAGATGACAATTAAAATAATTTTTGATGGTTTTATTGTCATAACAGTAACCCACCCCTTCTGCAAGAAGCATTGGATAAAGAAGAGGAGACCTAGTTTATTATTCTAGCTTCTTGGTTCTCGGTAGTTGTCTTATTATGAACGTAATATCTAACTTCTCTCGTGTAAAATGGCTAAGGTTAAATCATATCTAAGCTCTCCCTTCCAGCTCCAAGAACTTGATTCCATGAAAATTTCCATTTTCCAATTAGAATGGTTAGGCCAGGGGCTGACCTCTAGTTGTAATAGCTAGGAGAAATTTACCATCTTTTACATATGCATTTAGTGAAAGCAGCTCATTTCATTTACTTAGAAATACTTGATTCATGTATAGTAGTCCTCACTGATGTGAAAGCAAATTATGGAAAAAAAAGTTAATATTTAAAAAAGTAGCTAACATTATAATGTCTTGATCTTTCAACAAATAAGGATAACAAATCATAATATAACCCAAAACATAGTTGTGGGCAACGAAGTAAGACCTTCAGAGCCATGTGCACTGAATAGTTCTGCCACAAGGACTGGACGGTCCCCAAGAAATGTGTGTGCCCTTATTTCTCCTCTATGAGGTAGATTTCTTGGTATAAAACAAGAATAAAGTAGGAATTGTTGACTATAGGTTTTAATGCTCTTCCTGTTTCTAGCTGCCATAAATTTTTGTCTCTAAAAGCCACGCCTCAGAAATTCTGACCCCACTGAATACTCCCTTGAAATCCTGGCATCAAAGAAAAACTTTGGGGTCCAGGTTGTCATTGCTGAAATCAGTCTGATCATTTGTTCTGTGCACACCCACACAAAAGCCAAGTGGCACCTTATTGTCTTCCTCAGCTTCCTGTCCTTAACACCAAGAAAAGTCAATAGGATGCAGAGAGAAATGATCTTCAGATATACATGTGATGGGCATCCTCAGTATGTTGAGTAAGCGCCTCCTCATTTACCAAACTACAACCATGACAGCTGACAACCTGTCACACCCTAACTCATATAAATTCTTACAAATAACTGACACTACCCAGTCTATGATATGTGGATCAAACTAGCTGTGTCAAAGCATTTTGCTCTCTGAACCACTTTCAGTAGCAATCTACCAGCCACTTGGAGAATAGAGTGACAGTAACATAATGAAGTCTTGGCTCCTGGTTGGAAGAGTTATGATAAAGGAATGAGTTTCATATACAAATAGAGAAACATGGTGGAGCTATTAAAAATATTTACTGGGATATTTTTAATTAACATGCTGTTGCTGCTATCTTAGCTGACTTCTGCTTTGGGTCTTCTGAAGGAGGTATGAAATGTCTAAATAATATGCCTGAATAATATTGGGAATGTCCGCAGGCAAAAGAGCAGGAGACTTGTGGCCAGAAGCATCCTGGGGAGGTGGCCACAATTCCTTCCCATCGTCCATGACTGAGGCAGGACCTGAGCAATGAAAAGTCATCCCAGATACTTCCCACAGAACTGACTGTTGAGCACAAACAACAGGCCAGTCTTCTACAAACTGTGCCTCAATTATGGACCTACAGGAGCCCTTGAGAATGAACACTCTTTATATGTGCTTCATGAAGGTAGAGTTACACTGCTGACCAAAGCACCCAGTTACACTAAATAAAAACATTTGTATAAGGACCTTATTTTAGACAGGTTGGAAAATCTGTAACTAACCATCACAACTAAAAAGTAGCTGGTTTATCCATTAACCCCCTCTAAGAGACATCAAATGTTATTTAATTATGTTTCGAGGCTTTTTTTTTTTCCTCCCAGCAGTCCCCCTATTACTGAACATGAGGTTGCTGATGCTTCTCTTCCATTAGTAAGCAATGATAAAACATTGCTTTGGAATGTCAAGAGATGATATTACTTTAAGAGCTAATGTTTCTCAGGGCTATGCGGCAGGCACTTTGCTAAGCTTTTTACACATATACGAGGGAGGTCTAATAGCTTGTCTAAGATCACAGAGCCAGTGAGTGTCAAAGCTGTCATTTCAACCCCAAAAGCTGACTTCAGAGCCCGCAAGCTCGTCCAGTGTGCTATTTGTGTTTTAAGTCAAGTTTATTAGCTCTGTGTGCAGTCAGAGATGCACCTAAATCTAAAAGTAGAGATCATGTAATATAGGCTCCAGAAATGTATTTTTTTTAATCTTTATTTTTTTATTTTTATTTTTTTATTTATTTATTTGAGAGAGAGAATGAGATAGAGAGAGAGCATGAGAGGGGGGAGGGTCTGAGGGAGAAGCAGGCTCCTCGCCGAGCAGGGAGCCCGATGTGGGACTCGATCCCGGGACTCCAGGATCATGACCTGAGCCGAAGGCAGTCGCTTAAGCAACTGAGCCACCCAGGCACCCTCCAGAAATGTATTTTTTACAACAGCGTATATTCTCAGAGTCACCTTCAGAAGCCCCCAAGTATGCGTATGTGTATATAAATGTTTGGGACCTTCTTACTTGCTATAAGTGAAAAAGTTATTTATGTTCATTTATGGTTTACAAGTCATTTTCACATGTATCCTATAAACTACCTGGAAATGCTGAGAGCCAAGCAACCTAGGCATTACCTTTCCCATTTTGCAGATGAGAACACTGAGGAACAGTGTGTGTTCCCCCACTAGACAGTGGGAGAACCAGGCTTCCTCGTTCCTCCGTCAGCCTGTGTTCCAGTAACCCCTTCTACCTATCCTGTTTGGATCCATTGGCAACCTTTCGTAAGAGAGTGATAGCAGTGCTCCTAAATGTTTGGTAAATCAAATAAAAGATTTTCTAAAATCAGAGCATATGTTGAAGTCAAAGCCATGATTAGGACTATAAATTTGTAAGTCTGTACTCTGTCCCAGCCTCTCATTGTTGGACTTTTCATTTTTTTTGAGAGAATGAGGTTGTTTAAGGTTCTGTTGAACTGGAAAGAAGACACAGAAAGCCGAATACATCAAATTGTTTACATTAAATATCTATAGCTTTTTTTGGTTACTCAATTAGATTGGAGGAATCCTTTGACAGTGTATACGCATATCAAATCATCATGATGTACACTTTAAATATCTTACAGTTTTGTAAGTTATACCTTAGTGAAGCTAAAAAGTCTTGATAAAAAATATCTATAGCTTTTTTATGTCAATGATACCTCAAAGCGTTTTTTATGAAGACATGAAAAATATATAAAATAAGAAAATATTTGGATAATTTAAAATAAGGTCCAGTCGCTAGAGGGATTTTCATTTTTCCTTAGGAAGTTACAGTTCCTTAGACATTTTGCCATTGCACTTTATATTCCCTTCCCATAGTTGAGGTTCTGGAACCCTGGCAGGGCTTTCTTCTTCTTCTTTTTTTTTTTTTAACATAAATTATATATACTCCATGTTAAGGTAAATCATTTCATATTTATGTCCCACCTATTGCCACAACCCTTTTCCTGTTACATCCAGTTTCTATTAAAATGGGTTAATCGGGGCGCCTGGGTGGCTCAGTTGGTTAAGCATCTGCCTTTGGCTCAGGTCATGATCCCAGGGTCCTGGGATCAAGCCCTGCATTGGGCTCCCTGCTAAGTGAAGAGCCTCCTTCTCTCTCTCCCTCTGCTGCTCCCCCTGCTTGTGCTCTCTCTCTCTCTCTCTCAAATAAATAAATAAAATATTTTTTAAAAATAAAATGGGTTAATTAAAATTCTTAGGTAAAGTTATTGAATGTCATCCATTGTCCTGGTACTTCTCTAGCTCTTAAATATTGTGTTAAAAGATGATCACTGGCTCTGGTACATTTGCATTTCCAGAAGCAGGTCCCAGTCCCGAGCACACATGATGCCCACACTGAGTGCCAGGCGCTTTGGCAAGCATTTTATGTGTCCTCAGTCCTTCAGTTCTCATGGCTTGTGCATCATTCCCATTTTACAGATGAGGAAACAGATGCTCAGAACGGTAATCAGTCTGTTCTGAAGTTACACCGCTAGAAACAGGCAAACCTATGATTTCGTCTGTGGTCTGATGTCACATGCTTCCTTTTCCTGCCAATTTCCTGAGGGCCAGCTCTGACCTAGAGACAAAGGTTAATCATAATAATGTTGATGAAGAAACTGATGATGCTGGCAGCTAACAAATACGGTTAACTGTATACTAGACGCTGTCCTGAGTGCTTTACTCCTGTAGTCCTCCCCACAACCCCGTGGGCTTGCTGTGGTTATCCCCATTTTATAGATGAGGAAGCCAAGGCATACTGAGGTTAAGTAAGTGTGTTGCCCACATTAATAAGGATTAATTCAGGATTCAAAGTCAGGCAGTCTGGCTCCTGAGTCAGTGCTTATAATCAGTCTCTCTCTCTCTCTCTTTTTTTGGTTGTGCCATATTGCCTTTATTTTTTTTAAAGGAATTGTGATTGAAATATTGGGAGTTTTTGCATAAAAATAGAGATTCCTACCTTGTCTTGAAAAATCAGAGATCTGGACTCACTGAATCCGCTTTTCCTCAGGATGCTAATTACCTGGCGCTGCGTTCCCTGCTCCACTCAGACAGGGTGTGCTCTCTCCAGTGCTCCCTCCAGACCTATCACTTGTGCCTCGGACCTGGCACGGCAGACCCAGAAGTTTGCCCCATACTCTGGCAGGAGGACAGAACCCCTCTTAGAAGCTGAAGGTTCTAGTGATTCTTTTGAGAATTCATTATCTCCGTCCTCCAAGTATGATTCTTGTATCTGAATCTCCATCACTGGGTGCTGTCAAGATGCACGTTTTGGAACCTTCTCCCAAACCTACTCTCTGTAGTAGGGAGTCAGAATCAGCATGTTAGCATCTCTCCAGGTGATTGTTATGTCCACTTATAAATGTGAGAAGTGTACATTCTAACAACATCAGAAATGAATATACCTTGGCTCCTAGAGAAGTAAGGGTGACTTTTTGAAATCTTGCCAAGTTTTGAATTTATTTTTTTATTGATCAGTAATTTCAAAATGTTTCTTCCGTGTTGGCCTAATTTCCTTTTTCTCCTTCAGCATTCTAGTAGTTGCTTTCTTAATCTGCAGTCATGGATACAAATTGTAAAACCAATTCAAATTGGCTTAAGCAAGAATTTAGGGGATCAAGCAGTTGAAGAGGCCAAGAGTACATGGAATCAATGGCTCAATTAGGGCCATTTGGTGACTTTCTCTACCTTTCCTTTCTGCTTTCCTCTGTGTAGGCTTAATTCTAAGGCAGGTCTTGCCAAGCTGTGTCAAGATAGCCACCAGCACCTACAGCATGAGAATCTGTCAGCTGAACAATTTCAGCATCAAGAGGATAATTCCAGCAGACACTTCTATGCCTGACATTCATTGGTTTGCTTTGGATCATGTGCCTGATCCGATCACAAAGGCAAGAGTGATAATGTGACTTAGAAACACCACCTGACCTAGGAGTAGGTTTAAGTCAGTCCCCATCTAGACCACCAGGACCTTGAATGGACGGATTTCCAAAGGGAGGTCTGAGAGGGAGTTCTAGGGAAAGATGGGAGAGATGCAAGGCAGCCTCTTCGATGGTGGGGGATTTTTGGTGGAGGTGCCTGTTTAGCAGGCTCAACATGTCCTCCTTCCAAATGTTGAATTACCTTCATTCTCATGTGCATCACTGGGCACTACTCATCAGAGAAAGAGTGGAAAACAGCCTTTTATTATTCCTCAGTCTGCTTTCAGAAATCAGAAATGTCTACAGGAGAATTACTGGGGGAGATAGAAAATAACTACAAGCCCTGATTATTATGTTTTAAAGCCCCATGGAGAATGATGTTTAATATTCTTGTCCTCTATAAGAATTCAGCCAGAATGTCAACAGTGCCATTTGTGGATACTTTGATGATGTCACCTCTTGATGTTTCTAGTTCATAAGAAGGCAAGGAGATTCACGTACTTAGAGTCTTCTCTTAAGACCCAAGTCAAATTAGTCCACCCACATGATCCTGTTCTGGGGGTAACTGTCTTGATTTTCACAGGAACATTCCCCTCACTTTTCCAAAAGAGGCTTGCGTCTGACTCACTGGTATAACTGTGTCTATATTCTGAAGTTTTGTGTACTTTCCAGTTTGATGTGTCAGCCCTTGATCTTTGCCACTGTCTACCAAAAATATTTTAAATAATTGATCCAAAAATGGTAAAGATGCCACTGTATCTGTGTCTTCAGCATGGACTTTATTCTTGCTCTCTGATACCCAGTGAGTCATGAAACCAAATCATACCTAATAGAAGAGTATGGCTGTCTATGTTTCGATGTCCTTATTAGTACAAGAGACTTGAGGTTTTGAGTCATGAATTTGTTTCTTCTTGGGCATTTCCAAGATTTCGAGCAATGCATTATCTGAGCATGTCTTTCTCTTCTTTCTTTTTAGGTATAATAACTGTGGTATGTCACTTTGATGTTTTCTATTGAAAGATCTTCCATCTAAATAAAATGGAATAGAGTTGATGGCCAGCAATTAGGAAAGAGTGAGGGCTTTTGAAAATATAGATGCAGACAGTAGTGGACTCCCTGGTTTGGGATATGATTGATGAGTTTCTTCTCTCTCTCTCTCTAACTCCCCGCAACTTAACAGCCGATTCTGGTGACCAAGAAGAGCACATTCTCCAAGAAGCAGCCCTACCGCCTGTGAATACTAGCATCGTTGCTGCCCCCAACACGGACGCTTCTCAGAAGTTCCCTCAATACCTACCTCTTTGTGCAGAGGATAATTTAGGTCCTCTACCTGAGAACTGGGAGATGGCCTACACCGAAAATGGAGAAGTCTATTTTATAGAGTAAAGTATACCATTCCTCCTCCCTGAACTTCTCTTCCTTTCTCTCTTCCCCCTTCCCGTTCTCTAGGGGCTGCGCTGGTAAATTACATCTAGAAGGACTGGTCACGGGCTCATGGTATTCTTTTATACAATTTAACCAGCTTTGTCCAGAAAAACAGTTAGCATAGCATCCTAACCATTGAGTCTGAGGAGCTTGAAGAAGCATAAGGTTAATAATTTCCCTATAAAGAGTGGGACACTATATTTTGGTGTATATACAATGGCATAATATATAAAGAATATTTTGAGCCATTGAGAAGAGGTAAATCCTCTGCTTATTTTTTCTTAATTGGGTGGCAGGGTTTTTTGTTTTGTTTTGTTTTGTTTTGTTTTGTTTTTGTTTTGTTTTTGGTTGTGTTTTCAGAGTTCTTCATACATTGTGGATACAATTCCTGTATCATTGCTGTGGTTTGTGAACATTTTCCCCAAGCCTGAGTTTTCTTTTCATTGCTTGACTGTGTCTTCCAGAGTTCTTAATTTTGAAGAAGTCTGATTTATGAGTGTTTTTCTTTTGTGGGCTGTGCTTTTAGTGTGCTGACTGAGAAATTTTTGCTTAGATCAAAGTTCTAAAGCTGTCATTTTCTGCTATTTTTGTTTTAGAAGTTTTATAGTTTACATTTTACACTTAGGTCTCTGATCCATTTTAAGTTTGTTTTTTTGTTTTTTTTTTTTTACATGGCGCAAGTACATGGATTAAAATTTGAGAATATGGAAACCACCCCCCCCACCCCCACCCTTATCTGAAGTCTCGCTTTGCATGGTTCTAGTTACTCGTGGTCACTGTGTTCTAGAAACAGATGCTTCTCCTGAGATATTGTCAGATCAGTAGTAGCCTAATGCTACATCACAGGGCTTATGTCAGTCACCTTGCTTCATCTCACCACATAGATATTTTATCACCTCACGCCATTACAAGAAGGGTGAGTAGATGCACTAAGGCATTTTGAGAGAGAGAAAGAACACATTCATATAATTTTTCTTATCGTTATTGTTATAATTGTTCTCTTTTAGTTACTGTTAGTCTCCTACTGTGCCTAATTTATAAATTAAACTTCATCATAGGTATGTATTATAGGAAAAGACATGGTATATGTAGGATTCAGTCCAATATACAGTTTTAGGTATCCCCTGGAGGTCTTGGAACTTAGCCCCTGTGGATAAGGGGGGATTACTGTACATGGATATGAAAAGTCTTTCAAAATTATAAAGCTTATATATACTTATGTGTATATATACATAATATATAATATATATTATTAAAGTTAAACATTTAATAAATAACCTTGACTAAAAATGGGTAAGTATACAGTTGTAACCATTCTAAAAAATCTAAGATAATATAATTTTTTAACGAGTAATAGTCAATTTTTAAAATGCTGCACTTTGGCTCTATTATCAAGATTCTCTGTTAAGATTTACCACAGTTTTATGTACCACTAAAAAAGAAAAACGAAAAGGCCAATTAAACTATAAAATAGATAAAAATATAAGTAAATCTGTTAAATAGATTGAAGTTGAAGGTCTGCTGTTCAGTGAACAATAACAAGGCAAAACTGACAAAGAAAAAAAATTAGAGAAGACACAAATTACCAGCATTAGGAATTAAACAGGGAATCACCACAGACCCTAAAGACATTAAAAGGTAATCAGAGAGTGCTGCCAACAAATCTATACACATAAATTTGACAACTTAGATAAAATGGACCAATTTCGTGAGAAGCATGAACTACCACAACTCATCCAATATGGAATAGATAATTTAACTAACTCTATAACTATTAAGGAAAATGAATTTGTCATTTAAAAACTCGTGAAAAAGAAATCTCCAGGCCCAGATGGTTTCACTGGAGAACTGCTCGAAGAATTACATTTCTATACAGTCTCCTTCTGAAAATAAAAGTAGAGGAACACTTAGCAATTATGTTTATGAAGCTATTGTTACCTCGTTACCAAAAAAACAAGGACAGTCTAAGAAAAAAGAAAACTACAGAGTTGGGGAGTGCCTGGGTTGCTCAGTAAGTTGAGTATCTGACTTTTGGTTTTGGCTCAGGTCATGATCTCGGGATCCTGGGATCGAGCCCTGCATTGGACTCCATGCTCATTTTGGAGTCTGCTGGAGATTCCTTCCCTCTGCCTTCCCTGCTTGCCATGCACTCTCTCTCTCTCTCTCAATAAATAAGTAAATAAGTAAATAAATAAAAATCTTAAAAAAAAAAAGAAAAGAAAAAGAATTATACACCATGACCCAAGTGGGAATTATCCTGGGGATACAAGATTGGTTCAATATGTGAAAAATTCCTAAAAATAATCTACCATATTAAGATACTAAAGAAAAAAAAGTCACATGATCGTATTCATCAATGCAGTGTTTGACACAATTCGGCACTCATTCATTATAAAAATTCTCAGAAAAATAAGAACAGAGGGGAATTTTCTTGACTTGATAATGTCTACCAAAAATGTACAACTAACATTATACTTAGTGGTAAAAGACAAAAAAAAAAAAAAAATACTTTCCCTGCAAGATTAGGGACAAGTCAAGGATGTTCGCTCTCACCACTTTTTTTTTTTTTTTTTAAGATTTTACTTATTTATTGGCGAGAGTGTGTGAGGGGAAGGACAGAGGGAGCGAGGCAAGCAGACTCCTCAGTGAGCTTGGAGCCCCACACAGGGCTCAATCTCACAACCCTGAGATCATGACCTGAGCTGAAACCAAGAGTTGGTTGCCTAACGAACTGAAGAGCCACCTCAGTTCCCACCTCTCTTAACATGATCCTGGAAGTTCTAGCCGGGATAATGAATCAGGAAAGAGAAATAAAGGACCTACAGATTGAAAAAGGAGGAGTAAAACTATCCCTCAATGCAGATTACATGAATGTACACAAGAAATGTACAAAATTACAAAATATGTACAAAAAAAGTTCTAGAATAAGTGAGTTCAGCAAGATCACAAGATATAAGCATGCATGTATATCTATATGAATATGTGGACAACAAAATTCAAAATAAAATATAATTCACATTTACTTCCAGAAAAACACCAGTTACATGTAAATCTAACAAAACATATACAGGATGTTATATGCTACAAACTACAAAATATTGATGAAAGAAATCAAAGGAGGTCTAAACAAATGGAGAGATGTCCCCTATTCATGGATTGAAAGACACAATTGTATAGTAAAGATGTCAGTTCTCCCAAAATGGATATGCAGGTTAAATGCAAATCCTGTCAAAATCTCAGTGAGGTTTTTTGTTAATATAGACAAGTTTATTTTAAAATTTGTAAGAAAGGCAATAGAACGAGAATAGCTGGAAAAGTTTTTTTTTTTTTTTTAAACCCACAACCCTGAGATCAAGACCTGAGCTGAGATCAAGAGTCAGACAGTTAACCAACCGAGCCACCCAGGTGCCCCTAGAACAGTTTTGAAAGAGAAGAATAAAGCTAGAGTAATCAGTCTACCAGATATCAAGACTTATTATAGAGCCACAGTAACAAAGGCTGAGTGGTATTGGTGAAGAAATGGGCACGTACATGAATGAAACCCAGAAACAGATCCACAAATGCATCCAAGTGATATTCAACAAAGATGCCAAAGCAATTCAATGCAGGGAAGATAGCCTTTTCACAGAAGTGGTATTAGATTAAGTGTTTAGCCAGAAGTAAATAAATTAATCTCAACCTCAACCTCACACCTTATTCAAAAAATTAACTCAGACTAGATCATCACAGACTTAAGTGTAAAATACAAGGCAATTAAACTTTTTGAGAAAAAAATTTGGGGGGGCTCTAGGACTGGACAAGGAGTTAGTTCTTAGACTTGGCATCAAAAACATGAACCCTGATTGACTTATTTCACTTAGCATAATACCCTCTCGTCTCCAGAGTTTGGCTATTGTGGACATTGCTGCTATAAGCATCGGGGTGCAGGTGCCCCTTCGGATCACTACATTTGTATCTTTGGGGTAAATACCCAGTAGTGCAATTGCTGGGTCATAGGGTAGCTCTATTTTCAACTGTTTGAGGAACCTCCATACTGTTTTCCAGAGTGGCTGCACCAGCTTGCATTCCCACCAACAGTGTGGGAGGGTTCCCCTTTCTCCGCATCCCCGCCAACATCTGTCGTTTCCTGACTTGTTCATTTTAGCCATTCTGACTGGTGCGAGATGGTATCTCATTGAGGTTTTGATTAGGATTTCCCTGATGCCGAGGGGTGTTGAACACTTTTTCATGTGTCTGTTGGCCATTTGGATGTCTTCTTTACAGAAATGTCTGTTCATATGATCTCACTGATATAAGGAATTTGAGAAACAAGACAGATAATAGGGGAAGGGAAAAAATGAAACAAGATGAAACTGGAGAGGGAGACAAACCATAAGAGACTCTTAATCTCAGGAAACACACTGAGGGTTGCTGGAGTGGAGGGGGGCGGGAGGGATGGGGTGGCTGGGTGACAGACATTGGGGAGGGCATGTACTATGGTGAGTGATGTGAATTGTGTAAGACTGATGAATCACAGACCTGTACCCCTGAAACAAATAATACATTATATGTTAATAAAAAAAGAAAGAAAGGAAGAAAGAAAAAGAAAGAAAAGAAGGAAGGAAGGAAGAAAGAAAAGAAAGAAAGAAAAAGAAAAACAAAACATGAACCCTAAAAGGAATCATTGAGGGGTACCTAAGTGGCTCAGTTGTTAAGCGTCTGCCTTCGGCTCAGGTCATGATCTCAGGGTCCTGGGATCCAGCCCCACCTTGGGCTCCTGCTCAGCAGGAAGCCTGCTTCTCCCTCCCCCACTCCCCCTGCTTGTGTTCCCTCTCTCCCTGTCTCTGTCTCTGTCAAATAAATAAAGTCTTTAAAAAAAAAAAAGGAATCATTGATAAATACGATGTCATCAAAATGAAAAACATTTGCTTCAGAAAAGACCCTGATAAGGGTGCCTGGGTGGCTCAGTTGGTTAAGCGACTGCCTTCGGCTCAGGTCATGATCCTGGAGTCCCAGGATCGAGTCCCGCATCGGGCTCCCTGCTTGGTGGAGAGCCTGCTTCTCCCTCTCCCTCTGCCTGCCTCTCTGCCTGCTTGTGCTCTCTCTTTCTATCTCTGTCAAATAAATAAATAAAATCTTTAAAAAAAAAAAAAGAAAAGACCCTGATAAGAGGATAAAAAGGCAAACTACAGACTGGGAGAAAGTATTTGCAAACCCCATATCTGAAAATGGATTGATATCTAGAGTATATAAAGAGCTCTCAAAACTCAACAGTAACATTAAAAAAATTCAGTTAGAAAATGAACTACAGACGTTTCACTGAAGAGGATATACAGATGGCAAATAAGCACATGAAAAAATGTTCACCCTCATTAGCCATTAGGAAAATGCAAATTAAAATCACAAAGATATCATTATATGCCTATTAGGATGGCTCAAATAAAAAAAATAATAGTAAATGATGACAAAGATGAAAAGAAACTAGATCACTCATACATTGCTGGTGGGTATGTAAAATTGTATGGCATTCTAGAAGACAGTTGGGGAGTTTCCTATAAAACTAAACATGCAACTACCATATGACCCAGCAATTGCACATTTGGCCAGAGAAGTGAACACTTAACATTCACACAAAAACCTGGACATGAATATTTATAGTAGATTTATTCCAAAGAGCCAAAAACTAGAACAACATACGTGTCCTTCCGTGGTTAAACTCTGGTACATTCATGCCATGGAATACTACTCAGCAATAAAAGGAATTAATTATCAATATATGTGACAACCTTGATGAGAATTAGCTGAATGAAAAATAGCAATCCCCAAAGAGTACATATGTATGAGTCCATGGAACATTTTTGCAATGACAAAACCGTGGAGAACATAGATTAGTGGTTGCCAGGGATTTAAAGGGGGCTTGAGGGGGCAGAGACTCAAAGAAAACCAAGTGTGGCTGTAAAAGGGTAACAAGGAAGAATTCTTGTTATGATAGAAATGTTTTCTATCTTGACTGTATGGAGATCAATATCCCAGTTGTGACAATTTACTTTAGTTTTGTAAGATGTTACCATTGGGGGAATCTGAGTAAAGGGCGTGTGGGATCACTCTATGTTCTTTCTTAGAAATACATGTGAATCTATAATTATCTCAAAATACAAAAGTGTTTTTTTAAAAAATCACAAATAATCTTCCCTCCTAGCAATGGCCGTTTTTACTATCTTGCTGGTGTAGGAATAGCACAGACCATGGGTTCTAGTGTTGGACTCCCTGGGTTTGTTGCCAGTGTTGCTAGGTATCAACACACAGTAGCCTTGTACCAATTTTCTCGCCTCTGTCCTCATTTTTCTCATCTGCAAAATGTATTAATACTTATTAATAGTTCCTTCATAGGGTTATCTTAAGGATTAGTAAATTATAACATACGTGTAAAAGAACAGCTTCTGGTAGTTGGTTACTATATTACCTTCCATTTGTTTTCCTTTTCATACAGTTGAGATGATTTGTATATACATTTGCGTTATTTTTCACTTAAGCCTTAGGTTTTTTCAACAATTAATAAGACTTGAATCTCAAATAACTGTGGCGATGTTTTTCAGCATTTATGACCTAAACTGCAGACTTTAAAAAAAACAATTGAAGTTACTACCTCAGTTTCCCCCCCAAAATTTTTTTCATTTCTTGTTTTCATTTCTGGTTTGCAGCATGAACTGCTGGCCTTGTACTTCATTGCCCCTCCCATTGAGCTTGCCAGAGTGTGGCCCAGGCTCACGCAGAACTTTGTCCCGGCGTCCTGAGCTGCTTCCGGGCAGTTCCTCCAGACATTCTCATGACGCTTCTAACATGGTTGCAGGGCAGTAATCAGGAATATTACTGTACACTCTCAGACCTTCAAGGCCTCGCTCATTGTCTGTTGAAACACTTCATCTGGAGTCGGGCTGTGCCCTCCAGAAGGCAGACATGTTTAGCTTCTTCAAGCTTTGTGGGATTTTTTTTGGCCCAGGTTCTGTTTATGGTAGGTAATTCCGGGTTGCCTTCACTTTGTGTGCAACGAAATTCAGGATGCTGTGATTAATGATAGGTATTAGCCGCTGTGAGCCAATTGCTTGAACTGAGGTAGTTTCACAGTGTCAGGGGAAATCTTATGTAATATAATGAGTGAAATAGCAGCCTTCTTTGTGAATTCCAGCATCCAAGGTTTAAGTCAGAGGCAAATTTAAAGCAAATTGGAGTTTGCTTTTCTGCAAAAGTGAAGACTAATATAAGTCTAGACAAGGGGAGACAGTATTGGACAGGGGGTATCATTTGGAACTCATTTTCAAAAATAAAACTGGCATCACATGTTAAGCTTTCCGTAATGGAATGATTATACCTTAGATAAGTAAAAAGTCTATCTAAGGCCCTTCCCAAGCCTTTTCAGATTCCAAACTTGGGCTCTCTTCTGGGTTGGGTTTGCTGTTGGAAAGTAGCTTTGCTCTGGTTGAGGGGAAATGTTCAAGAGTGTGTAATTCTTTTGTCATTGAGGTTTTTGCTTTTTTTTTTCCTTTTCAAATGTATTTTTTGTTTTTGTTTCTTGATTTCAGCCATAACACAAAGACAACATCTTGGTTAGACCCTCGGTGCCTGAACAAGCAGCAGAAGCCTCTGGAAGAGTGTGAAGATGATGGTAAGGGGCTAGGAAGGTCTTGGTTTAAGTGAGCTGGGGGCTTGTTCACATGTGCAAGTTTTAAGGAGTTATATAGCAAGGTCAATCAGGTTTTAACAAGTGAGTTTTTAAAAGGTCATCCAATTTCTAGAAAGTGACCTGTAGTTTCCAAAAGCAGTAGGGGAATCAGAATTGTTTTAAAAGCGCAGTTTGTTTACACATAAAGGCAGATGCATGCCAGTATCTCCATTAGAAACAGAACTTTAAGACAGACTATTTCAATGAAGATAAGACCTCTGCCTTCCTTCAGGACCTTGGAGAAAACTCAAGAAAATCTCTAGGAATATAGAAACCAAAGTTGCCCTGGATACTTACCTATTGGATCCTAATCCTATATTATAAAAGTCTTAAAGGAAAAAATTAAGAGCATCTCTTAAATTCTTCATGTTCATAACTTGACAAAGGGAAAGCAGATCTTGACTTCTTAGGATAAATCGTCATTATCTGAAAAGTACATTCTTCTAAGAAAGGGCCTGAGGTGTTACCCTTAGCCCGACTCTGCTTGTTAATCTCGAAAAAGAATCAATTGGTATTCTGAAAAGTTTATTTCAAAGTTTTGGGATTTCTAATTACTTTTCCAAAATGAAAAAAAAAAAATTAGAACAAATGTGTGCCTTTTCAGTACACCAAAGTCTATCCCAAGTTCTACCAGAATTACTTTTTTGACATGGACGAATTAAAAGGGAAATGGCTTGTTCTGCTACTCATTCATCTCTGGCATTTGAATTAGTGGTATAACTATGGAGTACGTATTTTACTGTAAGATAATGAAACTTTATTAATTTGTCCTATGGCACAGAATTGTATATATATATATAAACTTGAGGTTTGTCTGAAAATGTAAGCCAGTAAAGCGTAATACTGCCAAAACTCCTAGATCCTTCTGCTCTACACGGATTGCAGATACCATGAAATGAGCATAAAATTGGGTGTTCATATTTATCTAGAGTGACTCCAAATGGAAATACAAATCCTTCTGACTAAGGAGGCATGACTGAGATGCTCATTTTATTTTGGTTGCTTAGTCCCGTTCCTGAAGAAGGAATGGAACATGTGTGGTCAGCTTCATTATTTGCATGCTTCAGGGATAAGGAACTGTCTGGATTATTCAAATATTATGTTTCATATATAATATAAAAGTGACCAATTTTCAAAGATCAGAACATAAAATACATTCAACCATAAAATTTCAGGGACCAAAATTTAATCTTTATTTGATGCTTGGTGATTGTGAAGGCATTTTCGACTTCTTATTACCATAAGAGAGCTTCAGTGTCGATTTCCATTATAATTATACTGGGAACATACGAAAATACCTGTTAATATAGTTTATAGATGATAGAAGACTCCAGTAGCTTTTACCAAGAGACACTTAATGGAATAGAAGTGTTGAGTAGAATTGCTGAATTATTTTGTGACCAAATCTAGTACAGTTGACCCTTGAACAACATAGGTTTGGACCACACTGGTCCACTTTTGTGCGGATTTTTTTCCATAAATGTATTAGAAAAAGTTTTGGAGATTTCTGACAATTTGAAGAACCTGCAAATGAATCTTAGAGCTTTGAAGTACCAAAAATGTTAAGAAAAGATTATTGTAAGAATATAGTATATAATACTTAGAATGTACAAAAGAAGTGTTAATCGAATATATTATTGGTAAGGTTTTCAACAGTAGACTACTTGTAGTTAAGTTTTGGGGAAGTCAAAAGTTACACACAGATTGTTGACTGAGGAGAGTCAATACCCCCAACCCCTGTGTTTTTTTGTTTTTTGTTTTTTAAACCCCTGTGTTGTTTAAGGGTCAACTGTTATTTTTAATTCTTAGAATTTTTGTCATTGGTGTTAATGATATTATCTCTGGAACAAGTATGTATTCATACCAAATACCATTAGTTTATGAATTATCCTTTCAACATTAGGATTCACAGAACCTTTTTCTAGTAGAAATTATATGCATGTCTGTGTGCCTGTATACACAAACAGTATAAATATATAACCAAATGTTACCACTCTGTCATTTTTCAGTTCCAACACCTGCATTTTCTGTTGCCTGTTAACACAAATCTGCCTTGTGTTGTTGTTTATGTCACGACACAAAGAAGAGTAACATTGTTGGTCACAGTATTCCTCCTGTATTTCTTTCTGTTCTCTGGAAGTCATACACACATGGAATGTAACAATACAGCATCATACTTATTGTAAAAATTTTATATATTGTTTCCTAACTCAAAAAAGTGATGAACTGGTTTGGGATTTTGATCCTCAGTGTATAACTCCTTTTGTTGTTTCTGTGTATCGAGTTGAATTAGAAGCCTTTCACCTTGCCTCTGAGCTCCAGGCCAATATTTGAATCTGCCTATGCTCTTTGTCTGAAAGAGACTTCAAACTAGTCTCCTTAAAACCCAACTAATGATCTCTTCCCCACCCCCAAACCTGGTCCTCTGTAAGTGTTCCCTATCTCGGTCGAGAGTAAAATTCATGCATACCTAACAGTCCCCCTTGACCTACTACTTCTCTTGACATTCATTTCAACCCATCTACCCTCTGAATTTACTTTGCCTCCCAGATATCTCTGGAATCCATTCACTATTTTCTTCACCACCTGTAGCATCCTAATTCAGGCCACACTCATCTCTCACCCAGACTCTTTCCCACTCTCCTTACACTGTACCCAGAGCAGTCTTTTAAAATGTCAGTGTGATTGTGTAATCATGGACCACCCCCTCAAGCCCTATTCACTGGTTCTCTGCACCATAAATTCTCAGCCTCCCCATAGCTGGTCCCCAAGCCCTAAGTGGTTTGACCTCTGGCTTTTCTCACTCTTATTCCTCTCCACTCTGCCCTTCATCCCTACTAGTTCTCTCTTAGAATATTCTTACACTTCACAAACAGTTACTGATTGCCTTCTATATTTCAAGTATGTCCTAAGAACTTCAGGTGTATCAATGAACACAACAGTCAAAATGCCCTGCTGTCAGAAAGCTCAAATTTTAGTCATTCGTCACTGTAAGTCTTTTTGTTAAATTGTTCATACCCTTTAGGTTATAGCTCAGGGACTGTTTCCTTGACCTTGCCCCCAGATATGAGGTCACTCTGTGATGTGTGTTACCTTAGAGAAATAATCACAATTTTAACTTTAGTTTTATTTATGGGAGTTTGGGATTTGTCTCCTCCTCCAAAAGGATATTTGATCTGTCCCTTTGCACAGTGACTGGCCCATAGTAGGTCTCTCTCATTAAATGCTTATCAGAGAAATGAATGAATGCACCCCCAAAGACATTAGATAATATTTAAATGGGCATTTTCTTGAAAGATTTTGTGTAAAAAGGATTCCATTTTTCAGAGACAATGCCAACACCAAAACTTATTGTTGGCAATTGAATCACTTTTAAGTCAAGACTTTACAAGGCGTATAGTGCCTTGTTGATTACTGAAGTCAGTAATGGAGACATCCATCCATCCATCCATCCATCCATTTTGAAATATTTAGTACTTACCATGTACCAAAAACTCCTGGGCACTGAGCATTTTGCAGTGGTGAAAACGATTTTATTCCCATGTTTGTGGAGCCTACAGTACATGGGGAACAGCCACTTGCTCTGTAGCTGGAGAGACTTTATGCATGAAATGATTGTTGTGTGCTATTCTGTGTTCTCAGTTATCATACAGCATTTTACTTACAGCAGGAGGAGGTCGAGCATGGAAAGGATCTGGACTGGTTTTGCCCCCTGACTTATTGAGAACATTTTCATTCTAATATTTCTGAGCTGTTTGACTTAGAAATCCTATACAAACTAAACGATGCCTTCCCACACTCATTTCAGGGCAGCCTTCAAGCCTGCTTTCCCAGCATGCAACATCCTGACATAATTCCTCTCTAACTCCCTCTGTAAGACGCTGTTAAGTGTAGTGCATTTTACAATCTGCATTCTCAATTTGACCTCACCTTCCGTTTTTCAGGCAGCAGTATTACTTCTAGGTTAAGTAATGCTTTAATTGTGAGTATAATTGCCTCACTGATTAGAGGATTATTACAGGACTAAAAGGTCTAATGTTGAAAGGTGCAACAGCTTTGTTTTCCTGAAATAAGGTCTGTAATAAGTGACTTCCCACTTTAAGAACATTGAAACCGCAAAGGTATTTGTCATCTTCTACCACCAATCAAACCCCATTCTGACACGCAAGGAAATGAGCCATATAATTATGTTGCCAATATCAGCTCTTGCCGTTTTGTGATTTACACTGAGGTCTTCGGTTTACTAGCCAAGCCAATGAGATAGGCCACAATGCAGGTAAGGACAAAACGGCGTGATGTGTTTGCTGCTGTTTTTCTGAGGGGAGTTTTCTTTCTTGGTGTTGGTGTCTGAATTTTTCTTTCTCTCTTTTCTGTCTCATTCCCGCTATTCCTTTGGAGAAGAAGGGGTCCACACCGAGGAGCTGGACAGTGAACTAGGTAAACCCTCCCTCCCAGCCTGCTCCCGCTGCATGACTTGCCCTGAATGCTTTTTGTCTCCAGCGAATTGCTTATTCCTTCAGTTTCTTTAGTTTGCACTTCTTCAATGATGATTTTCATTCCAGCTTATCCATGAAAGGTCAATCTTACAATCCTAATGTCTGACTTGCAGGCATCATGCAGAGTTGTAATAAGTTGTGTCTACAAAGAAAATGTCTGAGTGCATCAAGACTAGAACGAGAGTTAGCAAATTGGTGCTAGGTACTCTTGGGAACTGAGGATTAAGAAGAGCCTTGAGAGAGTAGATGCTTGCTGTGTGCCTTCATCTCTGGTATGACCTACCTCCGCCTCATTTCTTTGGTGCGGGTGGTTATCTCCATGGGCCGTGCAGAAAAGCAAAGCAAAACTAAAAAACCACCAAATGCACTAAGGATCTTTGTAGGAGTGATAGCAATACAGTAATTCTCCTGATCAACTGAATAGTTAATAAGTCTTAGTCTTGGGTTTTTAAGTCACGAGCCTCGTGGTGACTTTGTAGATGTAGTGAATGGCTTGAAAACCAGATACTGAGCCTCTATGTGACATTTTCCTTAGAGTGTGTGTATCCGCGTAAATCAAGGCTCGACTAGTCTGGCTGTTGCAGTTAGAAATAATTTACATTTGCAGATAATGCCAAATGCTTTTGTCTTTGCTGTTGGAATATATTGAATTATGTTCTATGCTAAGTTTTATGTTCAGCTTTGAACAATATTAAAATTAGTTTGCATTCCATCTGATGCATCTACTGAAGGATAGATTGGAAAGCCCAGGTTTTCAAGCTCAATTGCACATAAAAGCCTTGGCTTATTGAACATTGACCATCATGTATTTTTGAGATAGAAGATTGTTTAACATCATTACGAAAAGAACTGTCCTGAGATTATTGAATCAGCCTAACATTTTTGAGGTTGCCTTAAGAACTAAAAACATAAATAATAATACATATTACTGTTTTCATGTGATTTTGTTTGTGTTTGTTATATAATAATCAATCATGGTTGACTGGAGTTATGATATAATGGAATTTAGCTCTGTTTTTCTTAATGTTGGGAACATATCCTGTTGTAACTGATAGATACGCTGGCATTGATCGGTAACTATTGAATGGAGCTTGTTTTTAAAAGATACTTAATAAGTTGTCCTTGTCATTGTGGTAAGAAGGACTTGAGACTCACCCTGTGATCTAGAACAATTTGAAATTTGTTTTATCAAAAAAATTAATTGGTAATATTAAAGTAGTTGAAAAAGACAACTAGTTTTTGAGACACACAATGAGTGCCTTAACCATTTGTTGAACCAGTTTAAATCACTCTTGCTAGGTAATTGATATCCACTGTTATCTGTGGATGGCTGGTAGAGATAATATAGCTGTGCACAGAGGCATATTTGCTTCTATGGAAGTTTAAATGTTGACATTTTTAGGAAAAAATTTTCTGTATTTTTCCCCTTGTAACTATAATATTGTGGGAACTTTCCTATGCTGTTGAAGATTGAAAAAAATAAGCGTTAATGACTGCATGTATCATTTCTCATGGTCATAGTGGTAATCCTGGGAGTTAGTTTGGTGACATAGCAGAACTGTCTTTGGGGGCAAATCAGGCTGCCTTGCTTCTTGTCCGTTCTCCCGTGTTTACTGCTTTGTGACTTGGGCAAGTCACTCAACTTCTCTTAGCTTTCCTTTCCTTATCTGTCAAGAGAGGCTGAAAGAGGAGCTCCCATAGTGTTTGTGAGGAAACTTAATGAAAATGTGTCTTAATATTTGTCCCTGTGATCAGCATATATTGTTGTTTCTAGTAGCTTTATTATTTAATAACTAATTCCATCTTGTTGGGCTTTTTAATACTCTTTGTGGTACTTTTGCCTTTAATATGGGTCAGGAGAAGAATGTATATGTGGGTGGAGTGACCCAAATGTGTCCTTGTGGGTAGAGACAGGACTTTTGATTTTTGCCTGCACATATTCACTGTGTAAAGAGTAGTGTGTACACACACACACACACACACACACACACAGTTTTTTCTTGCATTCATTCCAGATTTTATTGACAAGCTTACTGCCCGTTTTCTTAATAAGAGGGTCCTAATTATAGCAACTGTCAGGTTTTCAGAGAACAATGAGATTCCAGATGTGACAAGGAAACGTCTGAGAGATGGGGGTGGTTGGCTTAGGTGTTGGACACAGATCATTTGATTATAGAGTTGTCATTTCTGAACGCTGTTGTTTGAGCTGGGTCAGTAGCTTCATTATGCACTTTTGGTTTGCAGAATTTATCACATGCTCTGCAGACATCTTCCCAGAATTGAAAAATACTCCCTTTTGGAATCATAGGGTATTTAGGTGCTAACACCAACTCGGAGAGGTAGAGACAAGGAAAATGAGGTTCCCTCCCCACCAAGGCTAAGTCACAGTTTTGAAATCTATCTGTGATTGTGAACATGACTTTCAATCTATGTGCTGGCATATCTCTTATGAAAAGAACGTAGCACATGTGACTGCTTCATATTTGCTTCTGTGGTAACAGGTAGTACAGGATGAGATTCTTAAAGGCAGGGCTAGCTAGCATGCAGGCCATATAAATCTGTTTTGTTCCTTTCCTCCTTTCATAGAACATTGCCATTTGTTGAGCCTACATGCCAGGTACTGTGCAAAATGTCTTACAGGCATCCTCATTTAATCCATAGTTGACCCTTCAAGTAAATCCCAGTGAAAGATGTAGTTGCAAGATACTCAGTAACTAGTCTAATATCAGATCTATGAAGTGGTAGAGCAAAGGTTCAGTCCCCAGTCTGGGCAACCCCAAAAGGGTCTTAGCAGCCTAAAATAGCTGTGACAGGTAGTATATTCTGGTCTGATGTCCAGCAGTTGTTAGACATAGGGGCTGACCCTTCAGGCAACAGCAAAGTGTTTAGTAAAAAAAAAAAAAAAAAATTGTGATGTCATTATTTTCTGGGCTTTGGCATTTTCTGTCATTCTCAGTTTTTTAGAACCAGAAGATAACTTCGAGGACAAACATCTTCCTTTTTTAAATCGATGACCCATTTCTATTTTAAGCATTAGGAGACTAATTCCTATTATTAAGTTAATCACCACATTGGAAGTGAGAAATCTATCTTTTCAACTGAAAATGAGTTTTAGCTTGGAAAACTGGAAAATTTCTGGAGTTTGCTAATCTGTTCCAGAAGATATGTGTAAATTTGCAAGTGTCCAGGAATAGCAGTTGATGTGCCGCATTTCTCAATTCTAGAGTATAAAGGTCAGAGGTGGCTTCTTTTTTTGTACCCTCTTCAGACCTCTATCAAAGCACTAACTGTATAGTGTTTGAATTGTCTGCTTAGTTGTGCACTTGTAATTATCTTTGTGTTCCAGGTGCCAACCACACCCTCAAGCAGACAATAGACCCTCTCTAAATGTTGACAAATTAATAATTGAATGAGTTAACATACAGTGTTCTATTAGTTTCAGGTGTACAATATGGTGATTCAGCAGTTCTGTGTATCACTGATGCTCATTTTAAGTGTACAAATGAATTAAATTCTTAATATTTCCCGTTTTATCTAAAGCTAGGCCAAATATTCAAGGTTGCAAATTTTGGAAAAGATCTGGTTCAGTGAAACATAGAGCGGGCCCCTCACATTTACCCACTCCTGCCCCATGCCTGAACAAGCATGTGGACCATGCCCCGATTTGCATTTTTTAATCTTCGATTTCTCAACTCCTTGGAAATATTTTCCTGGTTCATTTTCATTTAAATGGTAATTTCCAGCTTTGTAAGGGGAAACCATTTCCCAGGCATTTGATTTGCATCAGGTCGTATGGCTTGGTGGATAAAAATGCCAAGTTGTATCAACATCTGCAGCTTGGACCTGTCTTGCATTTTAGTAGCTCATGTCTCCTGGAATTCAAAGACTTCTTTAAAACCTGCTAAGTGTTTTAAAAAAATTAGAAGGAAAGGGGGAAAACCTGTCTCTTTGTTTGCAAATAAATAACATGTGGAGCAAAACCCATGAAATTAATGTCTCTTGATATGCAGCCAAATCTGAGCAAAACATAAACTTTGAGTAATTAGTGTGTGTGTGTTTGGGTGCACGCGCATGACTCCGTTTCAGTGCGGGACTGTTTGTGGAATGTGTAAGCTTATGCCTTGATGACAGAGTCATTCTTTGGAAATAGTGACCATAGGAGTCCTTGAGTTAAAAAAAAAAAAGAATCTAGTATTTCAAAATAAGTGATATTTCAAGTGTTTGTAATATTCTGTTCATGTTCGTCTTAGTAGCCGACTTCTAGGAAGAATGATTCACTTTGGAGTATGGCATTATACAGGCTTGCCACAACCATGTATATATCCGAGTGGCTTTGAAATTAAGTTGAGTAATTGCTGCTCTGCTTGAAGGAATTGCTTAGTGACACAAAACAGCCTGGTTGTTTCTTTCACCAAGTCAAATTATCTGGTGCAATGGGCTTTTTCCTAATAGATTCTTGCTGTGGCAGAAGTCACTATTAGCTAGTTAATAAAGTTCCAGCCTTTGTAGGAAACCTTATGAAGTGAAGTCCAGGAGAGCACAGGTGAGTTTTCAGAAAGGTACGGAAATCCCGCAATGCCGTTTTACATGACCATGAGAAAGGAATAAAATCTTCTCCCTTAACTAGTGAGTTCTCAGAGGGCAGGACCTATGTTTCTGCTTTCGCAAGCAAAGTGCTGCCGAAGGAGGTCTGTTTGAATATAGCACCTGAGTGACAGATGCCTGCAATTTGAAAGCCCAACTCCATCTTTTACTTACTTGGCAGCATTTTAATTAGAAACAAGGAGGAAATAAGATGCACATTTTATTTTATTCCAGGGAGAGCAAAAACACCACTGTTGTATTGAAAATGAAAAGAAACATTAATTTTCATCCATTTTTGTTTGTGTGGTAAGGTAGTCTAGAAATACAATGGGAAAATTGTAAATATATAAGGTATAAACTAGGCATTCAAGGCAAATTTTAACTATATTTCCATTAAAATCTAATTTAATAGTTGAATCAGAACAAAGGCTTCTGGGACTACATTTTATTAAGTTTTATTAACTTGTACAAAATATCAGTAAAGAATTGTTCCTTATGTAGAAAAATACACTGATAAATATAAGACTGCCTTCTAGTTTGTTGTTGTTAGGATACACAGTTTTCATTGGACTTAAGGCATTTTTATGAGTCTTTCTCTTTTTGCCTCACTCGGTTGTTGAAAATCCTTAAGCTCTTAAAGAATATGCTCTTCTTGCTCTAAATGTTCTTTTATTTTTCAGAACTGCCTGCTGGTTGGGAAAAGATTGAAGACCCTGTCTATGGTATCTACTATGTAGAGTAAGTGCCTATTAATCTCTATTTTAGTTTATACTCCTCTATAATTAGGTACATTTATGCTGATCAGAGTTTGTCATCATTATACGGTCCAAACTGATACTAATAACAACAACATAATAATTTTATAATGAAAATATATATGCATATTTTAGTGAATGAGAAAATATTCAGCAAATCTGAAGACAGTAAATTATATTCCAAAATTCATGAGGGCAAGATCTATGTCTTTTGTTTACCACTGTCTTACCAGGACCCAACACAGTGCTGGCATATGGCAGCTACTCACTAAATATTAGTTGAATGAATGAATGAATAAGAAAAGCAAACCAGATGAGTAGGTGTTATCTTCTGAAGAAGAACCTGTTTGCCTACTTTTTGCCCCACCCTGGTCTGAACTTTTCAGTAATTGCTTATTTATTCATTCAGACTTTCTAAAAGGGCCAGACACATCTTATGTATGTATGAAATGTTTGAAATGTCACCAGGATTAAGAAGGTAATTCAGAACTGGCCCAAGCTGCAAGACCTTGTATGCTTCTTTGCCTCTCCCTTGCCTGAGGACCATCTCCATAGCTCCTGCTTTCCATTTTTAAGACTGAAGCCCTCCTCATGACCTCCATAGTATGTACCTTATTCTAGCACTGGCCACACACTTTTTCCGTTCATTAGAACCATCTATTGTTAGGATGATACTGAAAGAAAAGAAACCTGAGAAATTGGACATTGAAGCAGATATGCTCTGTATCACTTCCTCCAAGAAAGATGAGAAATAACTAATAAAAAAATCCTTTGAAAGAAACAAATGCTATATAAATATTCTATCATCATAATCCTACCTGGTGCAATGAAGATAACTAACCAGCTTTCTATCCCTCATGCTGCTAGCAATGAAAAGTCATCTGCATCATGCCCTGGCAATAAGAGCATATGATGGAAATTGTAGAATGCTCAGCATCGTATTATAAAAAATTATGAGCTTAATATAGCAAGTGTCATTGGCCAGTACTCACATTGCTACTGCTGTACCTAACAAGAAGGATTTGGTGATTTGGGACTTGAGAAAAGCAAGCTCCGTTCCTTCTCTGATACTCAGAAAATAAAATTCCATCGTGTGCCCTGCAGATCATCCTTCTTTCAGATGTTTAATGGGGTTTCTGTCTATTCAGGGTTCATTTGGAGTTCTCCCTCAACTAATTTGTGCATTAAGAGAGAAAGAGAAGAGGCAATAACAGCTATAGAATAAAGAGACCTGGATTGAGGGGAGAGTTGTTACCTTCCTATCTGGTCTTCCTCCCTGTGTCTTAGCAGCTCCACCTGCCTGCTATGGTAGACCGTTTCTTAGCATGAAATTGCCTACAAGAATTAGCAAATAAGCAACCAGTCCTAGGAATGAAAGGTAATTAGTCTCTCCACCCTATTTGACAAGCCTGCCTTTAAGAAATATTTTGAGTTCTGAATACTGTAATCACATAATAGGTATGTTCCCGAACCTCTAATGAAGTATGATTTTGGTGGAAAAAAGAAAGAATGTATGTATGCTTGTGTGTATATGTTTGTGTAATACATGTATATATACACTAAGGTCATGGCAAAAAAAAAAACCATGTATGTACATGTATTCATATGTACGTGTGTGTGTGTGCATTTTTGTTTGGCTGTGGCCTTATTAGTTTTGGAGCTATCTGAAGTATCTGGGTCTTTGTCACTTTGAACACATCACATTTGCTTAGGTTTGCTGCATTTGGAGTTTTTTTTGCCTAAGGCTTAGACTTTTATTCCTGGCTCCATGTCAATTGATCAAAATAGTTGACAGATGTTGGTAGAGCCCTTCTTTGAACTTCGGGTGAGTGCTTCTGCCCCTGTGAACTGCGGTAGGAAGTCACAGAGCACTCTGGCATTGCGTCTTACACACAACATTGTATCTCCGCTTTAATCTCATTTTTTTTTTTTATCATTCTAACAATCTACTCTCTGTTGAATTAAAGCACCTCTCCCTGTAGGGTGCTTCCTTGGACATTTGGAAGAGTCAGTGGTTAAAATCCTGGGATTTGAAAGCAGGCAGACCTGAGCTTACATGCCTCTTTCTTGTTTACTGGCTATGTTATGTTAGGTGAGCCATTAACTGCTCAGAAATTTACTTTCCTTACCAGAAAAATGTGAATAAAAGTGGGACCTACCTCCTGGCCTTTACTGAAGATTTTTAAAATAAAATGCATGAAAAACTGGTAGCATCTAAGCAGTCAGGATGTGGAAGGTGTTCATGTCTTTTTCCCCGTCCTGACTGCACATGTTGACACGGGATGGTCAGTGTCGCAGACCCCCTGCTTTGCTCGGTTCGAATCCAGGGCCTTGGCCAGACTGGCATTTTGCTTGGGCGAGGAAATGTTTCCTAACTGAATACTGTCTGTCTCCTGCTCTAGCCACATCAACAGGAAGACACAATATGAGAACCCGGTTCTAGAAGCCAAACGGAAGAAGCAGCTTGAGCAGCGGCAGCAACCCCAGCAGCAACCCCAGCAGCAGCCGCAGCCCGAAGGTTGGCTTTCCCCGGATGTGTGGGCAGAGGAGCTTGGGGCAAAGCCTGGGCGCTGACACCCCCGTGTGGTCAGACCCGGCCTCTGTGTTCGTGTCCTCCTGCCTTGCAGCAGGCAAACCTGCTGTCCTGCAGGGGGGTGGATGACAGCTTCTGAGGGAGCTCCCTGCCCAGAACCCAGACAGCTGGGGGGGAGGGGGGATGGTGTGCAATCCCAAGCCTCCCCACCCCACCCCCCCACTCTCCACTTTAATGTAGACATAGGCTGTTGCCACACTGGAGAACTTTCTGTTGCCCCAACATGTTTATAATACCACCTGGTGTCTAAATCCAAACTGCTCTGAGCACTTTCAGAGGAGTTCCTGTGTATGAAACGAACTTCTAATTTTAGGAACGTGACATGTAGGAATCAGAAAAAGCTGGTAATTTGGAATGCTTTTTAAAAACTGTAGGTTAATTCATGCTCTTTACAAACATATCAACAGTTCAAGAATGGAGAATATTAAGTTCTCCCCTGCTGGCTCCCATCCCATTCTCAATGATAAACACTGCAGAATCTCTCTAGGATTGTACATAGATGCATATTTTAACAAAAATCAGATCATAACTTGTGTATGCTTTCTCACACACACACACACACACACACACACACACACACACACACGTATTAGCTTTGTGACCTCATTTTCTCATTTAAATTTATTTCTTATACATAGTTCAAAGCTGGTTAATACAGATTTACCCTCTAATTTTTAAGGGCTGCATAATTTTCCATTTTATGAATCTCTCCATTTAGCCATCTTTTTATTAAAAGATCTAATTATTAACAGTCATCTATTTATTAATAGGGTTTTGTAGTTTTTCATTGCAACCTTTTAAAATGATAGGCTTAATAACCCCTCAACATATAATGTGTAAATAGCAAATACATGAAAATCAAATATAATACTTTTCTTATTATAATATTGAATATAATAAATATAAACCATAGAGTAGAAGTTGGTAAACCTTTTCTGTAAATGGCCAGCTAGTGGATATTTTAGGCTTTGCTGTTCATATAGTCTCTATTACAACTGTTCATCTCTGCCCTTAAAGTATGAAAGCACCTATACACAATCTGCAAATGAATAGTTGCAGCTATGTTCCAATAAAACATTGGATATGAACATTGAAATTTGAACTTCATGTAATTTTCATGTGTTACAAAGTATTTCCCATTTTAATTTTTTTTCAACCATTTAAAAATAGAAAAACCATCCTTGGCTCGAAAGTTGTATACAAATAGACGTTAGGGCCAATTTGGCCTCTAAGCCATAGGTGGCCAACCTCTGCCATAGATTGTATTTTACTGTTGTGTTTTTTTGTTTCGTTTGTTTTTTAAGTTAGTTCTACGCCCAACATGGGGCTAGAACTCATGATTCCGAGATCAAGAGTTGCATGCTCTACCAACTGAGCCAGCCAGGCACCCCCTAGACTGTATTTCAGATAGGGTGTGTACGTGTGGATGTGTGTGTGTGTGTGTGTGTGTGTGTATGCACCTATCGAAAAGTTCTCCTTTCGACCTTCATCTCTTTTCTACTTAAAAAAAGGTCTTAAAATTTTTTTTTTTTTCCGAGCTGGTGAAACTTTGTGGTGTTAGAAAGTACTGCTTGGGGAATGGGAGTGTATAGTTGAATATATTCGCTTAGCTGGAAAGTGACTGTGTACATCTCAAGGGTCACTCACAGTTGAGTTATTTCTGGGCCTCCGAGGTGAGTAGGAGTGCAGTTAGGACACAGGAGTGTTGGTGATGGGTCCCGTTTGGGTTTGAGAGACGGTAGGGGATAGCACTTCAGTCAACTGCTAAAATCACCTTTACCACCTCAGATGAGCACGCTTCAGCAGCTCAGCCCGTGTCTCAATTGCATTAGAGAAGTTTTTCCCTTATTGGGCCAGCATCAGTTGATTGCATATCTTCCCTGATATTTTTTACTTGGTCTTACTTTGGACTATCCCGCCAGAGAGAACTGAAGTTTTTATTGTTCATGTCACAGTATCTCTTTCCTCAAAGGTCTTAGGAGAGAGAGACAAACAGACAGTCAAAGTTCTTAGGAGAGAGATAGACAATCAACAGCCTTAGGAGGGAGAAACAGACAGACACGCACACAAGAGACACACACACAGAGAATCTTGGTGTCCTTAACAAAGGGTGGGGTCAGATACGAGTGGTTTTTGTTTTTGTTTTTGTTTTTTTCAATCTAAGCTCTCTGTGCCTGGTTTTATTGGTTTGGGTAGTTGTATAATTCAGAAGATGAATCCCGAGTGAGTTGATTAGCACCTTGAAGGAAAACAGTAAATTGTTTCTTTTTCTTTTAGAATGGACAGAAGATCATTCATCGCTTGTGCCTCCTGTTATTCCAAACCATCCTCCAAGCAATCCGGAGCCAGCCAGAGAAGCTCCACTTCAGGGTAAAGTGTTTTTATAATGGCTAGGTATTTAGCTCAAAAATTTAATTTTTTTTTTTTTAAGGAACTCGTAGCACCCAAGTCATTCCTTTGATAGTGAAAACCATGAGGTCAGAAATTCTAAATGTATTGTTAATCAAACTCGTCGAGAAAATGGAAAACTTTTTTTGTGTAAATTTCTGCAGCTAATTGTAATGCTGTGGAAATGATAACTAATTGCCGTTAGGGTTTCTCAGCCTCAGCATGGTTGACATTTTGGGCCAGATACTTCTTTGTCACGTATGGGGCCTGTGCTGTGCATTTTAAGATGTTTAGCAGCATCCTTGGCCAGTAGCACCCCTCCTTGACAACTAAAAATGTCCCCAGTCATTGCCCAATGCCCCTGGGGTGGGGGGTGGGGGGTAATCCCAGAGTTGTAAATCACTGATTTAGAGACTACAGATATTTAGTATTGGGCTAAAATAAGATAAATCAAAAAGTCACCATGAGATATTTCAAGATCCTAGTCAACCTATTTGCTTTTGACTAAGATTTTCTTTTAGATATGAAATCATTTGATGTTATTCTATTCTAAATGCTCATCTGCTATTCTTGCTGTAGTTTGGCATTTATGCTTCTTTTACAGTGTTTCATTGGGTTCACTCATTTACATTCACAAATAGTAGGAGCCCTCCTAGAGAGGTTCATTTTTGAAAATTGGTATCTCCGGAATCTTGCTACTTTCAGGCCTCATTACTCTTAAATGATAGAGAAGATTCGGGAGGGTTTTTTTTGTTTGTTTATTTTTTTCTTTTAAATAAGAAAAATAGAACAAGCATTATATTTGATAGAGTTGGGGAAGGTTTGTGGTACAGACCCATTAAAAAGACTAAAGTTTGTCTTCATTCTCTGCATTTTTAAAGAGGTATCGTTGTGTTAGATAAGAAAAGATAAGTAGAAAAACTCTTTTCTCTAATTTTCATCCCTCCGTTATTATTTTCATGAGAAAGATGTTGTTTCCTTGCTAACCGATCCTGTCAAGAGATTGGTAATAATACCAATTTATGTAAAATAATTTCTCCTGGCTTAGGTACACATTTTTATGATGCTAATGGTTTTAATAAAGATAGAACACAGCAGCTAGTAACATTAATGGCAGCATGATTGTGGCCTCCTCGGCACTTTTTAAATATAAAATTCCTTTTGCCACCTCACGCTGCCTCCTTTCCCTGCCTGCCCGTGAAGAGTCCTGATCTAGCAGCCTCTGGTACTCTCGGGAAGAAATCGTGTGGCAAACTTGGTTAGACTGTTGGGTATGAATTTTGCTAAGTTCACCACTCAGCGACACTTTTCCTTTGATCAGGAGTGCCTTTACAATTCTAGCAAGTGATCATGTTCAAGAGAGTTGCTCTTAGGAAAACTCTCCAATTCCATTTGGTGCTTAGAGAGAGATTTCTATAGCCATCACTCTATTGCACCCACTCTACCACCACCATCTTCCAAAATAACAATGCCCATTTATTGGGCTGTCATTATTTACCGGACACCCCACCCAAGCACTTTACCTATATTATCTGCCACGGGTATTCCTTACAAGTCTCCTAAATTGTGAGGTTGTTACCACCATTACCTCCATTTACGTGTGCAGCACTCAGGCAGAGAGCGCTAGTGATTTGCCCAAGGTCACCCAGCCAGTGAGTAGTGGAGCGCCCGATGGGAATCCTCATTGTTATTAGGAACAGTTACACTTCTGGCTAAAACCTTTTTTGTTCGTTTGTTTTTTTGTCTTTTTGTGTGTGGGGGATATAACTCCCTACATAGTGTAAATCTGTGCCACCCAGTTACAGATGTCACTGGCTACATGTTGCCATTTAAATCCATTACAGTAAAAAAAAAAAAAATGACACCTTTAGGGGCACCTTCGTGGCTCAGTTGGTTAAGCGAGTACCTTCAGCGCGGGTCATGATCCCAGGGTCCTGGGATCGAGTCTCGCATTGGGCTCCCTGCTCAGCGGAGAGCCTGCTTCTCCCTCTCCTACTCCCCCTACTTGTGTGCTTCTTCGCTCTCTCTCTATCAAATAAATAAATTTAAAAAATTAAAAATTAAAAAAATAAAAATTACAAATTTAGTTCCTCAGTTCCACTAGCCACATTTCAAGGGCTCAAGAGCTCTGCATGACTAGTGACTGCCGAATCGGCCAGAGCACCTATGGAGTGTTGTCTTTATCACAGAACGTGCTGCTGGACATCACGGGTCCAGGGTATTCAAACACTGGTGCCCAGAACAGTGCCACCCTGGCTGGGAAGCCAGCTCCTAAGGGTTGTCCAAGAGCAGAATTTTAGGCCAAGACCCCAAAGATCCTGATTGAGTCTAAAATAGGACCTACATATGAGGACCTTTAAAAAAAAAGAGCTGCTGAGGTTGATTCTCATACATAACAAGATCGTACAACTGGCAACTGGTCCGCAGACGAGGATCTCTGAGAAAATGACATATGTACCACAGGGATGCAGCAGAGAGCTCCAGATGCCACTGCTTGTGGGGGGAAAAGCTCTTCTCTCCCAAAGCTCCATTAACTGATGACCCACTCATACATAATACGTAATAAAATGTGCATGAATGTGAAACCCTGTGATCTTCCCTCCCTAGTTACGCACTGAAAAAGCAAGTCAGCGGTGTCATTTCAAAGCTCTGCTCGTGTCTCTATTAAGTTGAAAACATTCTAAGTTCAAAATATGCTAATGGATTTAAAAAAAATTCATTCAGTTAAACTGCCAGGCACATTTTCTTCACATTTTCTAACTTAACCTATAATAAGGGTGAGAAGCTTAAACACCCCACCACCTCTTCCCGCCTTCTCAAAGATGCATTACATCTCCTTTCTTTGTGCTGTTCATTCATTCGTTGATTCAGCGCGAATGTTTGGAGCACATGAAATCAATCAGGCAGTATTCTGCGTGCGGGATTATACAAGCAGAAATCCTCTGGAGCCCACATTGCCGTGGTTGTGTGTGTGTTCACCTGCAGTGCCCTTTGTGCACAGGGATGGGCAAGAATGAGACAGATCACCAAACTGATACGTATGACGTCTACTGTGTGGGATGGTGATAAATGCTAAGGATAGAGATAAAGCAGGAAAGGGGGATGGGGGATGTTGGAGGAGGTATTAGAATTTTTAATAAGATGGCCAGAGGAAGTAAGCCTAACTGAGAAGGTGTGTCTGCATAACTAAAATGTGTTTCCCTTCATGCTCTCCAAACTCCCTAGCTGCCCCTGCCTTAAGGATGTAGGCCATTCACACACACCCCCCCGTCCTCAATTTTCCATCTGATAATTGCCAGGGCAGCTGTCTCTGTACAAGCCCCGAGTGCACTCGACACCACCTTTCTGATGTCTTGGCGGACACCCTTGCATGGTGAATGCTCCAAAGTCTTGCCTTTCTTTAGCCACAGTGACAGGGCTGTAGTTTGTCAAGCTCCCAACCAGCCTTGGGACTGCCCTAGCGAGGGGGAGGCTCGTGAACAGAACGATGACTCTGAGCAATTTAAAAGAGCCTTTTTAAGAGCCAGAAACTTTTGAAATATGCAATTAAAAATTGTACGTGGGCCCAGAGACCTTTTGAAAAAAGGCTTTTCGCTATAGCTAACCAAAAATAACTTTCTTTCCTGGGTGCCAGGCTCTGGTGCAGGGGTATATGGAGACTTTTTCTCCTGGGTGTTTTGTTTTTGTTTGGATAACACTTTTGATAGAAAAGAAATAGAGCAGATGGGGAGGCTATGGCAGGCAGAGAGCAGGAGATAGGAAGTATAATTAGGAGAGTTTAAAAAGTCTAAACGTGAAATTATGTCCACTGTTTGAGATATCCAGAGAAATTCTAGTAAGTTTCTCAATTAGAAATGTTATTGTGCATATCATCGGGAAAACTCACTAAAACCTTAGGTAGCATGTTTGGAAGTTATTTAACTGGATAGCTATTTATTTTAGATAAGACAACTGAATTTGGAGCTGTATGGCTGTAGTTAGTAACTAATTCATTTAGTTTAGATGTTTTGGATTTTTAAAAAAAATATTCTAAGCCACATGTCCTCAACTTTTTTAAACAATAAATTTTAGTAGTGGACATGCCTGGGCTATTTTACAAATTGTTAAAGGATGACAATTAATAGGAAATATGTAAATTTAGAATTCAATTCAAAGTAATAACTCTTCTAATTTTGAAAGTAGTGATTCTACATTTTTATCAAATTATTCTTTGTGACCATACGCTTCCTAGTATTTTTCTATGTATTTTCAGAATGTGTTTTCTGTCTGATTAGAAACAAAAGTTTTTGCTGTATTGGTTTCACAAGTAGAAGCCACGCCCAAGTGGAAGTTGTACTGCAAAATAGAAACAATAGCAAAACAGAAGACACAAAGCAAACACCCACTTCATCTTTTGTGAATACTTCGTGGCAGCTCAATTGCTGTCAGACTACATGAACTGAAACGAAGTGTTTCAGATGATGGACACCGGTTCCATTTTTCTCCTCTGTTTTCCTTTGGATATTCATGCTGAAACACTCTGGATACCATATCTCCCTTCTTAAGTAAAGGGGTCCGGCATCTCCCTTATTACTGCCATCAAGAGACGACTTTCCTAAGACACCTTAAGCACAGGAGCTCAGAGAGTTACCCATAAGTTGTGTCATTTCTTATTTAACTCATCTTTTCACTCATAGTGACATTCCTTATACTCTTCTTGTTTTCATGCAGGCAAACCCTTTTTTACAAGAAACCCTTCTGAGCTGAAAGGCAAGTTCATTCACACGAAGCTGCGGAAAAGCAGCCGTGGCTTTGGCTTCACAGTCGTTGGAGGGGATGAACCTGACGAGTTTCTGCAGATCAAGAGCTTGGTCCTGGATGGTCCTGCCGCACTGGATGGCAAGATGGAAACAGGTAGAGATGCCACATGGCCCTCGCATTTCCTGTGTGATGAGACTGCCACCCCGCACCTGAACGAGAACAAACAGCATCATGATTGCATGGCTTTACAAATGGTTTTGAAAAACTCTGAGTCAGCAAGATTCCTCCACTACAGAAATGCATTCCCTGGTAGAGATACAGAACTTTGAAGCCACTTGAACTTTGGGGCACTGTTAGGGTGCTATCGAATATAGTAGAGCAGTAAATTTACTAAAAATTTAGGATCTGTCTGAATAGAAGAATTCTAAACTTCTTCTAAATTTTTTAGAAGAAATCACAATGTTCTTTCAATGATCATCAGATTCTTGTTAGCACGGAAGACACTAGATGCTACAAGAATGCCTTATTAGCAGTTAAAAGAAGTAATAGAAGCAGTTTCTTTGTGCCCTGTGATACCCCCCCAAATCCAGTTTCAGTTCAGCTTCCTATTGGTAGGATCTCATAATGTTGATAGAACTTTTTTTGGCTACCTTTTTTTTTTTAACCCCCAAACTCTTCTCTTTTGCAGGAGATGTCATTGTCAGCGTGAATGACACCTGTGTTTTGGGACATACGCATGCACAAGTTGTGAAAATCTTCCAGTCCATTCCCATCGGTGCCAGTGTGGATCTTGAACTCTGCCGAGGTTACCCGTTGCCTTTTGACCCAGATGACCCCAATACAAGTTTAGTGACCTCGGTGGCCATTTTGGATAAAGAACCAATTATTGTGAATGGGCAAGAGACTTATGATTCGCCAGCTAGTCACAGCAGTAAAACAGGCAAAGTCAATGGCACAAAGGATGCCAGGCCCAGCAGCCCTGCTGATGTGGCGTCAAATGGTTCCCATGGTTACCCCAATGACACTGTCTCTTTGGCTTCCTCCATAGCCACTCAGCCAGAACTCATAACTGTTCATATAGTCAAAGGGCCAATGGGCTTTGGCTTTACTATCGCAGACAGTCCTGGTGGTGGTGGCCAAAGAGTGAAACAGATTGTGGACAGTCCAAGGTGCCGCGGCCTGAAAGAAGGGGATCTGATAGTGGAAGTTAATAAGAAGAACGTGCAGGCTCTGACCCACAACCAGGTCGTGGATATGCTGATCGAATGTCCAAAGGGAAGTGAGGTCACGTTGTTGGTGCAACGAGGAGGTATGTAGGTTTCTTTTGTTCTATGATTTTTCTTTTTTTAACCCAGATTTTATTGTTTAATTTACCAGTCTTCAGGTGGCTTTTGTGGGCTTTGTAAATGTCTACTCTTTAAGATCATTTTTACTTAAATATTTGGAAATGTATTCGAAATGCCTTCTATTTCTGCCAAATGGTAGCCTCTACAGAATAAATATTGTGTTTATATATTCTGCTATACATATGCAGTCAGAGTGATACTTTTAAATGTAAATCGCATTGTACTTTTAAAAAACCCATTAGTATTTTGAAATCTCTATACTTATCCTTCTGAACCTGGCCTGTGCAGTGTGCATGCAAAGTGTGGCTCTTGGCTAGTCTTCCAACCTCATCTCACATCCTCTCCCCTCATCACTATGCTCTAGCCACCTGGCTTCTTTTCTGGAGTGGCTTTAGTGCTCCAAGCCCTGGCTGTCTCAGGGCCTTTGCACTTCCTGTTCCCTCTCCTTGGAATGCTCTTTCCTCAGCTATTCACTTGGCTGGCTCAATCTCATTCAAGTCTCCTCCTGTGAGAGGGCTTCTTTGATACTTATTTAAAGTAGTCCCCCGGGGCACCTGGGTGGCTCAGTCGTTAAGCATCTGCCATCAGCTCAGGTCATGATCCCAGGGTCCTGGGATCAAGCCCCACATCAGGCTCCTTGCTCCTGGGGAGTCTCCTTCTCCCTCTCCCACTCCCCCTGCTTGTGTTCCCTCTCTTGCTGTGTCTCTCTCTGTCAAATAAATAAAATCTTTAAAAAAATAAAAATAAAGTAGTCCCCCATTTTTCTCTCTCTCTATGTTAAATAAATAAAATCTTAAAAAATAATAATAATAAAGTAGTCCCCCAGGGGCACCTGGGTGGCTCAGCCGGTTAAGCATCTGACTTCAGCTCAGGTCATGATCTCAGAGTCCTGGGATTAAGCCCCCCGTCAGGCTCCCCTCTTGGCAAGGAATCTGCTTGTTTCTCTCCCTCTTCCTCTGCCCCTCCCCCTGCTTATGCTCTCTCTGTCTCTCAAAGAAATAAATAAAACCTTTATAAAAATAAATAAATAGGGGTGCCTGGGTGGCTCAGTCGTTAAGCATCTGCCTTCAGCTCAGATCATGATCCCAGGGTCCTGGGATCGAGCCCTGCATTTGGCTCCCTGCCCAGCAGAAAGCTTGCTTCTCCCTCTCCCACTCCCCCTGCTTGTGTTCCCTCTCTCACTGTCTCTCTATGTCAAATAAATAAATAAAAATCTTTTTAAAATAAATAAATAAATTAATTAATTAATTAATTAATTAATAAATATAAAGTGGTCCCCCAGTTCCTTGTAATCTTTACTGCAGCACCCCATTTTTTTCATTGCCTTTATACATCATTTTTATTATCACCACAAGTCATTGTTTTGCGTACTTATTGGTTATTTTTCTTTTTGCTCTTTTTTGCTAGAATATAAGATCCATACAGCAGGGTTCATGTCAAAGGCTCATGTCTCCATGTTGACAGTTGTATCCCCGGCATCTAACACAATACCTGACTCCTGCTAGGCATTCATGAATGAAAAGATATTGAATGAATGAATGAATGAATGGGTATGCGATTATTTATACTTGGTAGGAACGACAGCTCTCCACCGACCATATGAAAAACATATCTCAACATACCCACATTTTAATGAAGTGGTGAAGGATCTCAGAGAAACCTATTCTGCATCGTGAGACATTAGACTTTCTTCTTTCCTCTGCCTGCATCCCTTACCTCTGCCCCACCAAGAACTCCCAGGACCCCACACTGAGAAGTATTTTCCATGCCTTTGAAGCACCGTGCTCCTGGATATGTACTTGTGACTAGTCTTGATTGATCATCTCACACAATGGGCCTGAGACTGGTTGTTTCCCTCAGTCTTTGCCAACACGATTTGTTTCATGCACAACATACTCTGGCCACCTGAGAAGAGATCAGGAACTAGATTTTTATTTCCTCTTGGTTCCACTGCAACAGAGGAACTCCTGTGTGTCACAGCAGCTGTGTTCTCATGTTCTCATGAAGTTGTGTGTTCTCTGGTCAAAATGGGGTCATTGGAAGGAAATCCAACATTCAGAGCAACTGTCTGTGACCTGAAATGTTCAGCCAACCCTTCTTAAACGGTTATAAAAGTCATTGTGCAGGTATAATTTTTTAACCTGTTGTCTTCAGTGACACCATTTTGAAGTCTCTTCTTGTACCTAGATCACTTGACTGCTCAGATCATTGTTTTTTCAACATTGACTAAAATGTAGTAGGAAGTGACTTGAGCTTCAGGATGATGAAGTGTTGGTAATGATGGTGATGGTTGATGGTGGTGATGGCGATGATGGTGGTGATGATGATGATGACAATGATAATACCTGATACTTACAGATAATCTGGCAATTTATTTATTTGTTTTTAAAGATTTTATTTACTTATTTACTTGGGAGAGAGGAAAAAAACAGCATGAGAGGGAAGAGGGTCAGAGGGAGAAGCAGGCTCCCCACTGAGCCAGGAGCCCGATGTGGGACTCCATCCCAGGACTCTGGGATCATGACCTGGGGATCATGACCTGAGCTGAAAGCAGTCGCTGAACCAACTGAGCCACGCAGGCACCCCTAATCTGGCAATTTACAAAGCAATTTTCATACCAGCATATGCCTCTCATCTCGCTTTTACCATGTCCTTGAAAGGTAGGAAGGTAGGGCACCTGGGTAGCTCAGTCATTAAGCGTCTGCCTTTGGCTCAGGTCATGATCCCAGGGTCCTGGGATCGAGCCCCACATGGGCTCCCTGCTTGGCGGGAAGCCTGCTTCTCCCTCTCTTACTCCCCCCTGCTTGTGTTCCCTCTCTTGCTGTGTCTCTCTCTGTCAAATAAATAAATAAAATCTTAAAAGAAAAAAAAAGAAAGGTAGGAAGGTGCCAGCCCATGATTTGACTGAGAAGTTCAGCTCAAATCTGTGGTTTCCAGTTCAATGCTCTGTCTGACTTAACTCTGAATAACACTAGTTTTTGCATAATTGCTGATTTCTGTGGCCAGCAACTTGAAAACTTAAATGGTTCTTGGTCCATCAGGGCCATTTCTGATTTAGCCACTGTTCATTTGATGGTCCAAACCATCCTGCTGTCCTACCTGATCTTTATGCTCCTTCATTTCATTCATCATTTCATTCTTTTTTATTAGATTCACTTTAAGGAGACCAAAAAATAGTCTCCTTACAGCATTCTAACTTACCACAGTTAGTGGAACCATTTTGTAGTGAATATGCCCAAACTGCCAAACAACTGATTATAGAAACATACCCCTTGATTTCAAATGGGTTTGCATTCTCTCTTCTTAATTTCTAAGACCTTTTTGTTAATGCCATTACATTTTATAAACTTAAATTAACATGGAGAGATCCAGAATATATTGCCACGTTAGTCAACATCTACATAGTTTATTCCAGAACGTGAGTAATTAAAAATCACTATAATATCAGCAGTCTTTAAAATACACCATATGCCTTATGTTTGATTTATGAATTGGATAGAAAGTTTGCACATCTGCATTTGGCAGGCTAGTACCAGCTACTATTAATCTTTCTAGGAAGCATATAAATATATTTGTTTCTGCCATATATTAGTTATTGGAACTCGGGCTGACATTTTAATCATCATTCCTGTATGGTGGGGGTGTAAATGAGGAGGTTTGGTGAAGCAGCAAAGACAGCATCTAGGTTGAATGAGAAAGTAAATGGCCACTTCACTGATTCTTTCTAATGAATCTCATTTCTGTCAAAGCTGCTAGTAAGCAGATTGATAAACTCATGATTCTTATGAGTCTGGGGAATTCACATCTTGAGAATGAGGCTTTCTATGCTTTAAAGAACTGGCCTTTTTTACTTTGGGACAGAACTAGCTACATTTATATTTTATTTTAATTCTCAGTCTCCTCATTTTTGATATCCGTTCTTGTCAAGATGGGGGACATTTTGATTTCTGGCGTTCTTTATTTTCCCAAGCTGGAAATCAAGCAGAGGTTAGAATATTTGTAAATTTCTGGGATTAAATAGCTTCCTGGATCAGGTATGGAGTTGGTGGGGGTACCCGTCCACATGCCCTGGCAGCTGGGACCATTACTGATTTATTTACATGGAAACATGCCCTTGTCTACTGGTCTGTCAGTCATATTGTTCATGGGGCAGTGCCTTCTTCCTGGGCCTGGCTCCGCATCTTCCCATGGCACTTCCTTTCATCTTCTTCCCTCTGCCGTGCTGTCAGGAGAATGCCTTTTATTTATTTTATTTTTACATAGTATTTGCATTCAGAGAGCCTGTTGCCTGACACCAGTGCAAATCTAGAGATTTTTTTTGAGGTGTTGGAAAATTATGCTAGAAGGTGATTACTATTTAAAAAAAAAAAAATAGTGTTGTTTTTTTTTTTTTTATTTACAGAAGATAATTTGTCCCATGAAAGTTTTTGTTTCGTTTTTGCTTTGCCCTTTTTTTTTTTTTTAAGGGATATTATATGTAACATAACTGCGTGCCTCTGTGTGAATTTTGTGTATTTGGTTAATTCACACCAGTTATTAGGTGGGACACTCTTTAAGAGGTAATATTGGGTTGAGTCAGAATACTGTGTTTCAAGATTTGGCAAAACTTTAAACAAGTGGAGAACATGTTTTGCTTTTGAGAGAAAGCATGTATTGAAAAGAAGGCTGAACTGGGGGCTGTCAGGAGCCCACCACTAGTCTCACCTCTGCCCTTAGTTGCTCTACCCCTCTATCCAGGTTACTGCTCCTGCCTGGAGACTCATTTCTTTATCAACAAATTGGATGTTTTGAACTAGATCATCCTTAGAGCGACCTTTTTTGGCTCTGCCTTTATGCACAAAATGATGTCATTGATATGTTAAAAAACAAAATTCAACTGAGTACATTTTATAGATTTTACTGGCCCTTTTTAGTGATTCATGAATCAGGCAGCATCCCACCTAGCAGAGAGGAAGGAGCTCTGAGGAGCTGTACAAAATAGAAGGCTTCTGTATGCCGAAGAGAGTAGGACATGGTAGTTATACCAGCAAAAAGCAGGTTGGTTGTGGTAAGGTCACCTTGCATTAGGGGGAAAGCAGGCATCTATCAGGCAGGTTACCAGGTAAGTCCAGATGGAATGGTTGAAGATTTCATTCCTGGGAGAGGCCCAGATGGTAGCTGAGTATTAAGTCTCAGTTTGGTGACATGGTGCTTAGCATAAGTGACTCCATGTTGAGCCTGTTGTCTCATTTTTAACAATTTCCCCCTTTTAATCGGACTCTCATCCTGAGAGATGTGACCAAAGTTTTAAGGCATTAGCCCCACTCCCAGTGACTGCTCTGAGGTTCTCACAGTTTTTGCTGATCTTTTGTGATGGTACTCATAGCTCATGACATCTTTTGCTAAATCTCCGTGTGGTATTCATAGGTCACAACTTCAGGTTCATGTTTTTTAAATCGGTCATTCTCTTTGTTCCTTTTCTGACGTTCTGATTTTGGGGAATCATTTGCTTGCTGGTTAGCAGCTGCAAGCATGCATTTAAAGCTCTTGAGAGAATATAATGCACCGGGGAGACTATTAGGATTATTATAAACAGGATAATTAGCAGTGTCTGGAATGTACTTTGGAATCAGGGTCCCCAAGACCCAAACCAGTCAGAACCAAGTAAGCCAAAGACCCCGTTGAAGGAGAGGAGTCCCTTTTCTAGACCAACTGGCTTGTTTGGCGATCACCCAGAAGTGTTAATCCAGACGCAGCAAGTGGTGTTGGCCATAGAACAGACACCTCCTTGCTCAGCTAAATGATAATCAAAGGCTATTCTATTACCAAGAACAACTTTGGCCAGAGAGTCTAGGTATTTTGGCTGGGCAGCTGTAGCTTTAGCAGCAGATTCTGTAAGATCTTCACGAGTTAGGGAGAGGGTCCTGATCATAGCCTCAGGGCATTTACTTCCAGCCAGGGGCAGTGGTCTTCCAAAGGACGCTAATCTTGAATCTTGAGTATCTAAGTGGTGATTCCTGTTTTCTCCCTTTTAACAAACCGTTTATAACGAATGTATAGAGAAAAGAGCACAAGATTCTAGAGCCCGTTGATGCAAGTTTAAATCCCAGGTCCTACTTTTATTTGCTCTGTGACCTTAGGCAAGTCATCTGAAAAAAAAAAAAAAAAAGGAATAATAATAATTTGCATTGGCATGATGGAGATAAAATAAGATAGCATTTGTGCTAATTGCTCGCATAGAAGTAATCACAATAAATCAGTGGTGTTTTACTGGTATTAGCTCATATCAGAAGCAACTGGGTAGGGCTGGCTTTTTATTTAAAAAGGGGGGAGGGGACAACTAGTGGCTCAGTCAGTTAAGCATCTGACTCTTGATTTCGGCTCAGGTCATGATCTCAGAGTCCTGAGACTGAGCCTCACATCAGGCTCTGTGCTCAGCAAGGAGTCTGCTTCCCCTGCTTTCTCCCTCACCCTCTGCACCTCCCCTGACTCACGCACACGCACCACACATGTTCTCTCTCTCAAATAAATAAAAGAAAATCTTAAAAAAAAAAAAAAAAAAGCTCTACCCAGACGTATAGTATAGTAATCACAGGCATGACCACCAGGCATCTTGTATTTTTTTAGAAGCTCCGCGGGCGATTCTGATGTACAACCAGAGTTGCAACCACTCTTAGGCTCCTGCCCTCGTGGACCTTTCCCATTTAGATTCCATGACATCTAACTTGGCGGAAAATTGGGTTGTAAAACTAAACAGTTATTTTCTTTTCTGAATAATACTCTTCTTTTAAAGTCTACGAACAGCAGGTTGCTCGGTCTTCCCTAAGGTCCATCTCATTCAGCTTCGTAGTCACACCTCATACCTTTAGAAACATGATACAGAGACGTTAAAAGCCAGAAATTAGATATGCAGCGGTGGTGGTGATGGTAAGGATCACATTCCTACTGTCACTGATTGAGTACTTGCATGCGCCAGGCTTGTTACCATGGTGTAGGCACACACTTAAATAAGACCTCACTGCACCCCATTGTTCTGACTGCCTTGCACGGCCATCAGTTTGCATTGTGATTCTGAGTAGCGTCCTCTGGGAAATGAAGACGGTGATTGCTAGCCCCTACACTAGGAAAACAAATGAAGAAATTATTTTTGCTTTCAGTGTTGCAACACCATGGCTGAATTTGCTTCTTATAAAGCAAAGGGGAAATTTCTGGTTTGGTTGGAAAAGTATGTATAAGACTCCTCCTTGTTTAAACCACTTGTAATAAAACAGTAAATACTTCCACCATGTGCCAGGCTTAGTTGGCTCCAAACATCTTATATATCATGATTTAAAAGAGCCCCACGAGGTAAGTAAAATCTTAGCTCCATTTAGGCACAAAGGATGCAGAGGCCCAGAGAGAGGACAATGACTTACCCAGAATCCCACAGCTGGCTAGTGGCAAAGCCAGGATTTGAACCCAGAAGTTCTGGTCCTAGAGATTGGGCTCTTAACCACTATGCTAAGCAGCATTTTGGCTTATAGATGAGAGACTTCAATACCATAACTATTAAGGAGTATATCTTACATATAAAGTCATGAATAAGTTCTGAAGTCCATGGGCAAATTGATGTCACTTAATTTTTCATCAAAGTGTACTGATGATATTTAGTTCATTAAATCATCATTGATCCATATAGGAAAAGCAATATCTAATCTCATCATCTAAGTACATCATTAGCATTAGATCTTTGTGTATATTTTTTTTCTTTTGAAGTGATGCAAAACCATCATAATTAGAACTGCAGTGAGCTGTGTGCCTGAGTTAAACCCGAGTGATCAGGTGCCTCTCTTCTCTTCACCCTCTGGTCTTGGGCTGGAGAATGAATTGCAAATTGCACCGCTTAAGTGTGTGACTGCCAGAATCTCTCAAATTGAGCTGCAGGGCCTCCAAAAGGAGAATTCAGGTTGGTTGCAGAGTGATACCGTAATCGCGATAGAGTTCTGCGTATTAACATCAGCAAATTCTGTCAGCTCTCCCTCCCCGTATGCCCCGGCTCTCCTCTACCTCCCGCTTCTTCCCTGGCCTCTGCCATCCATCATAGAGCTCCTGGCCTTGCAGTGGCCTTGCAACCCATCCCAGAGCTTCCCGCAGTCCATTCTCCGACTAGAGTGATTGCAAGTCAATTGCATCACGTAGGTCCTCATGTCAAAATGACTTCTCATCATCCAGGGTCAGCTCCAAGGTCCTGTGCCAGGGCCCTAGCACTTGCCCTTATCTCTCTCTGAATGTTTCTTCTTCAAGGGAGCCACGGGGCTCTCCAATTCACAACCTTCAGGCTTCGGCTCACAGGTTCTTTCCTCCAAGAAGCTTGCTCTGACCTCCCCATAGAAAATAACATGGAACCCCAGCATCACTTTCTGCTCTGTGCTTCTCCCTCATGGCACCCACACTTACTTGTGACCTCCCTGAGAGCAGGGACTTGGTCTCAGTCATTACTTCATCCCTGCCACCTGAGATCATGCCTGGCACATTGTGGGTATTCAGAAGGTCATATATGTTAAATGAAAAATATAAATTAACATTAGGCCCTTTGTTTTTGTAAGTGCTGGTCCTCAAGAGAACTCTCTGAGGTGAGCACTGTGGTTTTTAAATTTTATAAGAATTAAGTTTTTATTTTAATTCCAGTTAACATACAGTGTTATCTTAGTTTCAGGTGTACAGTATAGTGATTCAGCACTTCGATACATCACCTGGTGCTCATCACAAGTGCCCTCCTTAATCCCCATCACCTGTTTAACCCATCTCCCCACCCACCTCCCCTCTGGTAACTCTGTTTGTTCTCTGTAGTTAAGAGTCTGTTTCTTAATGTCTTTGTCTCTTTTTCCCTTTGCTCATCTTAAATTCCACCTGTGAGTGAAGTCATACAGTATTTGTCTTTCTCTTATTTCACTTAGCATTATTTGCCCTGGCTCCATCCATATCATTGCAAATGGCAAGATTTCATTCTTTTTTATGGCTGAATAATATTCCATTGTATAGAGATACCACATCTTCTTTATCCATTCATCAGTTGATGCATGCTTGGGCTGCTCCCCTATCTTGGCTATTGTAGATAATGCTGCTGTAAACATAGAGGTGCATGTATCCCTTTGAATTAGTGTTTTTGTATTCTTTGGGTAAATACCCAGTAGTGTGATTGCTGGATCATATTTTTAACTTTTTGAGGAACCTCCATACTGCTTTCCACTGTGGCTTCACCAGTTAGGATTCCCACCAACAGTGTAAGAGGGTTCCTTTTTTCTCCACATCTTCGCCAGCACTTGTTGTTTCTTGTGTTGTTGATTTTAGCCATTCTGACAGGTGCGAGGTGGTATCTCATTGTAGTTTTGATTTGCATTTCCCTAATAATGAGTGATGTTGAGCATCTTTTCATGTGTCTGTTAGCCATTTGTATGTCTTCTTTGGTGAAATGTCTGTTGATGTTTTGTGCCCATTTTTAATTGGATTATTTGTTTCTTTGGGTGTTGAGTTTTATAAGTTCTTTATATATTTTGGATACTAACCCTTTATTGGATATGTCGTTTGCAAATATCTTCTCCCATTTTGTAGCTTGCCTTTTAGTTTTGTTGATTGTTTCCTTTGCTGTGCAGAAGCTTTTTATTTTGATGTAGTCCCAATAGTTTACTTTTGCTTTTGTTTCCCTTGCCTCAGGAGACATACTAGAAAAAACTTGTGAGAGCTGATGTCAAAGAGGTTACTGCCTGCGCTCTCTCCTAGGATTTTTATGGTTCTCACATTTAGGTCTTTCAACCATTTTGAATTTATTTTTGTGTGTGCTGTAAGAAAGTGGTCCAGTTCCATTCTTTTGCATATTACTGTCCCGTTTTCCCAATACCATTTGTTGAAGAGACTGTCTTTTTCCCATTGGATATTCTTTCCTGCTTTGTCGAAGATCAGCTGACCATATAGTTGTAGGTCCATTTCTGGGTTTTCTCTTATGTTCCATTGATCTGTGTGCCTATTTTTGTGCCAGTACCATACTGTCTTGATCATTACAGCTTTGTAATGTAGCTTGAAGTCCAGAATTGTGATGCCTCCAGCTTTCCTTTTCTTTTTTAAGATTGCTTGGACTATTCAGGGTCTTCTGTGGTTCCATATAAGTTTCAGAATTATTTGTTGTAGTTCTGTGAAAAATGCTCCTGGTATTTTGATAGGGATTACAATAAATGTGTAGATTGCTTTAGGAAGTATAGACATTTTAATAATATTTGTCCTTCCGATCCACGAGTAAGGAATATCTTTCCATTTCTTTAAGTTGTCGTCAGTGTCTTTCATCAGTGTTTTATAGTTTTATAGTTTTCAGAATACAGGTCTTTCACCTCTTTGGTTAGGTTTATTCCTAGGTCTCTAATTATTTTTGGTGCAATTATAAATGGGATTGTTTTCTTAATTTCTTTCTGCCACTTCATTATTAGTGTAGAGAAATGAAACATTTCTGCTGATTAATTTTGTATCCTATAACTTTACTGAATTACTTTATCAGTTTCACCATTTTTTGGTGGAATCTTGGATTTTCTGTATATAGTATGATGTCAGCTGCAAATAGTGAAAGTTTTACTTCTTCCTTACCAATTTGGGTGCCTTTTATTTTTTGTTGTTGTTGTCTTGAATGCTGTGTTATTATAGCTAGGGAAACAGGCAGTGGGAGTCTGACCACCTCAAAAACACATAGCAAAAAGATAACAGTCTGAATCCCAATCCAGGTCTGTTTGCCTACAAAGCTCTCTGTCACAGGCTGCTCTAAATGACAAGGAAACACATTGACTGGCATGTCCATAGGCCAAGATACTGGAAAATCATTTCAGTGAGTCCTGTTGGTCCAGTTAAACCTATTCTCCAGCATCCCGTTCAGTAGTTACTAGCCACATGTGGCTATTTAATTAAAATTAAATACAATGCAAATTCCAGTTCAGTTCTTCAGTCCAACTGGCCACATTTCAAGAGCTCAGTAGCTACATGTGCTGTTATGGAACATTTTTATCCTCATAGAAAGTGCTATTGGGCAGCTCTGCTCTAGGGGCTTTGATTATTTTACCCTCAAAAGGGGATGTTCATTGTGCTTATTTTACCCTTTCTCTTATTGTTTTACCTTTGAATGGAAGAAAAATATAGAATTGAAGGCAAGTTCATGGGGAATAGATATCTTTAAAAAAAAAAGATTTTATTTATTTTAGAGAAGGGAAGAGAGAGAGAGAGAGAGAGAGAGAGAGTGTGTGTGTGTGTGTGTGTGTGTGTGTGTGTGTGTGTGTGAGAGAGAGAGAGAGAGAGAGCAGGGGGAAGGGCAAAGGGAGAGGGACAGAGAGTCCCAAGCAGACTCTGTGCTGGGCACGGGGCCTGACACAGGGCTCAATCTCATGACCCTGAGATCATGACCTGACCTGAGCCGAAATCAAAAGCCAAACTGACTCAACCAACTGAGCCACCCAGGCACCCCGGAAATGGATATCTTTTATATAGATAATAAGAGGTCCTATTTATTAAATCCTTCCATGTGTAGGCAGCAGTCTAAGCTCTTTGCATGTGTTAATCGGGTAGTAGGGGGTGGGCAGGAATTGAGACTCAGAGAACTTAAAAGACTTACAAGTATTAGCACCTGGGGCTGTCTGCTCTGTTCCAGTGAGACAGCGTCATCAAGTTTTAAGGGGAATTTTAGGGCCTCCACCTAGCTAAGAAGTATCTCATCTTTGAATACGGGACTGATATTGTCTAGGGAGCTTAATTTCAATTGTTTCATGATGTAAAGTATCCTTAATCCAAAAAGGGGAAGAAACTTTAAAACATGGGAAAATTCACCCTAAATTCTTATATATATATATATATATTTATATTTATATTTATTTATATTTATATAAATGTATAATCTGCCACATGGCTATCAGCAACTTACAGTTTGGCAAAACTGTTTAAAAGGGAAGATGTTGACGTCCCCCTGGTGTATTTGATTCCTAACCTCAAAGTAATTGACCTCCCTGCTGCTACCTATGATGCTTAGTTTCCCTCACAGTTTTGGAAGTCAATTCCTCTTGTCAGATCCAGCACCCTGCCTCATATCTTCCTAGCTGTTGAAAATTGTTCATGTTAAAATTAGCAAACTTCCTAGCCCTTCCACAGTGCTAAACAGGAGGGTATTTGCATTTCCTAGTAAGGAGCCTTCTGGTCTTTATTATTAATACAGTTTTAAGTAGCTAATTTGGTTTATTGTTATGGTTTAAAGTTATCAAGGGTTTTATTTGAGGATTCTTTATAGGATATTAGGTCACATTTATATTCGAGGTGACATAGCAAGAGATGACACAAATATAAAAGTATCTGTATTTTGGTTCGGTCTTTCATTATACAAAGCCTAAAAATTACCTCCCACTTTCAGCATCTTAAGGAACTCTGGGTTTTGGTCTTAAAATTTTTTAACAGAATTTTGGTCTTATAATTTTTAAACCTAAGTGGACTTCACTTATTTGCTCTCACATTTATACAGTTTTAGACTTGATTGGATGGTTTCAGTTTTATTCCTATTATAGTCATAATGCACAGTGGTAAACACACCTAAACTCCTGCCCTTTTTTTTTTTTTTTTGGTAAAGGAATGTCTCAGCCTCCTTGAAGGTAAACTAACGCACTGAGGTGTTTGCTTTTGTGCATTATTTATTACAAATGTGTGTGTGATTTATAATTCTCATTAAGGAGTGGTGACATCCCCTCCCCTTTCTGGAAGAGTATAGGAAATTCAGGTTGGAATTCTTGGCATGTTAGCAGACTGTAGAATTATCATTCTGTTCTTCTCCTGATGGGCATGAATTTGAATGTGAAACAATTGTTTTGTTTTCTCTTCTGAGGGGAACATGGTCTAGGCACTGGGAATAGAGCAGAACAAACAAGCTCCTGATTTCATGGAGCTTTTATTCTAGAGGGAGGAGGGGATAGGGCAGAAATAAATAGATGAACAGGGAACTACCGGCCACAGATAATAAAGAAAACGAAACTAGGTAAAGTGAGCAGGAGTGGTGGGGTCCGAGTGAGAGGGCTCCTTTTGTTCTTTTTTTTTTTTTTTTAAAGATTTTATTTACTTATTTGACAGAGACAGCGGGAGAGGGAACACAAGCAGGGGGAGTGGGAGAGGAAGAAGCAGGCTTCCCGCGGAGCAGGGAGCCCGATGCGGGGCTCCATCCCAGGACCCCGGGATCATGACCTGAGCCGAAGGCAGACCCTTAACGACTGAGCCACCCAGGAGCTCCTTTTGATTGGGAGAGAAAATTGGAGTGACCCCCCCCCCCCGCCACGAAGGAAGCCACAGTACAAAGGGAGCAACTATTTCAGGAAGAGGGGACCGTTAATGCAGAGGCCCTAAGGAAGAAATGGAACAGAGGCCAGGGTGACTGATGGAAGGGGAACGAGGGGTGTGGGGATGGCCCTCAGAGATTGCAGCATGGGACCAGGAGCTCCAATTTCATTTTCATGTGAGGGCCTGTGTCAGTGAAGCAGGGAAGGGATAAGCTCTCATTGACAGTCTTTGACCATCCCTCTGCATATATGTATAGAGTGTATTCTAGAAGAACAGGTATGGAGGAGGGAGGCCTCTCAGGGCCACTGCAGTGGTTTGAGAAGGGCCTTGGCAGCATGGACCAGAGTGACAAGAGTGCTGACAGGGAGTGAGGGACTGAGGATGGCTTTAGGAGCGTCAACAGGACTTGAGAGCGGGCTGCCGAATAGAGGTCCACAGACTTCTCCGGTAAAGGGCCAGATGGTAAACACCATAGCTTCATGGGCTCTACGGTCTGTCCCCACCACTCTACTCTGCCCTTGTAGCAGATGACACACAAGCAAATGGATCGCTTGTGTCCCAAGAAAACTAATGTTTGGTCCACAGGCTGCATTTTGCCGACCTCTCCTGAAGAAGGAAGGGAAAGGGGAGGAGCCAAAAATGACCGCTGGGTTTTAGCCTGGACACTTGGATGGACACACGGGCAGTTTGCTAGGATTTGGCCACTGAAGGAAGAGTGAGTAGGCCTTGAACTCAGGAATCCAGGGTTCCTTCTCATGCATGTAAATTGTGGGATACACATGTGACATCCAAGTGAGCAGAAACACAGGCAGTTTTCTGGGGTCTGGGGTTCCATCATGGCGAGGTTAGGGCAGGAGAACTCCATGTAGGAGCCATTTGTCCTATCAGTGAGTGTGCTTCAGAGTGTGAGCTGTGTTTAGCTGTTTCTCTTCTCTGTTGAATTTCATAGTTCAAATAGTATTTGTGACAGGCTGCTTCCCAGTTGAATCATTCCTGGTCTTAATCAAGAATTGAGCACATCCTTTGTGCAAGCTCTAAGATAAGGAGAGAGAAAACAAGGGTACTCGCAATGTAATTAGGGAGACGAGAATAACACATGAATTTTACCAGCAGTAACATGTAGTCTAAATCTCTGGCACAGATGTGGGTAACAGGTGACTGCGGGGGGGGGGGGGGAGTGACAATAGAGACTTTTTGCATGACACGAGGCTAGCTCAGTGTTTCAATGGCAGCACTACCGATCTTTTGAGTGAGATAATTCTTTGTTGCCCCCGGGGTCTTTCCTGTGCACTGTAGGATTCGCAGCAGCATCTCTGGTCTCTACCCAGTAGATGCCAATAGCATACCCTCCACACCGCACCACACCCTGAATTGTGACAACAAAAAATGTTTCTAGACATTGACAAATGACCACTTGGGGGCAAATTTGCCCTGTATGAGAACTACTAGACCAGAGCTTGGAAGTATAAAAAGCGTTTGGAGTTGCACACTGGTAGTCCACAGGCAATATCGGTCTGACCCACTCATGTATTTTTCAGTAGTCTCTTAAAATTTTTAAAAATTTGAATGCATTTACTTGGCACCAACAATTCCAGCTTGCCATAGTCCTCCCATATCCTTTTGTCTTCTATCCGGCCTGGCATACTCTGGCCCGCACCGGCGCATAGCCCACAGGCAGCTGAGTTTGAGACCCAAAAACAGCATGCATGAAGACACCAATGGAGGTGCACAGGCTTGCCATGGACACGTTTTCTAGGAATCACCTTTTGCCATCATCGTCTCAAAATTCTAGGAACTGACTAGCTTTCCTTTTTGGTTTAATTTATACTTTTTTTTTTTTCCAGCAGAAGAAACAAAGTATCTTCAGACCTTTTTTTCTTAACTTTGGAGTTAATTTTCTTACTATCTTATTTTGGTTCCATGTGAAAATTAACTTATTAGTTACCACCTGCTATGTGAGGTAGTTATTGTGGTGGCTTCTCCCTTCTCTGATAATAGTTTTGCGACCTTACTGCATTGAGTTTCTCTCTATTGCAAGAGGCATCTTTGTAGCCTCTGTGTGAAGTGTTTTTCAGTTCTGAACGTTTCCAAAACTGTGATCTGAGGCAGTGTTTACTCTGTGTAATATTTTTTTCACCTTCCTTCATTTCCCTCAAATTAAATCACACGTTCTTTACCACCATCTGGAGTAAAGTCGTTGACATGGTTTTGATTGAGCCTGTCTTTGCATTGCCACCTGCAGTTTTAAAAAGGATCCCCCATCTGTCGCTAACCTGGTATTCCTGCTTAGATATTAATCACACCCCCTATCTGTGAACATAATCCTGTTGGGTTCAGAAATCTTGGTAGAGTCTTAATGTCTTTGAGATAGCACTGGGTCCTTAGTTATCTTGTGTTTCCACTGGCAACTTGGAACATGCCTTTTTTGTGCCGAGTTGTTACCTGGGTTTATTGCATACTCCTCTTCTTACTGTGTTTTGAATATTCTCAATGTTTTTTGTTTCTCGCCATGTGCAGTCAATGCTGTTCATTCTTTCTTTCGTTCAGTGAACTTCAGCACTGTGCTAATCTCTCATTAGAGATGAATGACATGCAAGTAAACATTTAAAGTACACCGTGGTCAGTCACACCCTCCCCATTTTCTCATGCGGCAAAGTTGTTCGAAAGATCCTTTCTCACCGAATCATAGAGCAGCCGTGGTGATAACTAGGGAGCCCTACATGATCCAGTTATAAGACTCATGATAGAGGGAGTCCCTTTCTGTCCCTTGTGTTGGCTATCAACTCACCTAATGCAGCAGCCCGAGTTTTTATTAGACTTGTATTTTGGCAGTTGATATGTTCAAGGGCTCTGACATGCTGTATTCATCTAAAAAGCTTTTGTATAGTTTCATAAACACTAATCAGTTCGTTAAAATCATTTGAAGACAGCTGGAATGAGGTCAGTGCTCCCTTAGATAGATATGTATGTTGGTTCTAATTTTAAAAATGTTCTCTGTGATTACTTGTGCCATAGATACCGTGTACCAAAGTGGGAAATGATTGCATTAAAAAATCACAGAACTGCCCATTGATTAATAGGATTTTTTGTAGTTTGCTCCCCTGCAGAGCAACTTTCACTTAGACTTGGCTATTGAAGAAGGAAGAAAGAGTTGTGTTTTAGATTCATTTATTTGTTTTAGAGAGAAAGAGAGAGAGCATGCATAATCAGGTGGGGAGGGGCAGAGGGAGAGGGAGAGAGAGAGTCTCAAGCAGACTCCCTGCTGAGTGCAGAGCCTGGCTCAGGGCTCCATTTCACGACCCTGAGATCATGACCTGAGCTGAAACCAAGAGTCAGATGCTTAACCAATTGAGCCACCCAGGCGCCCTAGAAATGGTTGTTTTTTAGTCTCAGAATTTCTCAAACTACGCACTGTTGAGGTCATGGACTAGATAATTCTTTTCCTGTGCATCACAGTCTTCTTGGCAGCATCCCTGGTCTGTACCCACTCGATCTGGTAACAGCCTCTCCTCCTCCCTCATGGGAATATCCAACAGTGTCTTCAGACTTGGCCAGTGTCCCCTGAAGAGCAACATCAAGTTCGTTTGGGAAGCACTGCTTTCATCCCTTTGGCACCCATCTTATTTTTGCTACTGGAAATGCTATGTTGTATTTTTTTTTTTTTTTAAGTGCAAATGAAATCAGTTTGTGGATTGCTTTTGGTTGAACTTGGATGGAAGAAATTTCATATGAGAAGTCCCCGTTTCTTCTCAGTCATTGCTTCTGCTCAGGAATGGAAGTAGCAGCTTGACCCGTTGTCAGAATCACGCTTCTCTCCTCTTCTCTGCCACTGGCTAATAGCACATCCCGGGCCAGCCGTGGGTCCTGTCCCTGGGCTTCTGCATTGCCATCCAGCTGTACCTTCCTCAGCACTATCGTGAAGACGGAACAAGAGGAGGGCTCGTGGTAGCTGCTGTGCTGCCCTATCCTGATGGAGGCTGTTCTTGGTCCTGCAGATTAAACAGAACTTAAGAGAAAGGAGGTGGAGGAGTTACTCAGGTGGTCCTGCTTCTCAATACTTCTGGCATAATTTTCTGCAATAGAGAAGAGATAAGGAAAGGCAAAAAGGAGGAACCTCAAGGGAAAAAGTAGCTGGGGATGTGTTCCTTCTGATCTGGGATGACAAGGTTTTCAGTAAACTGTTTACTGAAATCAGGACAGAACAGGACTAGTCACGAAGTTTTTCCAAGGTGTCCTTCCTGGCTTTTATTTCTGCTGAAATATACTTTTACTTACGGAATGGTAGTTGATCGTTATTAGTCCTCCTTTTTAATATTTGTAGTTTGCAAAATAAGGAATTGGCAGATTGTGGTCATTCGCTCAAATCTGTCTCGTGAAAATTTGGTGGTTCATGAAGTCCCAAATCTAGGAATCACTGATGCAGGGCAGGAGGCCCTCAGGAGGTTGGGAAGACAGGAAAGGAAGGAGAAGGCACTGAAGTAATATCTGAGTGGGGGTCTGGAATCCAAACCGTAGGAAAGGCAACGGGAACTTTCCCCTTCTCTGACCATTGCTTCCATGGCCTCTTACGAAGCTACGTTTGGGTTCAAGACCAACTATAGATCCACAACTCTCCTAGGGGTTGCCCTTACATAATACCACCTTTATTAGTCAGACTCTTCCATGAATTCTTTTGTCCTGAGAGTGTTAACTTCAGTAGCAAGGGAAAAACTGGGTGAGCCATGCATGGGGCACCCCGAAATATCCATGGCTGATTTCTTGTATGTAAAAAGCAGTCTCAGAAACTTCACAATAGCTTTAAAAAGTCCATTTCCAATGTGTTTTCTTGCATTAAGTTCTCCCTCTGAGTTGACTCTAAGCCTGATTAGAGCAACAGGAACCAGCCAAAATCAGACAGGAGAGGAAGCAAAAGATCCTGGTATTAGATCTCCACTGTGAGAAATTTGTTGAGTATCTTCCTCTCTGAAAATACTTCCTGGGTGAGGATGTATTTCATTTCCAGTGTGAATTTCTAATACTTACCCTTCCCTGCCATAAATACAAAGTATTCCTTCAAGGTAGTGCCCTGTGATACATCTTGTTCCCAGATAAGATATTTTATTAAATAAGCTTGCAATTCTTGAATTTTCCCTGCATCTTAAATGTACTTGACCTATAAAAATGATTTCTAATTGAGATTCATCCTGAGTGGGACAGTGTGTGTGTGTTGGGGTGTGTGTGTGTTGGGGGGGGTAAAACACATTCCCATTTTCTGCCTTTAAGCAAACACAATTGGCAAAATGAGTATTGACTCACCGAAACCTGAAATCTAATAGTTGAACAAAGCCTAAATTTCCGCTACTTCCCAAAGCTATGTTGGGCAGCAATTCATTAGAAATTGACGAAGTAGAGCAAACAGCTTTTTTTCTTCGTAATTCACATAATCACTTAGACCAGTTCAGATATTGTTTCAGCAAGAAGATTTTAAAGACATCTAATATCGCCATGGGAGATGAATGGGTCCGTTCATCACAAGTCCTTTGCTTTATGGAAAAACCTGACCCTTTAGTAAATGGCTCTTTAGGTCTGACTTCCAGACAGTTTGAATAATGTAGTGCTGCAGGATTCCCAGGTTGGATCGCCTTGCTGTTGTTAACCATGACCTGTGTTTTCCAAAGCTAATATGGTTTCCTAAATTTAAGAGATTTGAAGTGTAGTTTGATATGGTGCCGGCTGGCTTCAGCAACAATTAAACAGTCTGATAATAAAGTTAATTGAAATGACCAAATTATAGACACCCTTACAGAGCAAATTTCCCTCCCATTTTGCAGAAAGTGCATGGTGACAGAAAAGTGATCATCACGCCAATAAGGCTGTTAAAACTGCTCAAGAGATGCATGCATTTAGCTGAAGGACAGGACCTGAAATACTCTTTTTCATCAGTGTCTGTTTGCTTTTTGTGGGGAAGGGGAAGGCGTCTAGAGCCTTTTAACCCAGTGTTGGCATACAAGTTGCTTTTCTAAGGAAAGATGTAAAGGTATCCTTAATTGAAGAATTACGGAGACTCTGAAAGAGTGCCTGAGAACATATCCATTTGCTGGAGCTGAGAGCTGTGGAGTTTCTTCGTGAGTCTTCAGTTGATTCTGAGACTGGAGCCATCCGTTGTGATGGGAATTTAGAACACAAGGTGGCACAAGTGGGACCTTGCTCTCTGCACGGAGGGAGGCAGCCGTGAGTTGAGCTGAGCCTGGCAGTTCACCGGTCAATCCAGGAGCAGCCCAAGGATCGAGAGTCACAGCAGCAATGTCGACGATCAAAAGGAAGACCACGCTGCCCCTCCCCTTTGCCTCATCAGCCCTTCCTGCAGCCCACAGGCTACAAACGCATTTCATAAGCTCTGCACATTCACACATTCATCCAGAAGGTATTTGCGGAACTGGTGAGCAGATACTGTTTTAGGGCTGGAGACTAGCCCTACAGTTAGATAGACCAGGTCCCTGAAATGAAGACCGTAAGTAAGGAAATGATAACGATTAACAAAATAAACAATAGACAAACAGAATAACCTGAGAGAATCACGGGGTCTGTGAAAACAACTAAACTGGGCTGCATGAATAAAGTGTGATAAGAAGGTTCACCTCTAGGGGTGCCTGGCTGGCTCAGTCGGTAGAGCTCGCGATTCTTGGTCTTGGGGTCGTGAGTTCGAGCCCCGTGCCGGGTGTAGAGATTGCTTAAAAATAAACTCTTAAAAAAAAGAAGAAAAAGGCTCACTTTGGATCTGCTGATGGCATGGATTCGTGGATGGCTTCTCAGAAGTAGTGACATTTGAAGAGAGCCCTGAGTGATGAGAAGCCACATGTGGAGGTCTGCAGGCACAGTGTTCCAGGCAGAGGGCACAGCCAGTGAAAATGTCCAGAGAAATGGAAGGAATTAGTCCAGAAGTGGAAAGTGCCAGTCTGGCTGGAGCATAGGCAAGGGGAAGAGTGGTAGAAAATGAAATCACAGGGGCAGGAAGGCTGAGGTCAAGGAAGGCTTTGTGGGACACAGAAAAGAGCTTATACTTCATTGAAACTGTGTTGGGAAGCCACAGAAACATGTATCCTGCAGACCATATAATCTGATGTATGCCGTAGAAAGAGGTTTGTGGCCTCTCTGTGGTTATTGGATTAAAGGGGATGAAGAATAAAGCAGAGACCAATTCCTAGGTTCTTACAGTTATCTAGGCAAGAAGAGCTCGTGGCAGCAGAGATAGGTGGACATGGATGGGTTCAGGATACATTTTGGAAACCTATGTGGTAGGAAAGAGAAGCCTCCAAAAGGGCCTTAAATTCCAGGGGTTTAGTGTCCTATAAGGTTAAAACAAGTCAGGTTACTCTCCTGGATCTCTTTGTTGGTGCTGTGCCTAACTTACATTGCTAAAAATAAAGCAGCCGGGATAAAAATCATCCTAAAAGTCAGTAACCATGAAGAAAAGGATCCTGGCATGTATTTTTTTTTTTTAACCTAGAAACTTCTCAGCACCAATTACAGTGATAAGTTTCCCTTTGGGGCCAGTGGTCTTCAAAGAAGGGCCCACACAGCATCCTGTTTGTCCAACCCAGAATAGGAATCTTTATTGGTTTTTTCTTTCAATGAGCTGTTTTGAGCTATTCTTTCATAATCCTCCCTACACATCCTAAGCAGCTGAAAGTCAAACTTTGAGTATTAGAGGAACTGCCTTGGAGCTTCCAGGCTACAAGTAGCATCTCCTATCCCAGGGAGACCTCAGTGAGCAGGGGGAATAAGAGAAACGGGTAACAGGGCCAACCCTTAAGCATGTACACAAAAAGCAATTCCAATTTGAAATACAGGTGGTAGGAAAGTCAAGCTCTCAGTCTGGCAGGTAGAGAGTCTTCCTCAGAGGTAGAAGCACTGATAGACTAAGATAAGACCGTACGCCTAAATACCCAAATGACAAATATTTTCAACCAATATAGACTTAGAGAGCTTCCCTGGAACCACTTGAGAAACTGGCTCAATTTCACCTCTAAAAAATAGACCTTGGTAGGAGTATTATCTGGAGAAGAAAGATTGGCCTCATGGTACATCATGACAAAGTAGTGGTCTTTTTCAGTTGACAAGTTCTTTTTCTTTCCCCTTCTGGAAAGAAGACACCGTAACTCACTCTACTCACTCCATCTTTTTCCTGCACCCAATTTTTTTTTTTTTAAATCGTCTTATTAGGTAGTGTCAGAATACATATGCAAGGTAGAAAAAGCTCCTACCCACTTTGGAAACTGTACTTCATAGGGCTTGGCGATCAGCCAAACTGTTAGTTGTGTAGCTCTAAAGACTTGCTTTGTTGCCCCCAATTCAGAGACCCATCTTGTTATATTTTTTATTATGCATAGCCCTGAATGGTCAGTGATTTAGGTACTGTGACTTGGGGTAAAATATCAGAGACCATGTTAAGAACCTGATTGGCTATGCCTAGACTCCCATGCTACCTCTAGAAAGGGAATTCTGTTCCTAAACCCACATCACAATTATGGGTTCAAGATACCTTGACCTTTTGACCTACAGGATGATATCCATGGAGCTGTAGGCAAACTTTTTATGAATGTATTTTTTATGTATAAACACCCCTTCGTATTGGGATATGATCCAAAATGGATTAATCACCTCTGAATGAGACTATATATTTCAATGTTAAAAAGCACAGTGTTGGTATTAGACCAAGTCTCCTCTCAGCTGCTCACCTGACTGTGTGACCATGGCCATGTTACTAATTCATCAGTGTCCCAGTTTTCCTACCTGTAAAATAGGAATGATACTAGTACTTAATGCAGACAGCAGTTAAGAAGAATGAGTGTATGTCAACCAAGACAAGCTCTCAGTTCTTGTTAATTTTACTCTCAGATGTAGCTTTTGAAGACCCCACCCACTTTTTTAAATATACAAATGAGAAGAGAAGCCAAGTTTTTGACCCTTTGTGGTATATTTCACATATTTGGGGGAGTCAACAACAATAGCACTATCTGTGTTGTTCCGTTGACGCCATTTCTGAAGTGACCATTTATCTCTCAGGAATTACACGGTGACAATACTTTTGAGTGGCTCGAAGTATTAATGACTTTGGGTCTCTCCTCACCTGTGCCAGTTCAAGGCTTATGACTTTGAGGTGAAAGGCCCTGTAAACTATTAGCGGCCGGCAGACTTGCAAGCCATTTATTTCTCTTTGGGACATACTTATTAGGCTGAATGTACTGTGTAATTGAAGCTGGCTTCTCTGTCACTATAAAGATGTGCAGCTCTGTTCTTCTTACCAAATGCCACAGCTGACACACCTCGGGAGCTACTTACTCTATAGATCTGAGGTCCAAACATCTCTCTGAATTATGATGGCCAGTATTTCATAATGACCATTATTAGGTCCCCAAAGGGGAGAGCGTGTCTTCATCTTTTTGGAGACATTGGGTCTGATGCTCTTGTTCTTGGCATCCTGTATCATATTTGCACTGAAATATTATACCGCAGGGTTGAGCATGGTATTGGACCAGAGGAAGAAGGAAAAAAAAAAAAAGGCAGGCATGTCTAAACTAGAACCATTTTTTAATTTTGCTTTATGGATCCAATTTGGTGATATACAACGTTTGTAAGGTCCTTCAGTGAGAATGTACTCTAGTTGAAACTTTGCCTTGAGGTTATGCTGGCACCCTGATTTAAGCATAAAAAAAAAGAACAGACTTTTAAAAAGCTCATCATCATTTTTCAATCAAGCATCAATCATCGCATATTGCTCCCAACCTCCTGACCCTGTGATTAAATGCCAGCCCTCCTTCAGTGTTAAGCTCATCCCCTCCGCCCTCGTCTTCACATTGGATTAGCTTTCTTTTCTCATGCTCCCCAGAGCTATCATGCTTCTTTCCGGCATGGCGCTGATAATTGACCACGCTCAATTATCACTGTTGCTTTTTTCTTTTTTTCTTTTTTTTTTTTTTTAAGACTGTGAACTCATCCAGGTCGGGGCCATATCTGATTTACCTTTATCTCTTCAGCAGTGCTTCGGTAAGCATGTGGCAGAGCTCAATAAATCTTGTATGGGTGAGTAGTCACATGGGTGGTTCCTTCTCATGATTCAGGTCTTCACTCAGATACTGGCTCTTCAAGAAAGATGTGCTTGACACCCCAGGATAAACTAGCCATGCATCCCAGGCACAGCCTGTTCTGTCATCCTGCTTTGTTTTCACTGAAGCTATTCCTCGGAAATTAATTGCTAAGTTGTATATTCTCTGTTTTCCCACAGAATGCGAGCACTGTGAAAACAGGACCTTGTAGATCTTACTCATTGCTTTAATTCATGCCAGCTCTTGGCACATAGCAGGCCTTTAGTATAGTTTGGCGAAATGAGGGAGTGAATTTTCCCTAATTTCCTTCCAGTCCCCAGTGGAAAAAGTTAGGGCTCAGTGTTTCTACCTTTTTTCAGTTTTCTGGACTGTCCTTAGCATTTTATCAGTCGGGTAAGTGCAGTTTAAATTTCATCATGATTTATATGTTTTGTATTAAACAAACCAAACAAAAAACTAGTTGGTAGAGATGATGCAGGTGGCTTTTTTTTTTTTAAGATTTTATTTATTTGAGAGAGAGAGAGGGCGTGCACAGTGGGAGGGGCAGAGGGAGAGGGAGAAGCGGGCTTCCAGCTGAGCAGGGAGCCTGATGCAGGGCTCGATCCCAGGACCCTGGGATCATGACCTGAGCTGAAGGCAGACGCTTAACTGACTGAGCCACCCAGGTGCCCCATGGGTGGCTTTTTTAAGAAGGGATACTGGCCAGGGTGCCTGGGTGGCTCAGTTGGTTAAGCGACTGCCTTCGGCTCAGGTCATGATCTTGGAGTCCTGCGATCGAGTCCCGCATCGGGCTCCCTGCTCAGTAGGCAGTCTGCTTCTCCCTCTGACCCTCTTCCCTCTCGTGCTCTCTATCTATCATTCTCTCTCTCTCAAATAAATAAATAAAATCTTTAAAAAAAAAAAAAAAGAAGGGATACTGGCCATTAATGTTAGTTGTGTCACTTCACTGCTTCACAGTGAAGTAATCATCACTTCTGCATGGCTAGGGAAATCTTGCACCTTCCTGCACCCCTCCACATCTGTACCTCATATGTCTCTTAGTATTTTGATCCATCCTCATACTGTCCGCCCCCCCTCCCTGCCCATAAAAGCATTACTCTACTAGATGCATTATTCTTTCATGCAGCAACATTTTTGCTGGTAGATATCAGTGTTCTGCGAAGTTCTTTAATGCAGTTTCCCTCTTCAAAAAATTTTTAGATGTGCCCTTTAGATCTTCCCAAGAAGGAAGAAGAAGCAAGCAATGAAACTTTTCTCTTTCTGCTTGATCTTTCTCGTTACCCTCTCTGTTTGCAGATAAAGTATTTTATGTGCACTGTCCTTATTGGAGACACAAACAGCAGAAGTCAGCCTCATCCTAGGAGTTGCATCTAACACTTATAGCCATGTGCTTGGACAAGATGATTTAATCGGAGGTTCATAGACTTCAGTAGAATTGGCTTCTTAGGGTTACTGGTTAAGGTTTCAGAGACTGCTTGAAATTATACGTGAAATTGTGTGCTTCTATTTAGCTTTGCTTGAGAGAGGCTGTAACAGCTTTTTTCATCCTATTTTCAATCAAGGCCATGGCCCGGTAATTTATAGCACAGACACTTGAGTAGAAATAGTAGTCATTGAGCCAAGAGAGAGCTAGAACAAACTCCAGTTATTTTTTAATCTAGCACTGCATTAAAGCTAATAAATACATATCATTGTCCAAGCACACTATGAGTAATGCTTCTCTGCTTATATTTGTAGTTGTATGTAAAATCTGGAAAACTTGGGAAAGACTGAAAATAAGAATATGAATCACTTATTAATCCTAACATTCAGAAAGAATATTTTAATACATGATCTTTTAGTCTTTGGGTGTGTGATGTATGAGTGTGATATATACACATACCTATTTTTTAACAATGAGTTTATATTCTTTTCTTTCTTTTTAAGATTTTATTTATTTGAGAGAGAGAGAAGATGAGAGACAGAGAGCACGAGAGGGAAGAGGGTCAGAGGGAGAAGCAGACTCCCTGCTGAGCAGGGAGCCCGATGTGGGACTCGATCCCTGGACTCCAGGATCATGACCTGAGCCGAAGGCAGTTGCTTAACCAACTGAGCCACCCAGGCGCCCTTAACAATGAATTTATATTCTATGTACAGTTCTGTCCTGCTTTGCACATCTTATATCCAGCACTAAATGTTCTTCACCATACCCATTTTTAATGGAGTCATAATTTTTCATCTTGTTGCTCTAACAATGTTTGCTCAGTCCTCTGTTCTTAGTTCAGATTTTTGTTTCCAAAATTGTTCCAAAAAATTGGAAACAATTTTTATCTTCTTTAAATAATACTGTGTTGAACATCTTTTTAGATAAATCTTTGTGAGTCTCTCTGATTATTTCCTGAATACAAACTCTAAATGATGAGTTTATTGGGTTAAAGTCGGTGATAATTTTTGAGTCCAGCATTTAGGATTATGTATTGTTATATTTTAGAATAAGAAAGTTAGTGGGGTCTGAGATGAAAATGTGCTCAGGAGTAGTTTTATTCTGTTTGGAATCTATAAGTAGCCCCAGACCAAGTTCTCAGTCTTTCCGTGGCTTTTAGTGGTCTCCATGAATTAACTACCTGATTGCCTCAATCAGTGAATCAGTCTCTCTCTCTGTCTTTCTTTGTTTATCTCTCTCTCTCTCAATATATGTAACAGTTCCTTGCTCCTTGAACATTGCATTACCTAATACAACACCACTGCTGTTTTTAAGCAAATATTTTGCAATGCAAAATTCTAAAGAATCCCATGTGTTCAATGACATGTGGATTAGTGACATAGTGTGTGTTAGAATGCTAAGGAAGAAGCCAAAATGTTTCTATTAAAATGCTCGAATCTAGAGATCAAGTACAAAGCGGAATGAATATCACAATGAGAAAATGTGAATTGATGCCATAGTACATTTTTATTACTTGTGGATCTACTTGGCTTATGATAGTGACTTTAGAATTCACCCCTTCGAAGACTTTTGCATGATTTCCCTTCATTCTTCAAGTTGGTAAGGTTGGTTGACATTCTCACTTGCTTTACCCTGGAGGAAGTTAGGTCCAAAGAAGTCTGATCTCTTTCCCACAACTCAGGCTTGTTCATCTCGGTGCTGGAAGGGCAGTGCCTGGCTTCTGTTTGGCTTCCCCTGGTAGCGTAGCTGAACTATTGATGTCTTCCCTGTGTCCATTTAGTCAGCAGATAAACACAATTCTTAATCTCAACAGCAGTACTTAAACTGTATGTATACATTCATTTGGTGGTGGGGGTGGAGGAAGTTAGCAATTCTTGGAGGATGTAGAGGTCAGAGATGGCTCTTGAGATTTAAAAGGGCAGTAAAATGTTACAAAATTTTCTGTATTCATCTCACATAAAAAGACGGTATAGGCTCTTGTTTACTGTGGTATCTATTGGTGTCTGTGTGTGTTCGTAAATAAATAAAGCTTTTCTTGTTGTAGCAGTTACTAAAATAGGTAATAAAACCATCCATGACCCTATGAGCCAAAGAACACACTGTTTTGGCATGTAACCTTCCAGTCTTTGTTTCCAAATGCGCATATATTGTTATTTTTTACTTTTTTCATATAAATTGTTGCGTACAACCCTTATGAAATTTCACCAAGAATAACATTCGCCATTTAGTTCTAGGAGAACATGTTCAGTAGCATAGTTTATGGTCTTGATATTTGAAAGAGTTCTCTTCATGTTATTTGGTCACATTCCAGTCCCTAGCAGAGAATTTGCCATTTGTTTTCTCCAAAAGGACATCTTTTTCATAGGGAACTTTGGAAATTCAGGTCCCAACATTTCTCACTTGTATAAATCACACTTAGACTCACACTTTGAATGTACCCTTCCCCGTAAAAGTTTTTCTGGGACCCCTTTGAAATAGCATTTGCTACATTCTAGGCTCTAAGAGCAGATGGTACCATCCATAGAATTTTTCTTCTGCCTCTTCTCAAAATTTCCCTTCCTTTCTCTGAAGGAAACAGGTGAGCCCATGAAGACAGGCGCTGTCTCCTTGCCTGTGCCTCGTTTATAGCATGTGACACGATGTATACAACCCAAGCTTCCTGCTACCCTTGGGAACACAAAGTGCGATTTCTCTGGGGAAAACCACTGTCTTGCCGGCAAGTGCGGGATCCTGCTGCTTTCTGTTGTCCATCCAGTGCTAGGTCTTGGAAAATTCTGCTACATGATGACCTTTTCTGAGTATTTTCCATTAGGTCTCCCAGCCTGTTTTCAAACCATCTGAGTAGTTTTGGCTAAAATACATTATAAATTATAATCGGGGGCTTTGTTCCAGCATTCATATTCATTAGATTTTAAGATTTAATGACTATGTGGACTTAAAGCAAATCCTTGATTTCTTTTTTAAAAAGCACTCGAGTAGAGGCTCTCGAGTTTTGACATTTTGAATACTAATTTGTGGCCAGTTTTGGCTCCTGTAAAAGGGCTGGCTTTTTAGAAAGAAGGTAGCAAAGAGGAACAAATTCCTCTTTAAATTCAAAGAAACTTTTCTTATTTGTTGTAAAATACAACTTGTGGTGTCAGTTGACTTGGGATCTTTTGGAATATTGTATGAACTGCTTCCTCAGAAGAAGCAGACTGTAACTGTTAGCCCAGTATGCTGTAGACTGGTTGGTTTTGTACCATTAATGGAAGGGCCATTAATGAATTAACGTTTATTTATAGATAACTTTTATTGCCTCAGCAAGATATGAATATGGTGTTCTTGATAAAGGATTCTAGATTAAGGCCACGTCTGCTTAAACTAGCCCCTCCGATCCCTGCACCTCCTTGCCCGGTTATGAGTTTGGTGTGGACGGTCATGGAAAGTGGACCCCGTGCATGTGTTTGGGTGTATTTAACACCCGTCTCCTCCTGTACCTGCCATTCTGCAGTGTGCTGCTTGCATTCAATGTTGTGTTTTGGAGACCATCCATGTTACACATAGAGATAGCTCATTCCTTTTAACCTCTGCAGACTGCCTTATAGGTTGGCTGTTCCACAGTTTATTTAGAACCTCCAGTCCTTTCCAGGTTTCCTTTATACCAGCAGTGCTGCAGTGAGCATCCTTATACCTGCACCTTTCAATGGGCAAGTGTTTCTCTCTGATAGAGAAAGAAAAGTACCTTTATTTTATACATGAAATCTTAAGAGACAGGGAATGTAAGATGGTCTGGTTTTTTTTAAAGATTGATTTATTCATTGAGAGAGAGCGAGCGAGCAAGGGGGAGGGACAGAGGGAAAGGAAAAGAGAGTCCCAAGCAGACACTGAGCGCGGAGCCTGATGCTGGGCTCAATCTCACAACCCTGAGATCATGACCTGAGCTGAAAGCAAGAGTCTGACACTTACCTGACTGTGCCATCCAGGCACCCCTAAGATGGTCAGTTTTATACGTGATAAGCAGAATACAGATCAAAGCCATTTTCCCTGACTCCTCCTACCTAGTTGGAGATTCTGGACACATTTTTATAGAGGGTCACTGGGATCCTGGGTGAAGTCAAGTCTGGTAAAAGCTAACTGCAGTGAAATGTTGCTTCTTCCAGTTAACTAAGAGGGTCAGTCTGATTTAGGAAAACATCTGAATTCAAAGATGTAATATTATACAATTTTGAAGTGTATATAGTGACCAGCACTAATATGACTTAATAAAATTCCCTGAGGGAATCACATTAATGAACACATAAAAGCACCTAATAATTTTAAAGAATAATGACACAACTAAGTTGCTCAACACAGTTATTCTCATCCATAGGTAAAATATTTCCCCTACAATGGATTCTGTATATTAGCCTGTTGGGCAAATGACTTTCCCTAGTTAGAGGAAGGTGACCATCACCACTTCTTTTCTGAATGGTGTAAATTCTCAAAGTAAGGTGTCATGGTTGACATTTGAGAGGCCTACTCTGTGCCAGGTATGAGGCTTTCCAACATGTCATCCTCATTGTCAAATCCTGTGGAGTGAGCCTGACTGTCTCCATTTCATAAACTGAGGCACTGAAGCAACCCATTGAAGCCTGCCTGAGTTCGCCCGACTTGAAAGAGTAATACTTATAGTCTCCTTCGATGTGGTCTTCAGACCTCCTGTGTCAGAATCTCCCAGATTTGTTCATACTGCAGATTCCCAGGCCCCCCTCAGGGTGGGGCCCGGGATTCTGCATTTATAACAATTCTCCAAATTTTCCGTATGTACTTAGAAGTCTGAGAGCCACTTGGCCAGACTGTGGTGACCTTGTTTTGGTGATGTGATGAGCCTTGCCAGAAGAGTGTCCCCAGGCCCTTTGGGGACGAGTAATCCATGACAAGTCATGCCTCACTTGCAGTGGGCACATTAACAGTACTCCTCTGGTGGCTTCCTCCTACTCACGCACTTGGTTGCCTCGTGTTACTTGTGCTGAACTTAGCACAACTCACGGTTTGACAAGTCACTTCCCAAAGCATTGAAATCATCACACTACAGAGGGATTATTTTCTAAAAAAGGTTGAAGTTGCCAGTGCAAAATCATCAGATCCCAAGTATATCTTTTGTGCCCAGTGCAGATGGAATCTGCATTCTGCATTCCAACCCTCGCTCCAACAAAAAATAAAAAATAAATAAAAAATGAGAGGGCAGCTTGCAGAAGTGATTACCTTTGAAACACCATTATATGCTTTTATTTTCCTTTCTAGCCCTCTTGCCGCACTCCCCTGTTGGCAGATTTCCCCTATGTCTGCCCCTAATCGCTGCTGACTCTTCTAGAAGTGTGAGGCAATCACCAGCCCCTTCCAGCTCTCACCCTCCCATGAAGGACAGGGTTCTGGAATAGCCAGCTAGGATCAGTGAATACCTTTTTCTCCTCTTCTCTCAGCTCCATGAAATTTCACTCCCCAACAATCTGCTTTCCCCTTAAGGGCCTGACCCCACCTAGCTAAATAGGAGTGTGCTTGGCTGATCTACATGCACAGAGAGGTGTGCCCATGATCTGGAGGGGTTCCTACACCAAGTTGAATTTGTGTTCTCTGCTGGCAAAAGAGCATCCGTCTTTGTTTTGGTGTTCAGCTCATCCAAATAAAGAAAGCATTTCCTCTCCTGAAAAGCAGAGGGGGGGAAAAAAGGAAAGAAACGACCAAAAAAAAAAAAAAAAGAAAAGAAAGAAAAATTTAATTTTAACCATGTAGTCCTCTGCAACTAAATATACACCCCTTCCTCTGTCCTGATTGGTCCGCTTCAATTGACAAGTGGATCGTGTGGAAAGGAAATATCCTGGACTTAATTGTAAGTTAAGTCTCTCCTAATCCAGAAGAGCATTTGAGATTCTGTCCAAGTGTTCAATTTCCCAGGCCGCTGAGGTCTGTGAATTTCTTTTCCCAGCCTCCAGGCTGCTGCAGTACAAGCCAGCATAGCTAATGCAGATAGATCTCCTGCCTCTCGCTCTCCTCCTCCCTCTGCTTTGATTCGATATGAACAGCCTGGTAACTCCGATGCTGGGGAGAAATCTGACATAACTCTGCAGATGGCTAGGTTGCCATGAAACACCTGGGGATTGTTCTTTAAGGAAAAGGTAACATTTATATGCTAATGATTTCTTCCCCTCTTCCCTCCTTGTTGCATTTTTTCCAGGGTTGCCAGTTCCCAAGAAGAGCCCAAAGTCGGTAAGGACTTATCAGTTACTTGGTTCTTGTCTGGGGGGAGTGGGGGGCTGGTGGTGGGAAGGGACGCCGTCTGCTTGACTTCACGAAATGTGTTTTAGAGTAGGTGGGGGCGACAGTAGCCCGGGCTCATTTTATTAAGTTCTGGGGGTCTGTTTGATAGAGAAGGTATTGGGTTTATCTTTAACTGTCTAGTGATTTTTGGGCAGGCTGCAGAAGCCAGGTTAAAGAATGTATGTTTGGAATCTTCTCTGTATAAATACATTACAACTCTTGTTCAAATGGATGGAGTTTCTTCGTGTTTTAACTTGATACAAACGCTATTGTTTCCTTGGGGGGGGGGGTGGAGGGAAGCTCCACCTGCTTCCTGAGTAGGGTTGCTCTTAACTGGTGTTTCCATCCATTCACATGGGCAGATTCTCTCCCTGAGCTTTCTTATGCATTGAATGGTGAATTATTTACAAAATTAAAAAGGCTGCAGGTTTAAAGAAGAATTGCTCTGCCCTGTATATATATCCGTGTTCACATGGAACAGTGTTCACTGCCCCAGCACTGAGAATAAGACGTTTCCTTGCTGTCGAAATGTCCTTTGTTGTTTTGCTAGCTTTAGCAGCATTATGCTGCAGGTATAGGATTCTTTAAAAAAAAAAAATCAATGTTTTGCTGTCCTTTCTAATCTGGTTTCCCTGAAGATGCATTACCTAGTTGACATGTTAGCTAATAGCTTAGAGGCTATGGTGTTTTGCTTGGTGGTGTGAGCTTCTGCTCCCAGGGCACTGACAACAAATTAAAATGCTACTTAAAAACTCAAAATCTGGAACTATGATGCCTGTGAAATTGATCCAGGGGAAAGAAGCTTCCCCACTCATTAACATTAGGATAAAGAGGGGTACTTCCACGTTGCTTAGACTGTTGGGGGAGGGAAAATTTACAGCTTTCTGCCATCTGGGAAGGGAGAACCTTTAAAACTTTGCAACTCACGGGGCTGTAGCAGGATTCTTTCCACCTGTCTGCAAGAGGCAGAAGTTTATTAAGGAGATGAGAGAGGGAGCCTCCTGCATTCTTAAGCTCCGCTCCTAAGTTGTCCAAAGAGAAAAACCTGCAATAATTGATGGGATTCCAATGGCACAGGGCTGTGGCGACTGAAACATGTGACTCTAGGGCTGCTTCCCTTGTCAGTTTGTGTTAATGTTGCAGCTGAAAAGTGCCGGTAGGTGTCCACATCGGAACCACGGAGATGCCAAGGCGTGCTTGTGGTGTGTGTGTGTGTGTACGTACGTACATGGCACATGTGTGTCCTCGTCCCTGGGTCATAGTCAGAAGCCTATTCAGCCTTAAGAAAAAGAGAAGCAAACTGTCACATAAGCTTCAGTTAGCCAGCCTTTTTCCTCCGGCACCCTCAAGCATGCTGTGTGATGCACGGACTTCTTTTACACACCCCACAGGGATGGAGTCTTAACAAGGAGCATACCGGGGGCCATACAGCAGCTTTGCACAGGGAGCATGACCTCAAGTAGCAAGGTGTTCTTTTCGGGTTTGCATCCTGTTTACACTTATTTGTCAGAAGGATTTTTGTGGATTTCATCTGCATCTTTCCTTCCCCAAAGTGTTTTGGGATTCCCTGCTGAACTCGAAGGATATCAAACAGGTATAGAGCCTGTATTCACCAAGTCAGTTAAGAGAATTGCCTATGACAGTTTATTTTTGTAGAAGCCGTGTCATTAGCAAGCAGCAAGCCAATTACTCCGGCTGCATTCCTAGGAAAAAAGTGTTCTTAACTGCTTTGCCCACAGCCTGCTGGCTCTTAATTACCACAAGCTAAGAGACTGGTGTGTTGCCGAGTTAGAAAAGAGCAAGCCCCCAGCCTGGGGCTTGTCCTTACTTGATTGCTGTGCCAGGACGGGGATGATGGCTTTCACAGCATTGCTGGCACACTCGGGCAGCTGCTGTACAGAATTTGGGAACTATCAGCCAAGATCTGCTGCTGTCAGTAGGGCATTGCTAACATCTGTGATCTGTAGGAGCTCTGTACTGATGGGTTGAAAGCTGGTTCCCTTCCCCAGTTTGAATTTTGATGATGTCCTGCCAGAGAGACAGATGATGATGGGATTTCTCTGGTGGGGTCAGGGGGAGTCCATGGGGAAGCTGGATGTCATGGTTCCAGAAAGTCAGTCATATAATGGTAGATAGGGTTAGTTGTGCAGGCTGTGTAATGAATGCACGCGGATTGTGCCTGGGTTGTGATATGTTGAGATTTACCATTAGCTCTGTGAATGTACTGTCTTAACCCGGGACCATGTTTCTGCTCTTCTCTTAGAGACTCCTGACATTGTTGGCTTGCTCATGTGACTGACAGCTTCCTTTTGCCCTCATACTTTTTTTTTTAATGTTTTCAATAATTAAGTAGTTGGGTTTTTATTAGAACAAAGGGACTTTTTGATCTTGTTTCCCCTCCTGGGCAGCCTCTACAGCTTACTCTTAATAAGCAGTTTCATCTAGTAGATTTAGTTTAAATGTTGAGTTTATGGGTTCTGTACTCATTGGGAACAATGGCAGTGTCTTGATAAAACGTTATTAATTTAATACCTGGACAGCCATAACATTAGGAATTTTCCTACCAAATGGCAGAGAAAAAAATAAGACATATTTGCTCTCAGGTTTTAGACCTCACTAGGAAACTGATTCTGAGGCCCAATTTAATCATCCTGACTGGAAACTTATTTAACTGAGACTCTCGTTCTGAATCACACACGAGGATTTTGTAAGAATTTAAAACTCTAGGGGAGCCTGGCAGGCTCAGTCAGTAGAGTGTGCAACTCCTGATCCCAGGGTTGTGAGTTCGAGTCCCATGTTGGGTGTAGAGATTACTAAATAATAATAATAAACTAAAAAAAAAAAAAAGAATTTAAAACTCTAAATATACACAAAACCCTGAATTTTAAGTCAGCATTCACTTTTGTTTTCTCACCAGTTCATTTCCGAACTATTACTTCCCTTTCTCCCTTCCTTCATCTGTCCATCTATCCATCTATCCATTTATTTAGCATTTAGTGTCAAGAATCTAGTAAGTGTCAGGTTTGGTGTGAGGCACTGGAAATACTATGATAAGTAAGTTGGTCAGGTGACTTTCTTCGTGGAACTTAAAAACAAATGATGTTTTGATTGCTTCTTTCAAAAAAAGGACTCTCCAGCTTACTCTTAATAAGCAGTTTCATCTAGTAGGTTTAGTTTAAATGTTGAGTTTATGGGTTCTGTACTCATTGGGAACAAATCAAATCACCAAAATTTTTATGTACTTTTTCAGTGACATGTATTTGAGTATCTTCTATATGCCAGATCCAGGGACAGTATACAACATCTAAAGAGAAAACATTTCTGCCCTCACACAGCTGGGGAGAGATAAACAATAGCCACATAAACAGGCAGATCTATATGGATCCTCTTCATGGGTCATAAAGTCCAAAACTTTCAAAAGTTCAAAAGCAGAAAGATAGGGGCCCCTGGGTGCCTCAGTCAGTTAAGTGTCTAACTCTTAATCTCAGCTCAGGTCTTGATTTCAGGGTGGTGAGTTCAAGCCCTGCATTGGGCTCCATGCTGGGTGTGGTGCCTACTTAAAAAAATAAAAATAGGGCGCCTGGGTGGCTCAGATGGTTAAGCATCTGCCTTCGGCTCAGGTCATGATCCCAGGGTCCTGGGATCGAATCCCACATCGGACTCCCTGCTCCTTGGGAGCCTGCTTCTCCCTCTGCCTCTCTCTCTCTCTCTCTCTCTCTGTCTTTCATGAATAAACAAATAAAATTTTAAAAATATAAAATAAATTCTCAACCTTTTAAAAAAAATAAAAAATGATAATTATAAATAAAAAGCAGAAAGATCATGTAGAACCAAGGACAAACATAATGAAAATCACTCAGCTCTTAATTACAACAATATAAGTCAAGTAGTCCCACAAAGCCAGAGAAAGGACCCAAGGGTGAGATGCTGTGATTGAGCTATGGAATTTTTCCGAGTTCTCCAGCAGCCTGAGCAATGTAGGAAACCATATCTACTTAGCTGTTACTGTCAGATCAAAGAAAGCATACCATATTCATAAAAGAGATAAAATTTTCCTACTTAACGAAAAAACTTCTCACACAAAGTTTTCATACAGGGGACACCAAATATTGGAAAGATCAAGGAAGCCTGTTCTCTTCACCAAGCTGTTTGCAGCAAATGCAGCAAGCTCAAAGGGAGCAGTGATAGGTTTCCCTTCCACGGCCCTCCATTCCTTTCCCCCGGAAGGGATCCTAAGGGCATTGCTGACAACCAGTTGTTAAGAGATGTGAGGGAGGGATCTCTCAGGGGATATGCCCAGAGAGTGACCCCAACCTGAATCACCCCATTTTATGTATCCTGCCTGTTTCTCAAACTCTCCTGGTTGTCTTAGCACCCCAGAGCCACTTGTCCTGCAACTAGGCAAGCGTACATGTCCAAGCTCCTGCAGGCTCCCAGGAGAAGCAGGAAGCAGTAGACGGAAGAAGGATTAGGATTGCTTCCGTAAATCTCCTTGCCCCTCAGCTTCTCACAGTGACCCAAACCCTCAACCCCTTGGAGTCTAGAAAACAGACTTTGCTTTTGTATTAGCTTTCTTTAAAACATCCCACGTGAACCAAAATTCATTTTCCTATCCAGTTGCTACCTTCCTTTTATTCTCTATTAATTCCTCTCCTCTGCCCTTTTAGAAGAGATTATTTGACTTAGACCCATAAATGATAAAAGAAAGAGACAAGGACCATCCTCTGCTTTGGCTTAGAATTGAGACTCTGATTTTTGCACAACCTTTAATGACATTGGCCTAATATCTCATCAGCACTTGGAGTTTTTCCTGTTGTCCATGTAAATCACTGCAGTGGCCTTCAGTCTTGGCAGATAAGTGAACTGTAAATAATTTTGCTTTAAAATGGATCGATTTGTCATTTTTAAGCCACATGAATTTTTTTCATCATTTAAGCTCCTAAGTGCTGTCTGTATTCATTTGCTCTTCCAAGCAAATATGTTCAGCTCACTTTATAAGTACCTTCATTTTGAAATCATTCTGTGAAATACTGATGAGTTGATTTTTTTCCCCCCATTTCCATTTATAAAAACCACTGCATCTTCCCGATTTCCTTGGCCTGTCAATAGTTAAATCATTCATGCTGGGACATCAGTACAGTTTTATTTTAAAAGGTCTTATGACACAAGTTTATGGCTAGTGTGTGACCAAGGACTTTTATGGAGTTTTGAAAATTGAGCCAATTTCTCTCGTCCTAGTTAACTGATCTGATCTTTAAAAATAAAAATCTTCCTTCACAAAGATCAGAATAGTGACAAGAACTAGCATAGGAAATATCCATCTCAATATATGGCACATCTTTCCATCTAGTTGCTCGAGCTGGAGAGCTGGGAGGTGGAAATCCATGTTTCCAAGGGGTCCTCCCCCACTTCCTCCTCTTGCCTGTACTTCACTCAGTCATTCAGCAATGCCTATTGAATCTGAACCAAAATGTCTTTGACTTCACTTGTCCCTACCCTTTATTATGCTCTTCCCTAGTGTAAACCTCTCAGGTCCCGTGCATGGACTGCACAGTAGCCTCCTGACCAGCTCCCTGCTTTTACTCCTATCCACACTAACCTAGTCACCCCTCAGTAATCAGACCAAACTTGCTAGAAGTCACTTGGCTCCTGGCACATCTCTGCTTTAAATCCGTTAGTGAATTTCTTCTCCCCTGAACTAAGAATGAGTCCCACACTCTTGAAAGTAGCTCACAAAGCCCTTGCAGCATCTGGTCTTTGAGCTCATCTCACACCACCCTACTCCCTTGCTTCCTTCTCTCTGTTCTTCAGACAGTCCAAACTCATTTTTGCTTTGAAGACTGAGCACATGCTGCTTCCATTAATGGCCTGTTCTTCCAGAAGCTTCTCCCTACCACCTATCTAAAGGCCATTGCAGTATGTTGTTATCAAACTGTTAAGATTATTTGATTAATATCCATCACACACACACACACCCCTCAATACACAAGTATAAATTCTAAGAGTTTAGATACCATCTCTTTCTTTCTTATCCATTGTATCCTTGAGAATCTGGCTCAGAGGAAGTCATCAGTGTATATTTATTGGGTGGGTGAATGAATGCAATGTGGGTAGTTACTTAAGGGGGCCTCCTGTGGGTGTTCTGTCATTTGTGTGCGAGGTGCTTGCACAGTGCTAGTATGTGTAGAATAACAGACTTGAAAATGTATCTTTAACCACAGATACTTTTCTTTGAAAACATTTTCTTAGAAAAATGAGGAGGAAGACAATCCCATGAGATGCAACTCTGATCCTGTTCTATAACTAGCTGAGAAGTGAGTTTGTCCTCATGGGCCAGGACCTCCCTGGGAGGTCATCCAGGCTGCTGTAAAAGGGACAAGCTGACTTGAATTTGAGAGACACATAAACATGACTTTTCTCCTGGAGAGTTCTGGGCTCTAATCGGATAAAACACAACATCATAGCTATTTAGCATGCCCACGGAAAGTCAAAAGGCATATTTTGAACTTTTGCACAAACGCACAGGGCATAGCTTCAAAAAACGTAGAGTAATGAGATATTAAATATAGAATTCATCTTCAAATTAACTAGTTTTCATAATTGAACTTAGGAAGAAACATCAAGTGAGGTTAAATCTTATCGGGATTATTGTGCATCAGCCCATTAGTGTGGGTTAGAATGTGTCGTTTTGTGACAGCGTTAGTGGTAGCATCATTTCTCGAGCATATTCTTGGGATGCTGCTTTACTTTTATTTTCCGAATTTAGGAACAAAGTGTAGATGGCATTTAAAAGGGATGCAGAAATAGTTTCAGAGGCAGTTTTAGTTTTACACACTCATTCCACATTCTGTCATTTTCTGTTAAATTGGACCGAAGTGAGTCATTTATTGGGAGGTGAGAAAGGGTGTTCACATTTGCAAAGTGGCCCGAGCCATCTCTGGTAGACTTCATTTGCACACTCTGGTAACGGCAAAGCCATCTCTTCAGTTAGACCCGAGATTGCCAGGTCCCCCGTGTCAGAGATGTGTTACGGCGGACAGCCATTGAAGGGTCTTGGGAAGCCATGAGGTGACAGGCAGATTCCGTGCACATGCATTTGTGGGCATGTGGGTAAAAGCACGTGTGCATTCTCAGTGGGGGAAAAGTCCAGCCCGTTATTGGATTCTGTCAGTGGGGCAAGGCTTCCAGAAAGAAATTTTTCTCCAATTTAGGAAGAGGGAGTGAATGGCCAAGGTTATAATTTGGTTTCCAGGGACGACAGAGTGACCCTGGGAAAGAAGAGTATGACGTTCCCTCAGATAACCCTGCAGTGCGGCTTCCTCTGGGTCCCAGGGAGGCTTTGTGAAGGGGAGTCTCAACACAAGGGAGCCTGAAGCTGCAGGGGTGGCGACCAACTAACTGTGAAATGAATTTAGTGTCAATGGACCAGTCCCCCAATCTGGCATATGCTACTCATTTGAGGAACCAAGGTGGGCATTTGAATGGAGGGATGCAGTTCTCTGGGTGAACTCAGAGCTCCTTTATCTGTTGAATTATTTGCTTTTATTTATTTTTTTTAAAGATTTTATTTATTTATTTGACATACAGAGAGAGACAAAGAGAGAGCTCAAGCAGGTGGAGTGGCAAGCAGCGGGAGAGGGAGAAGCAGGCTTCAGGAGAAGCAGGCTCCCTGAGGAGCAGGGAGCCTGATGTGGGGCTCGATCCCAGGACCCTGGGATCACGACCTGAGCCGAAGGCAGTCGCTTAACCAACTGAGCCACCCAGGCGCCCCGAATTATTTGTTTTTATATTTAAACTATCTTTTTCCTCCTTTCCTGAGAGGAGAACAAAAACAAAACACAACCAAAATGTAAAAAAAGAAGGGCACCTGGCTGGCTCAGTCGGTGGAGTGTGCAACTCTTGGCCTCAGGGTTGTGAGTTCAAGCTCCATGTTGGGGGTAGAGATTACTTAAAAATAAAATCTTAAAAAAATGTAAAAAATAGAAAGTAGCAGTGTCCATTAATTCTCCTTACCAAAGTTTATTTCAAAACAGAAATCGCTTTAAATTTTGTTTTGATTATAATGAGCATTATCTATACATTATAAAAAGTAGACAATACAGGAAAATATAAGGGGGGAGAAAGGCACCCTGAATCCCATTTTTTTCTTTCTATGCTAATGTGTTCCCACCAAAACTGGGCTGATGCTGCATGTGCTTATTTATAATCGAGACCCTTGTAGAGACCGCAGTGAAGAGAAACACAGATTTCCACCCACATGCAAAAGTGAGTGGGGGATGTATCTGTCATGAACATTTTCTGACTCTGAAAGTCTTCAGCATGTCTCCAGGGGAAGCAAGAAGGCAGCTAGTGAGCTTCTGAGGGCAGAAATCAGAGAGCTGACCCCAAGAGCCTAGTTTGCTGTTGGGGAGGACTGTTGAAAATTGGCAGAACCAGGTTTTAGTCCAAGTCTTTGGAGTTCTGACCCATCCAGGTCCGAGCTGAGCATTTCATCCTCAAAAGGGAACAGTGGTGACATGGGGGATGGTGGTGGTTGTCCCTGCCCAAACCTCAGTGTGTTTTCCTGACACCTTCACCAGAGTATGTGGTCCCCTGGAGTCTGAGTGAATTAAGCCTCTCCTAGTTCTACCAAGACCTCTTTGCTAGTTTAGACTTTGGGCCTCAAATTTCTCCTGCAGGCACAGCAAATACAATTTTAGGTGGTCTATCTTGCGTTCATTAACTACATGCCCAATTTTCCTCAACTTTGAAGCCTCGCCAAAATCTATATTCAAATCTGTAATCTGTAATAGTCAGGGGTAAATGAAATTTTTGTCCTCCTTGGGCTTTACTTCAAATACTTACTTCAAAGCAAAGACTGGAAGGGAAGGGAGTCAAGAGCCTGAGATTTAAACGAAGGGGGACCTTGAACATTTCCATGGAGATAGGAAGTGAAAGGTGAAGGATACCTGGGGAGAGAGCAAGGAATGGTTTTGATCGGATTGATTGTAAGACCAAGGGGAAGATTTTGATGCTATACAGAAATTGAAGGAACTGAAATGTTCTGGATCAAAGATCTTCTAAACCACTTAAAAAGCATATGCTATGCAGGTTCTGTAAGAGAGGATGGAGATACCCTTTCTTGTCCCTCTATGATGCTCTTAAGCAGGTAAGTATAGGGACATAGCATCTATTAAGTGAGAGGCAGGATTCCAGAGTTTTTATTTTGAATGGGAGAAACTAAACACTTGGGCTTACCGCTATCTTTTATTCAAGAAAATAAGAACTGAAGTTATTTCATATCCTCCAGGTATTTTTCCTCCCACTAGGTTTTGCTCTCCATTCAATCAACATTCAAAGAAAGAGCATTTCATAAAATAGGAAGGGTCTTTTGCTGAGCAGGTTTTAAGGAACAGGAACCTTCTTATTCTATTGAAATTTAATGAAACTCTTTCCTTTTGAAAACTGCTTGGACTTTGGACAGGTTGCAAATCTAACAAGGCTGACCTCCTGAGGTCAGCCCATATATAAAGTGTGATCTTGGTTTTTAAGCAACAGCAGTGTCAGGGGATCAAGAGGTGAAATGTGATGCCTGCAAAATTGATTAGCTAAGAATTATGGAAGCTCTTCATATGATAATTACTTATATGCTTATAAGTACCAGTGCACACAGACTGCTAGGCATGATTTTTTGAAAGGTCTCATCTCTTTTCCTTATTGTGTAGAAGAACTTCTGGCAAACCTTCAGGTAAAAATTGGGCATTTTATTATTGAAAGATGCAAAATGAGAAGTCCCCAGGAATATTTTTAGCCCTGATTGTATTTCTTCTGGATGTTATAGCCTCACATTTAAATCACCCTGGTATTTTGTCTCAACGTATTTTGTCAAAAACGAGAGGTTGTTGAAGTGATTGAAACAAGTTGTCTCTCTCCCCTGAACTTCAAACTCAAATACCCAGTTGCTATTTGGACATCTCCAGATGGATGTCTACTAGCTCAAATTTATAAGCCCAGTACTGAACGCTTCCAACTTCAAAGACCCAAGTAATCATCCCATCATCTCTGCCGTGTCAGTAAAAGGCGACTTCAGTCTTCCAGTTGGATCAGTACCCCCACCCCCACTTTGAAGCCATCCTTGATTCCTTTCTCTCACATCGTCCATGCAACCTGTTAACCATTCCCTTGGCTCAACCTTCAGGTTATGTCCAGAATGTCACCGCTGTCCTCCATCTCTGCCACATTACCCTGGGCCAAGCCATCATCCTCTCTCACCTAAATAATTACAGCAATCTCCTAAGGTCTCCGCACTTCTACCCTTGCCCTAGGACCTTTTAAAACCATTTTTGAAAAATGAGTGACAAAAATCAGGGTGCTAAATTGATACATCTTGTAATACACGTGCCCCGTGTCTTAGCTGGGAACCTCTGCTGAAAACTGGATTTGTTTTCCGCTACAGCCCAGAGAGCAATATGGTTTGTAATTATGTCTTTCCATCTGTCTGCCAATCACCTGGGGATTTATCTGCATGCAGCATGAGCTGAAGAAAGATGGAAGCCAAAATGTTGTTGATATATTTATGTATGTGTGCGTAGACGTGCTGAACAAAAACAAGCTGATGGAAACACCCACTCAAAGAACCAATAACAATCTTCTCTCCTTGCTTCTCTCACTTGCTTGCTTTCAGCAACCACTGGAAAGAAAAGACAGCCAGAATAGCTCTCAGCACAGCGTCTCCAGCCACCGGAGCCTACACACGGCCTCCCCAGGCCATAGCACACAGGTGCTCCCCGAGTACCCACCTGCAGAGGCCCCAACTCCAGATCAAACCGACAGCTCTGGGCAGAAAAAACCAGATCCTTTTAAAATCTGGGCCCAGTCCAGGAGCATGTATGAAAACCGACGTGAGTAGCACCCTGGCTCCTGTCTTCCCGAGATCCCTGCCCAAGGCAGCAGTTTTCTCTTAAGGCTTCTTGAAAATAGATTTTCAGTGTATAAACGGGGTAGAAGTAAATCATGGTGAGAGGCAAAAGCTTCTCAGAATAGTGACAGAATCTGCTGGATGTTCATGGAGGATCCATTATGTGTTCAGTTTGGGGGGGGGGCAAGATGCGGATGGTGGTCAAAATAAAGGACCTGGATAAAAAATGGATTTATTTTTCCCTTCAGTTAAAAGAAGTGGCAGATAAGAGCTGCTGTCTCATTCACTCTTCCCCGTGTAGAGATTGTGGCATATTCTCATGAGACAGCTCTGATGTTCAGTAGAACATAAATATGATTGATTTGGATTGCAGGAGTAATGAGAAGAGATTAAATGCTTTCTTAGTGGCCTCCAAGTTTTTAAGACTACTGGTAATTTCTTTCTTTTATCATTATCAGTCTTTTGAAACATTCCCCTTAGAAAGGAAAAAAAAAAGCAGTGAGTGGTTTGCGCTTTAATTATTTATACTGTGGTTAAGTGTGTTCCTTTGGCTTTACCTTTTCGATAAACATGAACTAGTGATGGCATACATCGTAACTTTTGGCCCTTATAAACCTAACATTGCCTTCTTGTTTTATTTCTTACTTTTTATTATGAAATGACTCTAAAGACTGCTCATGGTAAATAATAATCATGTATCCTACTATTAGCAATGAAAGCTCCAAGGTGCTTTAATAAACTAGGGGATGCAGACTAACCCCCATTTTGGTGGTTGCTATTACTGACATTTTCTCATGAGTGTGATTGGTTAGGATGAAGCAACTCCGGTGGAAGGACGTGCACTTCATTTTCTCTTTGGGGCGGGGGATTGAAAAGAATGTCTGGTGAAGGTTCTGATAAAAATTGGAAGAGAGAAGAGAATCACTCTGCCCCTCCTCTTTGTGCGCCCTCCTCCAGCCCCAGCACAAATTTTGTTTATGGCCACAGCTGTGGTTGTTTCTCAGGCAAAGCCCATGGCCCCAGCCTCTTGCCCACCCACTCAGACTTGGCTCTGAAGCCTTTCCTTTGCTGGCTGGAGCAATTCCTCCGTGACTCAGAACAGGGGAGCCTGGCCAGCATCCCCATCTGAGAAGGAAAGTTGGCCACATTACTGGGTGAAATTCAGCAGTTACGGGGCAAAAGGCAAGTCTGGAGTCATGATGATTACATTTTGGAAGTCACTCAGGAGTCCCCCCATCCTTTTCCTCCTCAGGGGAGAAATATCATTGCCTTCTTACTATGACAGTGTGGGGAGTTAAATAAGCTGTTTTGGCTAAGAGTTCCCTATGCTAACAAAAGCCGGATAATTTGAGTAAGAATTTATTTAGTCCCCAGTATAGAAAGACCCCTAGAGTATCCCTAAGGCCAGGTCAGAGGAAATGAAGTTCCATGTGGAACATTCCTCGTAAGCATGAGTTGCTAAGTATGAACCTGGGGTCTGTTCTCCCTGTGTCTTCTCACTAACTGTAGTGATTTCATTGAATAAAATACTCCCAAAGAGGAGTATTTTCACATTCTTTTCACATTTCACATTCTTTCACATTCACATTTCACATTTCACATTTCTCTCTAACCATGTGTCTCCTCCAATCAATGGTCCACCTTCAGTTGATGTTGAGATATTGTTTTATTGACCAAGCTCCTGCTTTTCTCAATACAGTACACATTTAGGACTTTCTCATGTGTGAATCTTTCTGTGATAAAATAAATCATGTTCTGAAATGCTGGTGGGCATCAAGGATTGACAGACCGTCCTGACGCATCCATTTAATAGGAGACTCCAGCTCAAATGCCATTTTCACCTTGATGGAAGCAAAATTCCTTAAGAATTTGGTATTTCGTCAAATTTTCAAAAAAGTTTTTTTTTTTTTTTACCAGAAATAAAAAGTAAAATACATACTCTTACCCCACAGCCAGCTGCTTATTTAAGCATTGAAATTATTCAGGTGGCTGTCAGACTGAAATATTTGGAATGGGGCCAGTTTTGTCTTCACTTTCTATAACATCTATGGAATACGATCCAGCAGCCCAAACGAGAATCCATTTCTTTTTGGTGATTGGAGGCTCCATAATTGAGTGATCGTAGAATCCTAATTGATGTTAAGATTCCCATGGATTTCTCCTTCACCACTCAATAAGGGTAATGAGGAGACTTTCCCCCCCAATGGTAATTATTTGGTCTCTGTCACAGATTTTCTTCTTTTCACAGCACCTGTAAATGAACCTACATCAGTCTTGTCTTTTAATCAGTCTTTTGCTTTATCCCAGATCCGTTTTTCCCGTTCCCTTAGGTTGTTTTTTATCTTGTCTTTTCCGGGGGGAGGAGGGTGAAATAGAGCACGTAGCCTTGTTAGATGTGATTCCCTGCCCCTCCCCCAAGACATACTGAACCACCATACTCCAGGAAAAAACAGGGAAGTTGAAGTCAGGAATAACACTTCAATTGGACCTATGTTATCCTCTTTTTATTTTGAAAATATATTTGTCTTATACTTCATTTTATTGTGAAGGGCAGTGTGAAGATTAACACCATCCCTGATCAGATTCCTTCACGTGGTCTAAATGCTGTGCAAAATACCATATTCTTGAAGGGCCATCTGTCAAAACACCAGGGTCAAAATGAATCAATCTGAATTGCAGATGTGTTAATAAATCCCTTTGAAGGGCTTAAATATTTAATTAAAAACAAAGGCAAGCACGGAGGTCCTTTAAAAGCCATGTTGCCTGCTTTGTCTTTTCTGTAGGAAAATATCAATTACTCACATGTCTTTGAAAATGACACTGATGCAAACTTATTAGTAAATGTTCAGGAAAGACCAGCTAGCGTACACCAATGTGTACTACAAAAGGAAGTCTAAAGCTTGCCTTTGAAACAGCACCTGTTCACAAAATAGTTTGGAAAGGAAAAAAGTCAAAGCTATTGCACCAACGTTGTAAACCTGTCCTACTCAGAAGAAACCTGCTTACACATTTGGAATTGGTCAATGGGATCCTTTATTGTAGTGAGTTTAAGGACGTTGGTTGTACGTCTAGATTTTAAGAGCTGTTATGACAGTTCTTATTTGTGTTTTGTTCAGTTCTTGGCCAGATCTGATGATTTACGTCTCTAAATAAAAGACTACTCCAGGGGCACCTGGATGGCTCATTCGGTTAAACATCCGACTCTTGATTTCAGACTGAGTCGTGAGATCAAGCCCTGCACCCGGGCTCCGCGCTGAGCGTGTGGAGTCTACTTGAGATTCTCTCTCTTCCTCTCCCTCTGCCCCTACCCCCTCCCTCTCTCTACCTTAAAAACAAAACAAAACAAAAAAACTATTTTGGTTGAATTGCTGAGAATTCATCTGAACAGGTATTAGTGCAAGAATGAATTCCATTGGGAGTCTTTAAATAAATCCTCTAGGGTGGCAGTAATAGAAGTATACATAATTTTTTTTCAAAAGGAAATCAGGGTTTAGACAAACCTAAAGTTCATGACATGATTAAAACAAGTCATACGACAATGCGTACTTTAGGGTATAATTAAATATGAAGAGTCTAAGATGGTAATGATAGTTGTATGAAATTCTCAGTGGAACAACTCTAAATACCAGCTTTTTGACAAGAAAAGCACCATGAAAAAAGAAGGAAAAAAAAAGCCAGAATCAAACTATAGTCTTTTAAAATCCATAGCAGCCATGACCTTTATTGTGAAAGCTTAACTGCACGTTCCTTTTCAATCAAAACTAAATTAAAATGAACTAAGAGAAAGCACATACATTAAGCTTTGCAAAATTGTGAAATTAATATTCCAGCTATGTCACCTTCGCCTGCATCGGGATTGAGCAAGGGGGAAAGAGAAAGAGAGATCAATTCCACGAGTTTTGGAGAATGTCAGAGTAAGGATCTGCTGAACACTTTTATTTCTCCATTATTATTCATACTGTTCGATGTTGCCATTGGTCCTGGGCGGGGGCGTGGGGTGTGCTGGGGAAAAACTCAGAAAACGGAGGGAAGAAAGAGAACTGCCATGAACAGAAGCATTATGGCGCTCTTGTTGACCAAACACAGACCAAAGACAGGATGACATAAAAAGCGATGGGCACATTGTATCTAAGTCTGGAAATTTGTGTCTGTAGTAATGGAGACACCAGGAGGTTTCTCTGCAAACCTGGTGATTCCATTCTTTGTAATTATCAAAGGAAGTCTTTTGACTGCTTTATTGAGTTGTCCCTGGCATTACCAAAGGATGTAACTGCTGACATTGTCCCCTCTGCAAGGGCTTTAAAAAGGAAGAAAACTGGACAAAGTTTTCTTAGTTCTTTTTGATTCAGTCTCACTCAAAAAAAAAAAAGATGATATTAATATCAGAAAGATAATTCTTCCCTGCTCTATTCTTGTAAAATCTGCCTGAAATAAAGAAGAGAATAAAGCATTTTGGGGGAGTGGTCTAGAAACTTCAGTGCCCCTGGGAAGAAGTGGCAGCAGAGAACACAAAAGAGAGAACTCCTATAATTCTGTAACATGGTTCCCTGCTGCTTTATCACCTACGTTATATATTTGGGTACGTGGAATTTGGTGGAAGAATATAATGGTTAAAATGCCAATGTCAAGGTGCCAAAAGACTTTCTTTGTAACATGTCTGTGTTGGTGTATCATGTTTGTGTCTGTGTTTTACTAGCTCATCATTGGCATCTTCAACATCCTTGGTGTCCTTGGGCATCTTCCTTTTCAACAGGAAGCTCTTTAAATAAATTTGCCGTTTCCCCATTGATTCTCAGAGAGACACAAACGCTATTTTCCTATGGACTAAACTGAAAGATAAGCCTACGTCTTTTGGCCACAAGCACCCATACCATGACATTGGATGCCTAAATGAGCGACTGAAGGCAGAAACCTGCTACCTTTGGTGTCACTAGCATGGGCAAGTGTTCTTGTGTTAAATGATACTGAGAAAAATGGGTAGAGGCTGGAAGTCTCTGCAGAGATCCTTCCCTTGTTTGCAAAGGGCTCAGCAGACTTAAGGCAGACTCTGCCAGGAAGCTAGAGCTGGCCGGAAAGCACCCGTGGTCTATTTTGGAAATAATCCTCCTGCTTGAGTGAACCCAAGACAGAGTCCCAACCTGATTTAATTTGTTGTTTCAGTGAAACCATTAGAGCAAATACCCTGTAGCCAGCTACTCGAACAGAAAGAAAATATCATTACCTTAGCGTGCTCAAGAAAATATTCTCAAATTGTGTTTAGGGGAGTCCTGTGATGTAGTTTAACTGCACATTCCGTGGAGTCTTGCAGCTTAGCCTCCGCAATTATAATTAAAAAAATGCACTGGGCATAAAGCACCATGTAAAGCCTATGGCATTAAGATAGCTCAGGCAAAAATATTGTATTCAAACTTCTCTGACTTGTGCTTACCTGTTCATTTAGTTTCTTCTCTCTCAGCGTATTCATACACCGTACATTTGAAGGTAGTGGGTGAGTCACTCTTGCCAACTTGAAATCTAAACAACCGCCTTCTTCTTCCCTACCTCTGTACAAAATGGAAGAAGATGAGAACTAAACTCTTAGGCCTACACACTGCTTCAATCCCGAACCCAATTAATTAAATAAACCAGAAAGTATGTAGAACAGTATTTGAAAATCTCCTTTAGGATTCACTGCCACTAAGCCAGTTTTTTTCTTTAAATAAAAGATGCGTCATTTTAAAGACCATAAAACAGTCTCTTGTACAAGTTAAAATACTAAAGAGGAACTAAATAGAAGTAACTTTTTTATTACCTTAGTTAAGCAACAGAGTGGTACATAGGACAATTTCAGGTAAATTTCAGGTATAGTGAACATCATCTTATAGAAATGATTTTTCTTCTAATAAATGAGGTTTTTATTTTAAAGCTCAGGCCATTACTAAGAGTAAAATATCAAGTTATTGGATAATAAGTTAATACTTACAATTTTAAAATATGATAGGCAGAATCTGGAGCAAAGCAGTCATTCCAGTGATAAAGTAAGAAAATACGGAAAATTGACATTGAACGTTTTTGTAGTCACCATTCATGTTGAGAATATGGAAGGCTGGCTCCTTTTTGGTAATATGACTGAAATTATAATAAACTTTGAAAACTGGAAATATTAGGATGCCCAGGAGTAACTTCTGGCAAAAATGATCTAACAAAATCAAATTATTGGTTTGCCGATCTTGATTACGGGAGAAAAAAGTGACATTTTTTAAAAAACTGAAAACTCTTTAACTCAAGCTGTTTTCTTTCATCCTCTACTTGGTATAACATCAGATGAGTTATCAGGGCTTCTAAATCCTAAGAGGGAGCTTCTGTTTCGACGGTCACGGTGACTCAGCATGAGCTCCCTCCTGAGACGTGGACACTCACTTTGTGGTCCAGCACGTGCTGATTTTAATTTACTTAATTTCTCTGGCAACAATACCAAGGACAGTGGTCAACACCGACTTCTGGCTTAGTCCGGGATAATGGCTGGGGCTTGATTAGTAATTATCAAACAGTGATGAGTCCTTTGAAAAAACTTAGGGCTCGGTGACCGGTCCTACTGTTTGTTTCTGCCTAGTGTCCTCTGTTATTTTATCCATCCAGATTATTTTGCTTCCTTCTCTGTTGGAATGCTGTCATCTGCTCAGGCACCATCAGGATTGCTCCTCTGTGTTCACCTCAATGGTATGATTCCTTTTAGCAGAGAAATCACCTCCCTCTTCCTTCTTTCTTCTCCGCAGTTCCAGACTACCAAGAACAGGACATCTTCCTCTGGAGAAAAGAGACTGGATTTGGATTTAGGATTCTGGGTGGAAATGAACCAGGGGAACCTGTGAGTCTCTTGTCTACCTCTTCTCCCAGTGCTGTTTTCTAAGATATCAAAGCAAATTGGCGACAGTGACAAGTCACCGAGATTTGAGTCCAGCCATGTGCAACACAGACTGTTTCATTTCAAGCAATGTGGGTTATTCGCTGGGTTTTGCGGAGCTCCTTTTGTCTTGAAGAAGAGACTCATTCCCTTCTTTAAAGTTTGCATTCATGTTTATAAAAAGTGGCAGCTCCAGCACCTGGAGCTCCACATCAAAGAAAATGAAAACAAAAAGCAAAATAATAGGCATCAACTAATGAAGCAATGTCGTTATCCTTCCGGCCAAATCTGTTAAATTGGCCAGCAGGGAGTGGGCTTTGTATATAGCTAGTGCACGGAGAGCTCTTGACGAGACATGAAAGATCAGAGGAGGCAGGACTGCTGTCTTTACAAAAGTAGAGAAAGAGCCCTGAACAAGAGTCAGGAGACCTCAAACCTCCCTGGTCCTCAGTTCCCTCCTCACCTTTAGAACAAATTTGTGTAATGTCGTAAGAATGTTTTGAAAGGAGAAAAGAGAACTAAAGATAAATACTGTTAACTTCTCTTAATAAAAAATAGCTGTTATTTATTAAGCACTTACTATGTGCCCAGACCCCATGCTAATGGCTTTTAACATACATTTTCTCATTTCTCCCTCAAATCCCAGAATTTATGCCCATTTTTCAAATTATCCAAGACACAGAAGGGTTAATTTCACTTGCCCAAGATCATAGCACTAGTAAGTGGAGGGACTGAAAGGGTCTGACTTCAGGGTCCACATTCTTAATCATTCTTTTGTCAAAGTTCTTTGTAAACTGTAAATACCATCTAAAGGTAGTTACAGCATTTTTATCTAGTGAGGAGGCAAGGAAAGCACAAATATTTTCGCTCAGGTTTAATGAACGGTAAATGTAACAAGACACTAAATATAAAGACTGCTCTACATGCAGCTGCTAAAAGTACGGAAATGGGATCTCAAACCAGACTTTGCATGATTCATTGCCTCATTGAGCAGTATTTTTTGTGCATTCCCTATTGCTAGGCATAGAGCTGGACCTTTAAAGAAAATTAGTATTACTATTATAATTTCCAGAGTTTCCTAGAAGGAGGGTTCTGAGGTAAACAGAGAAGGAGAAAAGATTTTGCAAATGAAGGAGTAAAGTGATGTATTTCTACAAAGGGTAAAAAGTGAGTTCTCAGATAAAGGTCAAGGAACCAAGCAAGAAATAGTTACTTTTGGGACTCCTGGCTGGCTCAGTCAGAAGAACATGCAACTCTTGTTCTCGGGGTCGTGAGTTAGAGCCCCACATTAGGTGTAGAGATAACTTAAAAAAAAAAAGGAATAGCTGCTTTTCCACCATTTAAGAATTACTGTAGCACCTATCACAATGGCCTGGTACCTGGTGGGTGCTCAATAAATGTTTATGGCATGGATGCAGACATGAATGAATGAAATGAATTGTTCTCAGAAATGTGAAGGCCATCGGTATAATAGTAAACCAAAAGGTCATCGTTTCATCCATCATCCAATTACTCAACAGATTTATATCGGTCACATTGTACCGCTGGGTGCTGCTGATACGGATGGCCGCCTGAGGTCTGGGGATGAATTAATCTGTGTGGATGGGACACCGGTAATTGGAAAATCACACCAGCTTGTGGTCCAGCTTATGCAACAAGCTGCCAAGCAAGGCCACGTCAACCTCACGGTGCGGCGTAAAGTGGTGTTTGCAGGTATGTTTTTCATTTATCCCTTTAGACAGTGCTTTGTCACTTTATGCACAGAAAAGGCGCCCTTCCTGTGTCTGCCTCCTCAAGCATCTATTTTAGCAAATCTTCGCAAATGTGATTAAGCTCAGACTTTCCAGATGGTTTCCTTCTCTCAACTCCAGCAAAACTACTGTCATTCAACAGTACTTTAATGTGCCATTCATGCACGTTCAGCAAAACCTTCTAGAAGAGGACTAGTTGAACATATACTCCCTCTCCTCATCTCTGTGCCAACCAGAACTTAGTCACCTCTTCACTTGATGTTAATTCTCAACAAAAGAGGTCATTATAAAAGGCAGGAACGCCGTAGCTTCAAGGTACAAGAACAAAAATTAGTTTTGTGCTGCCAAATAAGCTCATAAAAAAGTTAGTGATGCCTTACTCTAGTGTTGCTGCTTGTCATAGGTGAGAAGCCAAGGTTTGTTTTCTCTGTAAGAACGTCGTGGATCTGGCCAGTTCTTGGCCATCGTTGACTCCTTTCTCCTGCCTGTAAGCTTTAAAGTACTTGAATTCTCAAAACATACAAACCCTTTCCGGCTCAACTCAAATAAAACCTTCCCTGTGAAACCCTCAGAAATTCCCTCCTTCTTCCAACTCCCTTCCAATTTTGGCATTCCTCCCTTGCCATTTTTGTGAGTCATGGTTTACTTTTGTATCAGAATCTCCCATTTTGAGACGGCTCGTTGTGTAACTGTCTCCTTCCCATTCACTCACCAACGTCTTGAA